>NC_139221.1:131767438-132182438 GCF_055691185.1 Crinia signifera | reverse complement strand
GTACAAAAATAAAAAAGGGAAGGGAATAGGGGAGGGGAAAACATATAATCGTAATCATTGCACACAGACATAAAGTATTAGGCAGACACAGCGTTGCCACAAATAATTTTGGCTATACAATAGAAACATAAAATAGAAACATAAAATCAGAGGTAGACTAAAATCAAATCAGAATCAAATTAGCGCTGGCAGTACATCGCGGAAATATAAATCTAGTAGAATTATGGTCTACAGTATGTGTCTAATAGTCATGCCATGGAAACCACCTAATCAGGGGATTAGAAGATGAGGAGGAATAGGGGATACCTACCGTTTCAAATTCGTAGCAAGTCTGAACATTAAGTTCAAGTTGGTGGTGCATTTTGTTTTAACTATTTCCTGCCTGGCAATACTCATACAGCATAAACAAAATTCTGTACAATGTCAGTTAGCAACATACAGAACAGTTTTAAGGTGCCATGCATGGAGCGATGTAGTACAAAAAGCATGTGATGTGCTACAGCAGTGCACTTTTGTACTAGATATGATGCAATCTAGTACAAAAAGTACGGGCTGCATCACATCGCACCCGGACATCGCACCATGTATGGGCACCTTTAGCTCAAATTTTAAAAAGTTTATAAACAGAAATATGCTGTGAAATCCTGAAAAAATATTTGTCTTTATATTTATCTACTACATGACAACAACAAAAGGCATGCAATAAAATATTCACTGGATCGGCTTAATACCAAAAGGGTTATTGCCTGAAGTGCTCTAGGAAATGCCCAGATCTCAATCCAATTGAGCATAAGTGGCAACTTTTGAAATTTGTCTTTCAGCAGCAGACAGCATCCAGCAATGATGTCAAATTCAATAATCTTAAATTCCAGTGTCTAGATGTGCAAAACTTACACTTACACTAATAGACTCAGAAAAAATGCTGAAAAAGGTGGTTGTACCCAGTATTAACCATGAGGGGGGAATACTGATGCAATCACTTATTTTCAGTTTTATGTTACTATATAATTTTGAAAAATGGTTGAATTACACTTTTTTGGTACATTATCGAGTACTGTATTTTGTGCTGATTAGCATGAATAAATATCAATCAAATCCATCATGGGTCCTTATTTTAATACATTAAAAACTAGAAAAACACAAGTAGAATGAGTTATATTTACACCCAATGCATTGCTGAAATATGAAAAACAGTCACATTGTATGAAGGCACATCTGTTGCTAAAATATATGCTTAAATAGTGCAAAGCATAGTGATTATACAGTAAGTTTGAAAAAAATGGGTCAGACGGCATGCGGAATGCCGGCTGCAGTCAGAGGTTTTTCTTAAAGGAACAGTCATTTACAAGTTGTGGTTCTGCCTTGTTAACAGGGCCGGACTGGGACCAAAAATCGGCCCTGGCATTTTGAGCCCACAGGCCCACCTGCAGCAGGCAGGACCCTTGCGCGGTGAAAAGGGGGTGTGGCCTCATGGAAAAGAGGCATGGCATCACAAAAAGGAGGCATTACACATTATTGCACACACCGCAATGCCCATTACACATTGTGGAACACACCGTAATGCCCATTACAAACTATACCACATAGCATAATGCCTATTACACATTATATTACACAGGCATATACTGTGTATATTATAGATAGCTGACCGACACTTGTCCAAAACTTTTGAAAATGCCCAGATGCACTCCAAGTAGATATACAGTATAGTGTGTAATACACACAGGCAACACGCATGGGACTTGTGTTGCCATCTAAAGAAACTGCAGCCCACACCAGCACATTAAAAACTTAAAGGTCTTTATTTAGTCTGCTGGTGTGGGCTGCAGTTTCTTTAAAAAACAACACAAGTCCTATGTGTGCCGCCTGTTTGTATTACACACTAATATATATATATATATATATATATATATATATATATATATAAAAGGACCAACCCCCCACCAAGAATTAACAGTACCTGCGATTTGCTTCAGGTGTACCCTGACGATGAGCGCTGCTTCATCCGTCAGTGGGGCCGAGAGCTCATCTAGCTGATTTAAGCAGGCACCGCATGGAATCTTCCTAATAGCCTCCTGATGCACAGCGGCATCTTCAGCGCGGCCGCGCTCTTCAGCAGGGGGAGCCGGGGAAGCCGCCGCGTGTGTGAGGGAAGGGGGAGCAGCGGCCACGGCCCAGGAGACAGGTGAGCTCCAGGCACAGTGGAAGGGGGAACGGCAGCCAGGACAGGGTGCAGGGGGAGCCACGGACTCTGGGGACAGCTCGAGCCCCATAGCAGCTACGCGGGCCGGAAATACACGTCATATGTAAATGACATGGCTCAGGCTGTCAGCTCATTACAGAGACGCCGCCGGAGACGGTGCTGAGCTGACAGTCAATCGGCCCACCTGGCCATCGGCCCTTCTGGCATTTGCCAGAAGTGCCAGATGGCCAGTCCGGCCCTGCTTGTTAATGACTGCCCTTTAAAAAAAAAAAAAAAAGCCGGCATCACCCACAGCAGACTCTGGTCCAATATATACATATTTTCAGTCAGATTTAGTACATCAGATTAATTAAATGTTTCTGACGTTTTTTTATATAAATCTCTGTGTTCAAAATAACTTCTTTTAGACTGTACCTTGTTCCAATGTCCAGCCAACTCCCATAATCTTTAACTAGAAAGAAAAAATGCTGCAAGAAAGAACAAGGAACAACATGAGCTTGCCTTAATAGACACAGCAGGACAGAATTTTATTTACTGTACATTCTATATATAATAAAAAGACAATTCCCTTTGCACAATGCAGTAGAACCAGTTAAAAATTGCTACATACATTTGTAAATATACAGTATAATAATCCACACAAAAGTAATGCTAACAGAGAACTTAACATTATGGTCACATTTTTAGACTGGGCCAATTTAGGGGGGAATTCAATCTGTGCCAATATTTATGCCAGCGGAATAGCGGCACTCCCCTATTCAATGCTGCTATTTCCAGTCAGCATTGATGGCTGTTAGATTCTGCTTTGTCTTTTTTTATAGTCCAATCCAAATTGTCGGAAACGTCTGCTAATTGTCAAATTTGCGGCCGATTCCTACAATTTAGTGGCTGTTTCTAAACAGTGGAAACATTGAATACAGACTGTCATGTTGCAGTTGCGAATCCAACTGTTTGGAACATCCCAACAATCAGATTCAGGATTGAATACCCCCCTTATTCTGAAACCACCAATGAGAATATATAGACAGGAACTCTCTGTCAGCTGCTAATCTCCTACATGCCTCACAGGAAAACCCTCTATTCAGTGGCTTCTCTAAAATCGGTGCAAAGTGTACAGAGCACATGCACACCTACATCCATTTCTTCAATAAACACTACATAGAAGTACAGTGCTGGTTTTTATGCATACACATTAGAATAATCACTGGGAAAATGTCTGCCTGCCATTTCCTCTGAGTTTTGCACAGGCGGGGGGGGGGGGGGGGGGGGGCATCCACACTGAAACCCCACATGTCCCCTCTGCTCTTACTATGTCCCTGCTCCAATCATCACCATTTACAAACAAAAAATTGCCAGAGTGGTATCGCCTGACAGCAGTCACTGAGCTTTTACAAATACTTGCAAATACTTGTACATTTTTATAAACTGTAAGGTCAAATCAGGTCCAGACAATAGCTGAGTGTTGTTATGTATATAGGGGCCCATTTATGAATTAACAGGATTTAGATCTGCTAATTATAATTTATTATTCTGCTATTCATGGCAATAAAAATTGAAGTACTGTGGGCTTGTACTTAAATACACATGTAGGGCCGCCTGGGGTTACGACAGAAGTTGGTAAATGCAAAAAAGTAAAAGTAAGTGATTGCATTAGCGATCACTTTACTTTCATTTGCCGGGGTCACTGTCTCACTGCCCATGTGCGGTCTACTGACGGTGCATGCACAAGTGGTGAATGATAGGGAGGGATCTTATGGTTACCTCTTCGACTCTTGTTGTATGTAGCAAATATGTTAAACTGTGTATCTAACCTATTAGGTACATTAAGGATTTGCCACACCTTTCACTCTGTAAACACCTTTGTAAAGATCTATCTATAACTTTTGCCTTAGGTCATTGCATGGTGCATTTCTTTATGCTGCATAATTCATCAGCCAGTTATGTACACTACTGTATAAGGACAAAGGTATTTGATCATACCTGTTAATTATTGAATTCAGGTATTTTAATCAGACCAGTTGCCACAGGTGTATAAAATCAAACACCTAACCATACAGGCTTCATTTGCAAACATTTGTGATAATAACTGGGTAATTTTGAAGAGCTTAAGGTGCCCATACATGTTACAATTATTGTATACAATATTGTATACAATATTGCATCTCATCGCATCTCGGTTTTGCGATGAGATGAGATCTAGTACAAAAAGTATGTGCTGCACAGTTTGTTTGTACTAGATCTCATCGCAAAACCGAGATGCGATGAAATGCGATATTGTATACAATAATTGTAACGTGTATGGGCACCTTAATTGACTTCAAGCATGATAGGATGCCATTGACAGCTTTGCAATAAGATGGTTTGTAGAATTTTACCCCTGCGACAAATATCACAGTCAAAGTGATATTATTAGAAATTATAAGCTTTTAAGAATGACAGCAACTGCCATAAAGCACAAGACCATGTAAAATAACAGAGTGCATGGTCTGTAATCAGGGTTGCAGAAAAAAATCAGATGGATTTGATTTAAATCATATATATTTTTTTTATTTAACATTGAAAAACTTGGTTTCCTGCTAATCTTATTTTTTTGTGACTTTTCATAATTAAATGTCACACACACAAGCCACCAAAATGTATTTGTGTGGGCCAGGGTCAATATTTGGGAAAATATTTCAAGCTATACCTAGAAAGACTGAAGGGGTTGTTTTGAGTATAAATTTGTATAAATGCCTTTAAAAGACATTTGCTGAAGTTACTGAAGTTATAGGCTAACAAGATCAAAAAATTTCAAGAGTTATATTGAATGATAAGATTATTTTTTTACTTTTCAGCAGTTGCGAAGTGAGGATCTGTGAGTCCTAACTTGAAGTTACGTGTATTTGTTTGAAAAGTGAAAATGTCCAATTGACAGATGAGCAAATTCTAAAATGTCTTCAAAATATAGATGAAGAAGACTCAGGAGGAGAAGATGACGCAGCAGTACAAGCAGAGTTGGAAACTGAAGATATACAGTACGATTATGAGAGTGATGTTTCATACATACTGGAGGAATCTGAAGCCAGTAAAAGTTATGAGACTGACACTGATAAGTCCGGAACAGATCAAGCAGGTACTAGCCCACCTTTAACTCAGGGTAGGGGTCAAGGGAGAGGTAGAGCTCAGTCACAAAAAAAGCACCACCAGCTCAACTTTGAGGAAAAGGTTGTGGTAGAAAGTCATACTGTATGTGCCACCTGCAGTTGGGGAAAAGTACACTTCAAAAATCATGGTCGGACTCCTTATTCCAAATGAATAATTTCAGATGACAGTTTGGCTAGTGCGTGGCACTTATTGGTAGACAAACCAATTCTGCATCATATAAAGAATTGTAAAGAGACAGAAGCGTGAAGACAACTAAATAATAATACATTGACTATATATTTGGAAGAACTGGATCCATTCATTGCTCTTCTGTATGGCAGGGCCCAGAGGTGCATATACTGCAAAGGGCTTACCTGTGAATCACCTGTGGTCTAAAAAATGGGGTCCTTGCTTTTTTGGTGATATAATGTCCAGGGATAGAGTATAAAAAATGGTACTTGGCGCCCATGATTTTCATCTTATGCCATAGTTTTGATTGCATGCAATGCCAGATAAGTTTGGAATAAAATTCTTAAGTTTGGAAAGCAAGCATTGTGGGAACAATGAATCATAAGAGAAGAGAGGTTCCAACAAAAGTAAAGGAAGAAGGTGCAACCCTATATGACACTTACGTTTTGAAATATGACCAGTGTACATTGACAGTGTACCAGGGGACGAAGCAAAAGAATGTCATCCTCCTCAGCGCACTTCGGGCCTTATTCTGGTTAGGTCGGTGAAACGTACGTACGGTCCGTCTCACCGAACGTTTCCCGTACGCAAGCGGTGAGCGAAAGTCCGCCCACATAACAGCAGCACGTGGACGGTCACAAACACCGACAATGGGGAGTGGCGTACACTTGAGCGTACGCCACCGCATACGGACAGATCTCCCTCTTAGCCACCGATACCTGGCATACATCAGAGCGTACGCCAAAGGGCACAGACGGATCTCGTCCGTTTTCACACCGACACCTTCCGTATATCTGAGCGTACGCCACAGTGCAAGTAGAAATTGAGTCCAAAAACATCATTGTTGCTCTTAGAAGTGGTTTATGGGTATTTTTCCTAAGAAAAAACTGGTATGTTTGTGTTACAGTGAAAAAGTTGACACATGTTGACTTCTGTGAATTGAGTGTCCTGCTTTTTAAAGTATACAAAATCACTTTCTAAATGGGTGTAGATGGTTATAAAATAACTACCTTGACATATATAACCAGGTCTTAGAATAAATCTTACCTAAATTTAAACCAACCTTTACATGTTGAGATGTGTAGAAAGATATACATCCAATGTGTTTGAGGGCTGTGTGTGGCTTGCAGGTAGTGAAATAATGGTTTTAACTTAATAGCCTGCAGCATTGCTTATTACATTAAGGTGTATGTGTTTGAGTAGTAATCAGCGTTAATTAGCAGACCTAGGCGTCCGCTCTCATGAGGTATCTCTCGGGGTGGTCTGGAGCTATCTTTGGCGTCCGCCTGTTTTTTGTCCAAAATTCACCGATCGAGGCGGTTGTGGCACCATGCATTTTGTGTGCACACCCCCGTGTATGTCCATGTTTACGCCCAGTTTTCCTCATTATTCTGGCCGCTCCCATAAAAACGCCAACATGCCGCCCACAATGACCGTGCTCTTGCGGTCAGGTTTTTTCGCACGTAGAGCCCCGTCCGTGAGCGGTGTGAGGTCGCCGCACATGCGCATTTTGAAAGCTACGCATGCGCAGATGAAAAAAAACCCTGATCCGCCCGTTTACGGTCCCACCGTACCAAACAGAATAAACCCCTTCATCCAGATGTTGATATTGGTAAAAAAGCAAAGAAGCTTCCCGAAACTGTATTATATTACAACAAAACAAAAGCTGGAGTGGATACAGTTGATCAGATGGCAAGAAAATACAGTGTCTGGAAGTAGAAGATGGGCTGTACAGTCTATAACACCCTCAATTTGGCAGCTGTCAATGCAAGGATTTTGTAGATCAGTGTCACAGGTAAATAAAAAAAAATCAAATGTTGTCTTACATTTATTCTACAACTAGCAAAGAACTTTGTTAAAAATACTGTATGTTACAACTAGAAATGGTCCAGCAGCAATAATGCCACCAGCTCAATGTACAGAAAATGTCGATTTGAGACAAAACCGACAAATATCAGATTGGAAATAATTTTAAGGGGAATAAAACATGCGAAAGTTGTGACCAATGTAGGAAGTTTGTGTGTGGTAAATGCACAGCAAATGTCAGGAAAATCACTGTGTGCAAAAACTGTGTGACCTAGACTTAAAGACAATGTCAAGAAATGTAATCATTTTGTTTCATGGTATTTGTTGTTTTCTGTCTTTTTTTCTTCTTTCATATTATGTTATGTTTTTCGGCATACTTATGTTTTTGGGGTTCTATTTAACATTAACTGCAGATGTTAGAATAGTTTTTTTCCAATCACTGGAATAAATACATAATAAATCTATTTTTTTTCTAGGCTGTCAGACTGAAATTATATATTACAGACCTAATTGCAATGAATATAAATTTTCAAATTTAATAGGTCAAGTGATATCCAAAAACCCAACTTGTTCTGAATAAAAATTATATTAAAAATGTAGTGTTTAAATTATGACAGGGGTCAAAATGACACCTTCCAGTCTTTCTAGTAAGTAAAATGTGTCAGTCTTTCTAATGTTAAAGCGGATTGTTTGGATTTAAATAGTATTTTCATACTAAAATTATTCTTAAGTAAACAGTTAGATTTTTAGATGTTTACACTTGTTTTAGTAATACATGAAGAATTTAGAAGTGAGAACAGTAACAAAATTAACACAGTAATAGAATAAATACAGACTAACCAGTTCTATCAAGAAGTACAATATATCTGCTGATCATTTTATCTGCAGATATATAGATGGATCGGGCAGTGTGTTCTCCATACACGCTGCCCGATCCATTGGGACTGACATGACAAATTGGCGGGTGCATTTGAATATGCCCACCCTATAAGCGGTCTATCACCAGCGGCTCCCGGTGAGGCTGTAGGGGTGGTTTGCGGGTCGCCCGTACACAGAGTACGATGTGCCAATATATCTTTATATCTTTAGATATAGACATCTTTACAGTTGTCCTCAACAGAAAAAAAGGCTATATAGCATGTAACCAGCTTAGCTGCTTATTATTTCCCAATCTGTTGCGATAGTTTGGATTGTACAAAACCATTCGATAAAATCCTTTCAATTCCTGAACTTGATGAAACTGAGGTGAACATCTGCTTCAGAAGATTGGTACTTGTTTCCTAGCACGGCGCCCAATCTTTTGCTTGTAGTACATCTTATACAATCGCATTGCATGCAATATAGCAGCATGCGATGCGATTCGGTTTTTAATTGTACAAACACCCTAATGGGTGCTTTCAATGTTAACTGCACCCCCATTGGCAACGCCACCCCCACTATCAACGCCAACCGAAGCGCGGTGAGCACCGTGAGCCCGCGAGGGGCGGTGGTACGCGTCCTCCGACCTTTTCATACCCCCACTATCCATGTCGGCGTGGATTTGATTTTAGACAGTGTGGCGAGCGTAGCGAGCCACCGAGCCTGAAGCGTGGCGAGTGCAGTGAGCCCTGCGAGTGGTCACGGATTACTTTACATGTATTCCGCTTCCACTTGCCGCGCTTCGGGATCGTATTCTGTGTCATTGGACTATGTGCTGCGCTCGCCACACTATCTAAAATCATCTCCACGCCGACGTGTATAGTGGGGGTATGAAAAAGTCGGAGGACCCGTACCGCCGCCGCTCGCCACGGTTCGGGTTGGCGTTGAGAGTGGGGCTGGCGTTGACAATGGGGGTGCATTTACCATTGTAAGCACCCATCAGGGTGTTTGTACAATTAAAAATCGCATGCCATTTGCTGCCATGCAATGCTATGCGATATTTCATTGTACAAGCACTCCTGTTAATTCAACATGAATATCGCATTGCGCACCACTATGTATGGTATGCGATGGGCGCCGTGCTAGGAAACAAGTACCAGAAGATTTACTACAGAAATGTCTAACTGAAGTTGAGCTGCGTAAGACATGTACCAAGCTAGAGGAGATACTTGGTGTAAAGTGTCCACTTCAAACATGTATGGTGCAAATGTTTTCATGGATGCATGGCGCCCAATCTTTTGATGATGACCAGAATAATTTTAAACAAACTCTATACACCTACACAGCTATCTCTTTCTACCTCTTTCTTCGTACTTTTTAAATGTTTTGATTTAAATCATGATTTAATCATTAATTTAAATCATTTATTTAAATCCTTTGATTTATCATGCAACCCTGCCTGTAAACGTCACCAACACTGAAGAGTTCAGAAATTCAACTGGCATTACTGTAAGCAAATGGACTGGGTTCCCATGGCAAATCAGCTGCATGCAAGTCTCACTACACATAGTCCAATGACAAGTGTCAGGGATAGATTGGTGTAAAGCACACCAACACTGGATTGTCGAGCAGTGGAAACGTATTCTGTGGAGTGATGAATCACGTTTGGCGACATTGTTTGACAGCATTATGTCAACTGTGGCATTTTATGAATGAGGGATAACAATATGGGGCTGTTTCTGGGTTTGGGCTAGGTCCCTTATCTCTAGTGAAGGGAAATCTTAATGCATAAGCATACCAAGACACTTAGAACACTGCCATGCTTCTAACTTTTTGGCAACAGTTTAGGGAAGGCCCTTTTCTATTCCAACATGATTGTGCCCCAGTGCACAAAGTAAAGACTATAAACACACGGTTTGATGAGTTTGTTGTGGAAGAACTGGACTGGCCGCACAGAGCCCTGACCTCAACTTTATCACCCACTTTTTGGATGAACTGCAACAGAGATTGTGAGCCAAGCCTACTCGTCAAACATCAATACCTGACCTCATAAATGCTTTACAGAATGAAAGGGCACCAATTCCCATAGAAATACTCAAAAATCTTGTTGAAAGCCTTCAAAGAAGTGTGGAAGCTGTTATAGCTACAAAAGGGGAATCAACGCCATATTAAAGTAAATTTATTTGAATACAATGTCATTACAGTCCCTGTTGATGTAACGGTCAAGCATCCAAATACTTTTGTCAATATTGTACATTATTTTTATTATTATAATTATTATTATTATTAATAATAAGAATAATAATAATAATGTAGGGATACATTTTATAAATAAAAGTATATTGATATATATTGCACTGAAATAGGATTACAGAAAAAAAACTATTTATTTTGCTTATTTGTGCTAACAAATAGGGGTGTTGACTAAGGTCAAATCAAATAAAGTCCAGGCCCTTATTCTGGTTCACTCACAAAGGCAAATTCCTTCTTAAATGCACAAAACCATGTGCACTGCAGAGGGGGCAGATGAACGTGCATAGGGATTTAGATTTGGGTGAGTTATTTGAGTCTGGGCAGGGAAAATACGGAGTGTGCTTTATTTTTACACTGCAATATAGATCTCACTTTGAAGTAAAACCCCACCCAAATCTAATTCTCTTTGCACATGTTACGTCTGCCCCACCTGCATTGCACATAGTTTTGTCCATTTGAGAAGGAATTTGCCTTTGTGAGTGAACCAGAATAAGGACCAGTGCCCAATGAGATTACATCATTTAAGTACCTTCTGTTTATTCTCACTTCTACCCCTTCTACATTCTGGTCTGTATGATTCATTTAGAATGTAAGCTCTCACAAGCAGGGCCCCTATCTCCTCATGTGCCGTTTCTTCTCTTAGAATATTTCTCCTATTCTTTTCAACCGCACATGACTCTAGGTCTCTACTAATAATTATTTCAGTGTTCTGTCTCTTGCTGAAGCTATCTTTTATTATGTACTGTATGTGTCCTAAAATTGCTGTCAGTTGTCACATAAAATAGTCCTTTATATATTCTGTTACCAGCTGCAGAACACTGGTGGTGCCATATAAATAATTGATGATGATGATGATATTATTATTATTATTATTAAGAAGAAGAGAAAGGAAGAAAGAGATGATGGAGGTGAAGACTTGTCTCAGAAAGTCACCATGGGGTTCCCGATAATGCGGAACTCAAGTTACATGGATATGGGTTTCAAGCTGTACGATATGCTTAGCGCTATAGTAGACAGGTAGGCAGTACAATGCTAGAGATGGACTTTAACTAACCAAAGGAATGGTTTCTTAATATAATGTGTTTAGCGGCTGCTCATAAAAAGCAGTTGTAAGAGAGACTTTCATTGAGTCCCCTAGGTGATACAGTATCGAGTTCATGGATCCACTTTGTTTCTAGGCGCAACAATCTCTTGGCCCGATCCCCTCCCCGTTTGTCCTCCTGCACCATGTCAATAATTTTATAATGGAGCGATGTCAGGCTATGTTTGTGTTTTACAAAGTGTTGGGCTACTGGTTGCTCTATTTTAATGCCTTCTAGTGCCTTCTTAATTGCACTGCGATGTTGTGCCATCCGTTCCTTAAATTGGCACATGGTTTTAACGATATAGTAGAGGCTGCACGGACATCTGAGCATATACACTACGTACTTGCTGCAATTGAGTTTATGTCTGATTTTATAGATTTTACCCATGTGAGGATGTGCGAAAGTATTGCCTGTCTCTAGGTATGAGCAGGTGGCACAGCCCAAACACTTGTAATTACCAGCTTTTTTGGTTAAAAAGTGGGAGGCTGGGGGGGATTTATCAGCCACATCTGTGTGTACCAGAAAATCTTTGATGTTTCTGCCACGTCTGTAGCAGGGGAGTAGCGATTTGTCCGCCAGACTACTGAGACCTCGGTCAGCCTGTATGACAGGCCAGGCTCTTTTGCCCGTGTTGATGAGATACTTGCTACCCGTGGAAAAGGTGTTAACCCAGATCACTGATTGTGAAGTTTTGTCGGGCTTGGTATTTATGCTAGGGACATCAATCATGTCTGTTGCTTTCTGTCAGGCTATTAGTAATTGTGTACTTTTGTAGCCCTTCTGTAGAAATTTTTGGGTCATGAGGTCAAGTTGTCTGGATCGGTCAAGTTTGTAGCTGCATATTCTAGCCACTCTTAGGTATTATGAGTAGGGGAGTCCCTTGAACAGATGCTGTGGGTGGTGGCTTGAGGATTGTAGCAGATTGTTACAATCGGTGGGTTTGGTATAGACTGAAGAGACAATTTTGTTGGATTTGTTGGTGATTTTAACATCTAGGAAGTGGATTTCACTACGCTGTATGTCGTAAGTGAATTTGATATCTGAGTCCTTTTGGTTTGCCTGTTCCATCATTAATATAAAGCTTTCTTTGGTGCCCCTCCATAATAGGAGCACATCATCTATGTAACGTACATAAAACATAATATTGTTGCTAGTATCTTGGCTGGAAAAAAACAGGTGTCTTTCAACATGAAACATAAAACTGTTTGTGTACACCGGTGCTGCACAAGAAGCCATTGCACACCCTTTTCTCTGCAAAAAATATTCATCATTAAACAGAGAGTAGTTGTTGTACAGTGTCATAGACAGTAAGGATAAAAGTCAACATTAGGTCCTTTGTATAGTTCACTCGTAGAAATAAGGTTTTTAACCACTTGTATTCCCCTGGTATGGGGGATGCTGGTGTAAAGACTGATGACATTGGCGGTGCAGAGCCAGATGTCCTCAGGTAATGGACCGAGTGTTTTAAGCATCTCCAGCAAGGTACTGGTGTCTTTCACGTATTCCTGTTGTCCCTGGACGACAAGTTGCAAATGGTAATCTATAAATTTAGATACTTTATGCAGTAATGAATTCCGTGCCGCTATGATAGGTCTCCCCGGGGGATTGGTGCTACTTTTATGTATTTTAGGGATTAAGTAAAATAATCAGTGGCGTAACTATAGTCCCGCAGCCCCCGCGGTGGTGGGGAGGCGCTAAGAAGGTGTGGGCGCGGGGGTCTGCGGGGCTATAGTTACCTGCTGCTGTCCGCCCGCCCGCCGGCGCTTCTGGGTGCGGGGTTTTCCGGCTAGCTGGCCAGGCTGCTCCCCCTGCTGCTGCCGGCCGCCGGGTAGGTGAGACGCGGCTCCTACTTCTAAAAATGCTTTCAACATTGGCTGCCCGGCTGCCAGCGACGCGCACCCCGCCCGCTGGTACCTCCTGCCGCTGGCGCTTCTGTCGGGTCCCGGGCCGGCTCCGGCTGCTAACAGAAAGTGACACGCGGAAAATGGCTGCCCCATACCTCAAAAGCTGTCTGCATTATGGGGCAGCCATTTTCCGAGTGTCACTTTTATTAGCAGCCGGAGCCGGGGACCTGTCAGAAGCGCCAGCGCTAGGAGGTATCATACCGGCCTGTGGGGGGTGGGTGTGTGTGTGGGGGGGTAGAGCTTGTTAACTCTCTTTGGGGGGGGAGGGGGGGTGCTGCCTAAATTTTTGGCAGGGGGGCAAAAATTTGTAGTTACGCCACTGAAAATAATGATACTCTCGGATTGGGTTCTGTAAGGGCCTGACTGTTTTTTTTATCTATGTAACCTTTTGACATACCTTGCTGTAGAGCTTCGGTCAGTTGGCCCTGATAGTCTGGTGTGGGATCACGATCCAACTTGTGGTAGACAAGTTCATCTGCGAGCTGTCGGTAAGCTTCATTTTTGTAATCCTGTGTGTTTTGGATGACAATTCCTCCCCCCTTGTTGGCGGGATGGAAGGTGATGTCTTTGTAGCCGGCAAGTTGTTTTAAGGCCTAATTTTTGTTACTCCGTTGCGGCGTTCAGGGAGACGGACAGGGTTGGGGGGGGGGTGCGGGCAGGCGCTGGGGACCCCGGGTGACCGCCTACAAGCCTGCGGTGACCCGGGGGAAGCGCTAGAAGCGCGCACCTCTCATGCGCGTGCGTCCCCTTTTCGCTATACAGATGACGGCTGGCGGGGAATCGGGGAATGGCGGCTGGCGTCGCCATCACCATCCCCTGCAAAGATGAGCCATGCCCCATCTGTATATATATGCATGGACTGAATCACGGCACTCCAAGCTTCTTTTTGAAGAAATATCAGGTTTATTTTCAGGCCTGATATTTCTTCAAAAGGAAGCTTGGAGTGCCGTGGTTCAGTCCGTGTATATTCTCTCTAAACACAGGCACCCAGCAAGTATCATATCAAGTGGCTGTTCGTTATATATATATATATATATATGCTGAAATATCTGTATAGAATGAAATACAGATTTGTTTCCCATGTATGTTTGTAACGTAGTTTATTCTCTGCTCCCCCTGGAATAGAGTGTTCAGTGATGATAGTAAAACAAACCCGATGCTTACCACAGGGCAATGCTCTTAAACTGTGTGAATAAACATTTTGCTATAAATTATCATCCTCCAAAACTGGAATTTTATCCACTGTACACAGCGATTTCCTAGCCTCAAAGGGAAGTCATTTATTTAAATGTACTTTCTCTATATTATAGTTATGCTAATGCTAACTTCACCTTAGATTCGTATTCCGACACAGCAGTTTACAGCTGAAAATAGTAGAAATTCTGGGCATTATATAAATCAATAAACTGTTACATAAGTGTGTTTTTTGCTTAGCACAGGTCTAAGAAAGTTGAGAGAGAAACAGTGTGTCTTGCAATGCAGGAAAGCTGCGAGGACCAGTTTGAGATAGACGCTTAATAGAAAGAAATGGTTGTAAAAACAACCTATTAGGCGCTTGTGATGGGATGTATTTGTGGAGCTGCTACTAAAAAAGGGGATGAGAGTCCCTTAAACAAAAATAAAAAATACACAAAGGTAGTAGCACTAGACAGTAATACATTTAAAAATACAAATTTATTAATGATATATAAATGGCATAAAAAAGCACAATCAATTGGAACATGGAAAGCACAGGCACCTAAATTTCTTGGCTACCTAATAGGAGGATCCATTCCTATTATACCGCCATTACTCCTTAAAGAAATTCCGGATAAAACAATCATGTCTGTTTGATCTGGAGAAGTGTTGTATAGTTATTACAATGGATGTCCAAGTGAAGAATTTAATCCTTATTTAGGAAAGCATAACAGCAAAGTTCTTCAAGTGGAAATGTGATTGAATAATTTTGTAAAGTTCTATATAATAACAGGTTTTTGATGGTGAACTCTGGTGGCGGCTGGTCTGGAACCAAGTGGTAGAATAGGTAGCAGGAAGGTAGCCAATGGGCTTTATTTATCAAAGTTAATAATGCTGTACTTGGCTACAGCGAAATGCGTCACCTCAAGGTGTTTGTACACCTTGACAAAGGGGTATACAGTCCCCGAAACGTCGGTCATCTCAATTAAAACACTTGTTGTTAAATCCGCGGATTGCCACTGCTTGCTTGGAGATCTCTCTCTCACTCACTCTCTCTCTCTCTCTCTATATATATATATATATATATATATATATATTATACATACATACTCATGATCAAAATGACAGGCATTGCGATTTCCCGTAAACTTTTGTAGCATGCGCAAAGTAAGCTGGAGACCATAAGGCAAAGTGCAGTGTGGCAAACATCATTGTTGCCTCGCTCCAAAAAGGGCAGAATGAGCAAGACCATGATCAAAGACCAAATCTATGCTCATTGTCTTTTGCAACTCGAAGGATGTGGTCCACAAGGAATTTCGACCTACTGACCAAACTGCCAATGACACATTTTACACGGGAGTACTCAATCGCTTGAGAAACAGGGGCCCCCACGTCCGCAAGGAGATTGCCACTACCTAGGTCTTCCATCAAGACAATGCACCGAGTCACAGATTACTGGAAATGAGGGAGTTTTTAGCCAAGTACAATGTAACAATGCTGCCTCAAACCCCTACAGTCTAGATCTGGCGACAGTTGAAACGTAGACTAGAAAAGGTGGAAGTTGCCGCAACAAGGGCATTCAAGGAGAGTTTGGGTTAATGCCTTCCAGGAGGAGTGTCAAGCTTGGCAGACACGCTGGCAACAGTGTATTGATACTCAAGGGTCATACTTTGAACATTATTAACTCTATCTATCTGAAAATTCAATAAATAGATTTTCCTGGATTTAGTCTCATTACTTTCTGGACCGAACCTGTAATATCATTACAGTCTCTGTTAATGTAATGGTCAAGTGTCCAAATTAATTTTTGTTCATATAGTTTGTGTGTGTATATCACATATATACATAAAAACAAGCGAGCGCAGGCACACACACTAGCTTTTTTTCTTCTTCTTTTGAAATTTGCATCACGTACTGACTTAAAATTGCATATTTCACTTCAGATAACATGTGTGCAGTGGGTCCATATCCACTCCTACTTACTTTCTAAACTATTCCTTCAACAAAAGTGCTCTTCTCGCCCTTTCATTTGGAACATGGTATTTATAGACTTTGACTGATGATATAATATGAAAGAATTTGTTGAAAGAGTTTCTGCTTATACCTGCCCAATACTGCAAAACAAACACAATTGCTTCTGTGCACTAATGCTCTGAATATTGTAGGATGAATTATTGGAACACAGCCTGGTAGCTTTATTGGCAAAACAAAAATCTAAATGTGACTTACCAGAGACATAATGTCTGATATCACAAGAACGATGAGAAACAGACTGAAAGAAACAAAGTTAAATATTATTTCAACATACTGTACTGCAGAGGAAAACAAAATCATGTTTAAATATATTGTAGTATCTTTACACATTGTACAGTACTTCTATAGATGCAAAGAGAGAAGTGATAGCTGATGTGCGACTTCACAGATCAAGTAAATATCAAATGACTGCGCGCACGTACTGAATGTAGCACGCATGCACGAGCATCTGCTCGCTGAGCTGCCAGTGTTCGTTGCCCAGCAAGCAGGTAGGCGCTGCCCTGCCAAATCACACCCTCTCGCCCTTATTCCACCCCTGTGCACGGCTGTGAATGCGTATGCAGCTGTGCACACAGTGGGAAAATCATTCACCATCAAAGGGCTCACTCGGCGCTGCAAAGGCCGCGGGGAGTAGGTCACTGATGTCCGCAACGCTCCCAACCAACAGCCGAGAAACACCTGGTGGTACCCCCCCCCAATTCCCTCAGGGGGTCAATCAACCTGCAAGCAGCGAGCCAAGGCTAGTCTTGGCTCGCTGCCTTTGGGCAGGTGGCTCACGTATGTGCACAGCACGCCATGTGCAGTTGTTCAATAATCGCTCGGGATGCGAATTCATAGCCCAAGTGTGTGGGTCTGAATCAGCACCAGAGTTGTGGTTCACTAGCTGGCGGAGGTGCGGGCTGGCAGACCTGAATGCGGGAGCATCTCACACGCTCGTGCATCTATAACTTACAGCGCTCGTGAGATGCATGCCCCATTGCAGTATGCCGTGATGAGAGCGGCTCCATCTGTACTCCCATTTGCCTAGACTGGAAAAATGATTTGATGGTTCGGAAATTGCACTGAATTTGCAACATTAGAGGAGAGCAGTATTTTTGCAATTCTCTGTCAAATTTACTCAGGGCAGGTTTTCTTTATGTCTGGGTGGCAGCTAAATACGCACAGTCATCTGTAACTTTGCAGAGAAGTGGTCAGGACTAAATCAGGCCAAAAGATGATAACATTTTCTCAAGTTTTACAAATCATGATACAGATGTGTCTTCATATATCATTGCTGAAATCAAGCCAAACTGCCCCTCACAGGGCGTAGGTCCCTGTAACTTTTCTAACACTGGCCGTCTTTATTGACAAAATTGTGCCTTACAGCAGGTACATGATGCAGCTAGGGCACATTAGGAGACTTTAATGAAGAGTTTGATATATTAAACTCTGTACGTATATTTGAGTTTCTGAATCTGTACACAAAGGCATGTATTCAATGCTCCTATGTCGCCGTAAATAACGGTGAGTGTGCATGTTTTTTGGAGAGTAGTGAACTTTTCTCTCCTATTTTGTGCTTCCCTGTATTCAGCTCTGTTGCTTCTCCAAAAATATTTTGCGAAGCTAACTCAGTACACCCTGCACTTCTCCCCGGTGTTCGCAATGTCTGTTCAATGGGGATTTTAGTGTCTCTCTCAAAAAGTGTATTCAATGCACAAATTGCGAGTCCTGCTGGTTTCTTTTTTTAGAGATGTTCTCCATTTTTCCCTCGGCATCTACAGTATTTTAGGTGAACTGTAAGGTTATCTTTGTTAAAGTTGTTATTTTTTTTGTTTTTTATGGCTTATAAATTAAAAAAAAATGTACTCTAATGTATTTATTGCAAGTGCCATAATGCTTTACTTCTATATTAATTTACTAGCTGACCCGCCCGGCGTTGCCCGGGAAAACCTTGGGGTTTCTTTATTTCCAAAATTGCTGAAAAATGTGATCTTACAATATGCTGTGACAAAGACCTAAGATTGTAATTTGTTATAGATTCCACCATAAGGTTAGAATGTGTTTGCATTGATACTCAATGACGGCAATGAAGTCAGGTGTGGTGTTGTTGTTTAAAACACAACGCTCCTGAGTTGATAACTTGTATGTGTTGATGAATTCCACATCCACTCCTGAGATTTAGCACCTACTGTATGACATATCCTCCAACATCTGAGGGTCAGAAATCGGTACAAAATCAGAAAGGGACATGTCCACACCTCAATTTCTATACTTTCAATGGTACAGTTTCTAGGGTGTGTAATTACAGGCGCTGAGTGCGTGGAGTCCGGGGTGGGCGTTACTTACCCCGCAATAATTAATTAAAAATTCACTGCTCTCTGCCACTGCCACTCCCCTCACCGAGCCTGCCTGCAGCAGTCTCTGAGGTCTGGGGATCTGTAAAGCACATGCACCGAGCATCTCTACCAAACAGTGGGGCAGCCCCTGAGTGTGGGAGCAGGTCCGCGGGCCTGGCCACATGATGTCATAACACAACGCACACTATCCGCACCACTGTAATGCACCACTGGGAATGGGTGCAATGGGCCAAATTCTTCCCTACACCCGCCGGGCCAATCCACTGATCCAGCCATCACAATCATCAATGGATGCATTGATAAGGTTTGGAGTTTAAGAAGTTGAAGAATAAGACTGAGAAAAAGAATTGCCATGTTACAAAGTGTACAATTTACTCAATAAATTGTGCAAAAAATGTAAGTGTACATAGAAGTACAATCAAGAAATGAAAGTAGGATTAAAAAATAAGTTTTGATTCAAACTGATAATTGTTTGGATGGGGTAGGTTGTGAAACAAATCTATAGGTGGGGGTATGGATATTGTGGGCATAATTGGTGTTTGTTACACCTACAGGGGGCCCTCAATTGATGGGATTTTCACTACAGTGTCACGGTCACAGTGTCACCATAGGGGGATTCCCAATTAGGGTCCAGGTGGTCTTTTAGGGACCCTTTACAATCCTGTAGGTCTCTTCTCCTTGAGCTTACAGTCTCCCTTAATGATTGTCAATCACTGAGGGAGACCGTAGGCTCCAGGAGAAGAGACCAACGGGATTGTAAAGGGGTCCCTAAAAGACCAAGAAACAAAAAAGAAAAGGATTGTCTTTGTTGCTGGCGCACTGAAGAAGATAAATTGTGTGTGTTAAAATTTAACTTTTAATAATATCAATAAAAGAAAGCCATTAAGGTGAAATAAGGATTACATACATGACTGACAAAAAACATTGAACAATAATAAAAACACGTGCAGTGTGTGTGTCAAATATGCTGGTGTATTGTGTGGTGTATTGTGTGGTGACACCAGCATATTTGACACACACACTGCACGTGTTTTTATTATTGTTCAATGTTTTTTGTCAGTCATGTATGTAATCCTTATTTCACCTTAATGGCTTTCTTTTATTGATATTATTAAAAGTTAAATTTTAACACACACAATTTATCTTCTTCAGTGCGCCAGCAACAAAGACAATCCTTTTCTTTTTTGTTTCTTGTATGACCACCATTGTCTTTGGCAGCACCCCCAGTTATGTATTAATTGCAATTATAACACGGCAATTTAACATTGGGGACACCCGATCCATTTTCAAATCTATCTTGTGCAGAACTACATCCCCAACCCCTTTCCCCTTATTTATGTATGTCCCTAAAAGACCACCTGAACCCCAATTGGAAATCCCCCTACGGTGACACTGTAGTGAGAATTTCTCATCAACTGGGTGTACCAAACACCAATTATGCCCACAATATCCATACCCCCTCCACCTATAGATTTGTTTCGCAACCCACCGCCATCCAAACAATTATCAGTTTGAATCAGAATTTATTTTTTAATCCTACTTTCATTTCTTGATTGTACTGTACTTCTATGTACACATATTTTTTTCACGATTTATTGAGTAAATTGTACACTATAACGTGAAATCTTCATCTCAGTCTTATTCTTCAACTTCTTACACTCATAACATTCAAACAAATGCATGCAGCGCTCATGCCCATCGACCAAACATTATCTATGAACCAAAAGAGTCTGGGAAACCCTTAAGGCAGAGCAGTGCCTGATATCCAACTGACTAACAGGGTGAGTGCAGTGTACCCACTTTGTATTGATCAATGGGTGCATTGGCCAGGACAAAGATTTCTCAGTGCAACTGGCCGGGGAGCGCAGTGACAGGCTGGAGGACTGGAGAGATGGATATGGGGAACAAAGTAGAAACGGTACATTAGGTACAGTTTTTATTTGCCGGTACAGACGGTTAAATAAACGGCAAATTATTTTTTATGTGTTCTGTGTGTTTGTGTGTGTTGTACTATTTTTGTGTGTGTGTTGTAGTGTATGTGGTTGTGTGTGTTGTATTGTATGTATCTGTCCAATGCGTAAGTGTGTGAGGTGTGCTACGTATATACAGTATGTGTGTGTTGTGTCTTTGTGTATCTGTGCAATGTTTAAGTGTGTGTTTTGTGTGTGTCGTACTGTTTTTTGGGTGTGTGTGGTGAATGTGGGTGTGTGTTGTGCTGTTAGAGGTATGTTATGTGTGTGTGTTGTGTGTATCTGCCCTATGTGTAAGTGCGTAAGAAGTGCTATGTATAAATCTGAGTGTGTGTAGTGTGCTGTGTGTATCTGTGCAATGTTTAAGTGTGTGTTTTGTGTATTGTACTGTTTTTGGGTGTGTGTTGTAGTGAATGTGGGTGTGTGTTGTACTGTGAGTGTTGTGTTGTGTGTATCTGCCGAATGTGTAAGTTTGTGATGTGTGCTACGTATATATGTGTGTGTAGTGTGCTTTGCGTATCCTGGCAATGTTTAAGTGTGTGTGTTCTGTGTGTTTGTTGTACTGTTTTTGGGTGTGTGTTGTAGTGTGTATGGATTTGTATTGTACTGCATGTGGTGTGTTGTGTGTGTGTGTATCTGTCCAATGTGTAAGTGTGTGAGGTGCTCTACGTATAAATGTGTGTGTTGTGTGCTATGTGGTGTACTGTGTGTGTGTGTGTGTACAATGTGTATGTGTGTGTGTGTTGTGTGGTCTATGTATATCCTCAATTATTTCCTAATTGTTTAAAGCCTTCACCATAATGTTAGAATGTGTCATTCATACTCAATGACAGCAATGAAATCAGGTGTGGAGTTGTTCCTTCGCAAACGGTTTCCCAGATCATCAATCTTTTCCCCAGAACATCAATGAAGGAAAACAACTTGGTGTTTTTTTAAATTTCTAAGTGAAATTTCCCAAAAACGGCTTCGAGGTGCACACCACCGGGTCCAGAGGTATCTTGTTGCTGAATTTGGTGTCTCTGAGTGCCAAGGTGTGTCCGCAATGCGTCGGACACGCACACACGCACACACGCACACAGACTCTTCAACTTATTATATAGATTTGGAATTTAATAAGTTATTTTAATGGTAACCAATAAGAAATCATTTTGGAATGCTCCTAGTAATTTCCCATGCTTCCTCTCTTCTTCCTCACCTAACCCCCAAACAGGCTTTTAAACACGCTAAAAAGGGCAAAGAAACAATGCTAAAAGCACAACACAAGGATAAAGGCCAAACAGAACAAAATACACCCGTCTGCACAAACCCAATTAAAATAGTCACACAGCCATTTGTTGTAAAATAAATACTGAACAAAACATTAACCTTTCTAAACCTTTGCAAAAAAATACAAGTCCACAAATGCGAGGAACACGCTGCTAAGATGAACACCCTGCTCAGAAATATCCCAGTCTGACCAGCTCACGTGGAGAGCAGGAGAAAACAGATGTCTCCAGTTACAGCACTCCCATTTGAACTTGCATAATTATGCTAAGTTCGCAAAAGGGGCCGGCGAGCTGGCCACAAGTTGAATACTGAGAAAGTCAGAAATGAGGAGATAAGAAAAAGTGCCGAGCACTTCAGCGAGATCACAGGGACACAGAAAAGTGTACCAAAACAAGTTGTGTTCTGCACAATATACAGACTCAGTCACACACAATATGCAAGTGTGACATATTCAATGGAACAGAAAAGCCAGCTTGTGCACCCTAGTCATACTGCGTATTTTTGCATTTTTAGCAGAAAAGCCGCCTGTCGCTAGCACAGTTGCAAGCTCTCAGTCATCAGACATCTCACACTACATGGAAAACTGAAGCTGAATGTATGAGGAAATATTAGGAGGTATTTAAAGTAACAAAATGTAAGTAAGTACATGCACTAAACGACCAATTAATACCTTTACCATATGGGATGGTCCGCTGTACACACACAGAGACATGCCGATATACAGTATATGCAACATATAGCGGCATGGGTTTTGCTGCAGGGTCAACCTGATATGTCTGTGAATGTCTTGCATACTCCCGCCAATGATTTATGCAGTTATGTTACTTTCTCAAACAGAACAATATCTATTTGTAGTGTGTACCCAGATAAGCCCATATACAATGCATATTCCTCAGCATTTCAGTAAATAAGCTATTTTCAAATTCTACGCATTTCAATTTATGTCCAATTTGTCACAAACAAAGCATCACCCCAAAATGTTTAGGATTTTACAGTATGTACTGTAATGTTATATCATGCATCTTTATTTTTTTTAAATTGACCACAAACATAGTCAGAGAGGGTTCCAAAACATATAGAATGCAAAATAAGCAGAAGAAAAACGCACAATCCATATAACAGACAGGCTACACTGTATATTCTGAAAATAGAATTACCGATAAGGAAAGAGAATGGGTGGATAGCTATTACAGGTAGGGGGCGAGATGCACTATAGTCTGCACCCCCTACGCCGGCTACCACAATGATACGATTGCAGATGCTCTAACATATGCGATTAGTATCGCAAAAGGCAGCTCTTGTGATAAGAGCTGCCCTTTGTGAAGCAGCCAGCGGGGGTGAACGGTTCCCAGCGGCTCCCTTCTCTTCGTCCGTCCCTGGCTGCTGCTGTAGGGCTCTGCCTCCTTCTCCCTGCACGTGGAAGGTGCTAGGGAGAAGAAGGTCACTGGTCCAGGCAGCACAAAAAGAGGCTGCCCGGAAACACAGGTAGGTTGGGGGGGAGTGGTGGGGGTCCATGCAGGGTGGCATGGGATGCGATATGAAGGCCATAGGCTGCTATGGAGCTGGCAATACACCCTGCAACGAAAACCCATTTTCCTGCATACCAAAAGGGTACCACAGGGTTTTTACCACATTTTTCCTTTAGTGCATCCTGCCCATGATGAGAAGTGCCTCAGCAATGATTGCAGGTACTTATAAGAAGCAGTTGGGGGTGGGGGGGGGCAGCTTATTAAAGGGGAACGTGTCTATGCTGCATACACTCCAGGCACTAGGATGCAGAGTCTGCGGGGAGGTGTGACCTCTAACCTAATATGCTATTGCACATATGCAGAGTGCAGCCATCTTTACCGTGCAAGAGTGTATTTCGCACATGAGGTTAGTCATCCAGATACATCCTACTACTCTGTGTATGTTAGCACTGCTGTTAACCCCTGCTTTACCACGGTGTTGCTAATTTTAGCCAGAATGCTGTGATTAATGGTAAAGGACTCTCAGTGTGGCCATCCACCAAGTCACTTTCACATCCTCTGTGCATCTAATGTGTCTACCAACCCAGTAAGCTTTATCAACAACTTCTAAGGAGAGCCAGTAGACAGCCCATGGAGGAGGAGATCACAAATACAGTCAGTGGACCCAGATCAGATGACTGTCTTTCTGGTCATATAGATGAGAGGATTTTCTTTTTTTTCATGATTAGATTTTAATCAAAGAGTTATAAAACAGAAAATAGAAAGGGTATACAGAAGGAAAAGGGGGGGGGTAATAACAAGGTAAACAACAATCAAAAAGCCAAAAAACTGACATACAACTCTATTATTATTATTATACTGTTTAGAGGAATGAAAGCATCATACAATGCTAAACCGTAGGATAAACTCAGAAAGTATCCGAGTTAGTATGACAGGCACATACAGATTACAGAAAGACAAACAAAAAAAAGGGTCTATCAAAATGGGTTATATCAAGGGGACCAATGTAACAAGTGATTTGACTGGTTGCCAGAGTAAACCAAGTTTGCAGTTTCAAATATGTAATGGGATTGGACAGGGCTTTCAACTGCAGCTAAGCTAGGGATGGGGGGAGTGCGCCAACTTTGGGCTATCAGCAATTTAGTAGAGATCAAATCGTTTAGGGAAAGATCACCAGGGCAAATATGTAGGAGGAAAGTTTTAGGTAGTGGGATCAAGCAAAAGCCCAGGACTTTAGATATAAGGATGAATACCTCAATCCAGAGATTAGTAAGGGCTGGACAGGAACAAAATACATGAAATAATGTGCCGACCATATCGCAGGTGCACCAACACATATTGGATTGAGAAGGCCATATAGAATGAAGATGAGCTGGGGTCAAATAGAGATGGTGCAAGAGTTTATATAAATGCTCTACATGTGAAATGCATTTGAACACATGAAAACAGGTATATAGATCTCGCTGCCAGCCTTTAGTGGAGATTGTACAGATCTTTCTCCCAATTTGCTATAACATTTAGTTTGAAGGACAATCATAAAATGAAACCACCTACTTATACCCCCTCGGCTATTGAATAATTTATTTATTTATATTTATTCAATAACCAAGATAAAAGGTTTCAGAAACTAGAACCATTTGTGATCAGATTTTTCCTGTGCTTAGTAATCAGACACCATATAGTAGGCAGAACATGGAAGGGTCATTTTGTTGCATGGGAACCAATACTTGGAAAGGGATAACAAAAAAAAACGGGATAACAAAAAATGACCATAGGTCCTTTTGAACTCTCATGCCTGTGTCCAGAGTCCAATGTGCCACCTAGAGAGATTATATGAAGTAATGAAAGCACGGGAGGGACATTATAGTTTCTCAAAACAGAGGTGAGGTATGCCTGTCTGGCAGGAAGCCCCTTCTTGATATAGGCAAACATGGAAAGTTGGTTCTTAATATCCCCCAGATCCACAACCCTAACACCAGGAGAAACTCCAATGGTGGCTGTAAAGATCCATACACACTGAGCGTTTTTGCTCAGCGCATATGGTCAGCGATGTAGTGAAAATCTCTGGCTGGAATACATGGACCCTGAGCGATTTTCACCTGGCTTATCAATTTTCATGGGAGTGGACAGTATTCTATAGCAGGACGCCATGGAAAGCCATTGACTCATCCGGTAATAGATGCTTTAATCCCTACACAATATAATTTGATATTTTATGGACATTACAGAGGATAAAAGACAAAACAGTAACCCAACCTACAGTATCAAAATGATTCCTCTAATTACTTAACTTCCTATAGGTACATAATAAATTCTACTTTACAACAAAATGTAATACATTGTCACAAGGTTTGACAACATGAAAGAGCCCAGAAAAAAAAGGTTAGTTCCAATTATCATAATTATTGTTATAATATTAAGGACAGATATCACAGATACTTTTGGGAACATCGCATTTATGTTAATAACCTTATGCAGTAAATTATTAAGTTATATGTGGGGGAACCTACAATTTAACTTATTATTTTATTAACTACATCTTTGACTAAACTATTTAAAAAGAAATGATCTCTTCCATAAAGAAAAACAAAAATTGTGTGCATGTATTTGTATGAGTATATTTTTTAAATATCTTCAACACATATTTACAGTACACAAAAAATGTCTGGCTCCAACTAAAGAAGACAAAACAATACTCTTGGATACAGTTTTGTTATGGACATAAACTTATGAAACAGTTTATTGAGTGTAAACAGTAATTTTTCTTTAAGGAGATCTCAAAAGCAAGTTAAACCATATTCGGATTTAATATACATCAATACATATATATTTGTAAGCTAAATTATCAAATGGGATTTTTAAATTTGTAGTTCCACAATGGCTTGGGAGAAGCAGATAATTTCCATGTGTTTGAGAAGAACTAATTAATCATTAATTACAGTATGTGGACAGAAACAAGGCTGAAATGCAACACTTGTAGTCAGTTCTCTATGTGCTCATTTAGAACACAGGCATTAAGGGTAAGATATATTGCCATAGCATTCCGATGTGCAATGTTTTTAAAGCTTCATTGGAAGCTTACATAAAACATTGTATCAGGATAGCAGGCTGTAAAAGATTCTAACCTGTAACCTCAATCTACAAGGGCAGGGCCATTTCCTTTGAGATATCTCAGCAGTTGTTAGCAGAATTCTATGTCTACATAATACTACCCTTCATTACTACATGACAACCTGCTGGCAACAGCAGGACTTTTCCAGATCAAACTTTCCTTTTCCTGGCCAGCAAAGCCCTGATCTATCCTGCTTTAACACCTTCAAAAGATATTTGTCTGCCAATGGGCCTGCACATACAGTACATGTAACAGTAAAATACTTTAATGAGCTATCACTGTAAAGAATCATAGATATTACAAGAATATAAATATTGGAACTTTTGTTCCATTTAAAACTAAGTTATGAATCTGTGAGTTGTCAGAATAGAGAGCACAGGAAAACTTTGGTCGGCACCTAGTACCATCGATTGGCTTTACTCTCTCGAAGCAGACAGAGTAAGTCTAGACTAAAGTAAGTCTGATGATGTCAGCGGCCCTCCCTCCCAGCAGCTGTGTAATGCCTGCGTTATCCGGGACACTCCTGGAAAATGCTGCGTTACGGCGCAAAACGCCCGCAGAGTGTCATTCACCCTGTGGGCAACCTGTGCGCAGGCTCCATTTGCATGAATGGCTCGCACGGTTGCTGATTACTGAAGGACCGAGCATGCACATAGTACCCTGCATCCCAATCTCAATTGGGCCCTTAGATCCCAGACACATGATTTCCTAGTATTTATTTATTAACAGTTTCCTATATAGTGCACACATAGGCCCTTATTCAGATCTGATCGCGGTACTAAATTGTTCTCAAAATTAGCAAAACCATGTGCATTGCAGGTGGGGCAGATGTAACATGTATAGGGAGAGTTAGTTTTGTGTGAGTTATTTTGTTTCTGTGCAGAGTAAATACTGGCTGCATTATTTTTACACTGCAATTTAGATTTCAGTTTCAACACACCCCACCCAAATTTAACTCTCTCTGCACATGTTACATCTGCCACATCCGGCAGTGCACCTGGTTTTGGCCATTTTGAGAAAAAATTTGTACTGTGATCAGATCTGAATAAGGGCCATATTCCGCAGCGGTTTACAGGGAATATTTGGATATTCACATTAGTCCCTGCCCCAGTGGAGCTTACAATTAATATTCCCTACCAAATATACACACAGACACATTCATTCTAGGGTTAATATTTTGATGAAAGCCAATTAAGCTACAGTACCAGTATATTTTTGGATTGTGGGAGGAAACCATAGTACCCAAAGCAAAACCTCCCAGTGTGCACAGGGAAGCGATGACAGGGTGGATGGCTTTCCATAGCGTCCACCCTAGGAAAATCCTTAAAATGGGCAAAACATGCTCAGTGTTTTTGCACTGGGCTTTTTTCCAGCCCAGTGATTTTCCCCATCATCGGTCACCATACATGCTGGGCAAAATCGCCCAGTGTGTATGAACCTTAAGTCATTTAATAAAGACTGACGTCAGCTCCTCAGTTTTACTGCTTCAAGAACATGAACATGTTGAAATACTTTATTAATTTCTATCTTGATAATTCAATAATTTACTCTTAAAATCGCCATCTAACGCCCAAGTGCCAGAGAATTGCATTTGCTTTAGAGGTGCAGCATTTGAAGTCAAGCTAGCTTAAGAGTATTAGTTTATCAATAACTAGAGAGAAAAAGCTTATGCCTTGCAGATGAAGAAGAAAAATAAACAATACAATTTACTAAATAAAACGGATTAATACTTATAATTAATTGGGGACTATTGCTGTATTACCTTTTAGAGGAGATCTGTGCTGAGATCTGAACGGTTTTAAAAGAGCACATCACCAAGATGAAAGGGATGAGAATCTGCAAAACACAAGGCTTAGAGTTAGAGGACAAATCTTCTCAGGGCTTTATCACTGGGGCCGACAATATAGACTCTAGTCACTGAATGGCACAGCAAATTCTCTTTACTCTACATGAATAATTGTGTGTATTAGAAGTTCTCCAAATTAATACTGTCCTTCTTCAATATATAATTATAAGTTACACAGACACCAAACTGAACACCGGAATATAAGCGCTTTGTACGCTCTGATTAATGCATGAAAAGATGCAATTTGTGGCTTAGGGAAAGTTTGCATTACATTCATAAGGTATGAGACACATGCCAAGGAAAACCTCTTCTCCGAATCCTTCAGTCAAGGCCTTATTAATCTCAGGGTACATTTCTATATTATACAGTATTCTCTTATCAATTTGAAAGAAATAATATTATATTTAAAAAAAGAAATGTTAGATGACATGATTGTAGAAAGTAGCTATAAACTTTGGTAGATGTGTTATTGCAAGAGAAAAGAAGTAATTAAAGCTAAAAGATGAATGAGATTTGTAAAGGTGCATCAAGAAATGAGACTGTGGTTAAGAAGCCACTGTGGCCAATTACTATATCTATTTTCATTTCATTTATATAATGTGGCACAGCCCTTAAAATCTGTAAATGTGTTCCTTTAATTATTATTTTATTTTTGCGAAAACCAATTATTGGAAATTATACTAGAGAATGTATATGGCAAAAAGCAAAGTTTTATGTGCAAAAATACAGCAATACATTAAACACAGACCTCATGTTTATATTAGTACAAAGGGTCAGTTTAGATTTCTTAAAACTTAAAAGATGTCTGTTTGCTTATGTGCAAATATGCTACTGCATAATAATCTTAGGATTCAATGATTTGATGCATCCACAACAATTCTATAATAATCAGCTAAAAATAACTGCAGGTCTTATGCAGCTATGTAATTTGCAACTAAAAAAAGAGACATCTGAAAGGGTATGCCTCACTTGCATTGGATCACCCCTACTGTACTTGCATACAGCCGTGTCATCATAAAGATCACAGATGCACCTAGACACAATATGCAACGTAGCGAGAGATGCTTATCGTGAGTTAGCTGACAGGTATTGTGCAACTTATTAGTGTCAGATGTCTTTCTATATCAAAAATGCATCTTATTTGCATAAAATCTTTATGTGAATAAAATGCACAAGTAGATTATGCGGATTAATATATGTGTATTCCTATATTTTGTGTGCAATCACGCCTGTATCTGCATACGAAATGGAACATTATTTTGTTTTCTAGGAAATCAGTAATCAGCAACAGTCTATAAGCCAGGAAAACAATGTAGTATAGCATTTTGTACACAGATACAGCTTCAGTCTCACACAGAATATAGGCATGCAGTATATAATTTTAATCAGCATAAGTTATGCATCATATTTGCATTGTTTTGTGAATGAGACACATTTTAATGGTAAAAAGTTGCACAAAAAAGGGATTTTGTACTTACCATAAATCCTTTTCTCCGAGTCTACAGCTGTCACTGCAGTAACAGTGGGGAATAGAAGGGCGACTACAGGGAGAATGGGCACTTTAAATTGAAATGAGTGTGGCCAACTGTATTCAAATGGCCTGGTCTGGTAGCAAAGGAGTTGCTAGAATCCAGGCACCGAATATTGCTGTGAGCTCCATAACCCTGATCGAGAGAACACCTCCTGCAATGCTCTGGAGTTGAAGGAATGTGTAAGCTATGTAGGGCGCAAGGCCCAACCCTCATTTGGGGTAAAATGCCCCTGTTAACTGTACCTGGAAAGAAAAACCACCATAGGAGGAGCTTCGTGGCAACGGAGACTGCTGGGGGACCCCCACCGCCTCCCTCGTTGCCCGACCCCCTCGAACTGGGCAGCATCTCCCTGAAGCAGAGCCGGCAGGGAGACGCTGCCCAGCCGCCATGATACTGGGATGCACACGCGCGTGAGACGCTTCAGGGTCACCTGTCATCTGCTCCACAAAGTTTGTGGTGTGGTGTACATTCTGTCTTGCCCATGTGGGCTATGCTACATGGGCAAGACAGAATGCCAATTCAAGGAACGTATGGCCATACGGCAATCACTTAGTACTGGCCAAAGTGATCAACCAGTGGCTCGACACTGTGCAGAAAAAAACACAGTTTGGCCAGTATTAGATCTAAGATAATTGATCACATGCCCATATCTGCTAAAAGAGGTAATAGAAAGAGAAAACTCTTACAGGCAGAGTCCAGGTGGATCCATACGTTGGATACACTTTCCCATAGGGGGCTCAATGAGCAACACGGTTTACATAATTTTCTCTAAAATGTATATCGATATTTATGTATACTGTATTATAATTAAGATATATTTGCTCTGCTGATATCCCCTGAACACTAATCTTGGCCTGTGGTGTCCTTAATGTGGTCCGGCAATTTTGCTAAGGAATCAGACCTAATGGACCATTAATATGACGCTACAGCTTAAGATTCTGCTGCTGTGCTACATGGCACCATAAGGGTGTCTCATATGGTTTTATTGTAAACCTCTCTTATCACATACTTGTATTCACTTTTAAACTTTTTCTGTTTATGCAGTTATTTATTGTTCCCATGGTAACCACTTGAACGCGGCACCCAGAGCGAGGCTTGGATCCCCGGGCAGACCACGACGCAGGGTGGGGGCTGATGACGTCAGAGGAAGGATCCGGATGTCTGTGATGAGACAGAGCTCCACTAACATGCCACTAAGGCAACGAGGCGTATTGATGGTGTGTGGGGGTGACAGCTGGCAATGGATGCCGCAGGTGAGCATTACCAGGGGTTAAAGAGGTAAGGGGGGGCGTGTTCTCTTTATGGTATATATTTGTGTCACTATCACTGCTTGAATTAATCCCTGAGGAGGAGCTTGGCCTGAAACACGTCATATTAAAAGTCACTTTGCTGTTCACTAAAAACCGAGAGTGCCGCCTGATTCTTCATATATATATATATATATATATATATATATATATATATATATATATATATATATATATATATATACTAGAAAAAATAAAGCGGCACTCAGAGATTTATAGGCAGGTGAAAAAACTCAGGGATTAATTTTAATCCATGTGCTCAGAAATATAATGTTTCGGGACTCGCAGGTCCCATCGTCAGCTAATGGAATGCATTTCTGAGCACATGGATTAAAATTAATCCCTGAGTTTTTTCACCTGCCTATAAGTCTGAGTGCCGCTTTATTTTCTCTACTACATAAAGGAGGCCTCACCACCTCGACAGTGAGGGCACCAGAGCCGGTTATTCGTGGCTATTCAAGCAAGTCCTGAGTGACAGGTCCATTGGGTACATATATACAATATATATGACACTAGCCCGATGTGCTCTTTTCTCCTTCACTAAAACCACCATTGGAAAGCTGGGTACACCACGGCATGTGAGAACAGATCTGCATATCTCTTTTACAGTACAGTACGTATCCTCACTTTCAAACAACTCACCTTCCACATCATCAGGGCACCCATCACAAAGGGGTTGAACACAGTAAGGAAGCAATATACAGAGGCTGGATCAAAACTGATGGGAAAAAACAGATCATAATGAGTACTATAAATCTACTTTGTTCATACAGTTTAGAATGAACCTAGAACAATCCTATCACTCATGTTTTATAGCTTTGAGACTGAAATATAAAGTACATAATCTGGACACAACCATTTAGGGGAAAAGCAAATATGTCTTTGCCATAAATCACTCAAGATATGACATTGGTTGTTGAAAGCCAGTGCCCAGAACTGGAGACAGTGTAAAGGTGCCCATCGATTTGGTCCGATTTTGGCCGATTGCGACCAATCGGCCTGTTAAATCGGACCAAATCGCCTCTCCCTCCGACCACCCATCCTGGGACTTCCCTCCTGGTGGAGAGGGAGGCGGGAAGTAGGGACGCATGCGATCCATCCCAACAGATCGCATGCATCCCTGCCGCCGGGAAGGTCCTGGCGGCTTGCCAAGGTATCGGGTTTCCAAACACTGCTGCGAGACGTTGCAGCAGTGTATGGGCACCTTAAGGACCCTAGTGATGAGGTCAAGATGAGGTGAACCATACACAATGTATTTTTTCTCAGGACTCAACACAGGCCATGTTTTCCAGGTCACCCGACAGGTGCACTGTGTATCACCAACTGTCAATTTTTAAAAATGCACAGGAGACCTGGAAAGCATGAACTGTGTGGGGTCCTGAGGGCCGAATTTGAGAACCTGTGATTTAGAGCTACAGTACCATTAAGCCACACATTTCCATATTTGTAAATATATTGTATATTAACTTTGTGGTATGGATCATTAGGTCTACAAGTTTTAGGTCGACAGTCATTAGGTCGATCACTATTGGTCGGCAGTATGTCGACACATGTAAAATGTTGACATGCATTAGGTCGACACAAGTTTGTATTTTGTTTATGTCTTCAGTATGTTGACATGGATACTGCATAAGTGTTCTGCGTCCCCTCGCATGGCTTTCTGCACTCGCCATGCTTTGGGCATGGTACCATGCTGCACTCAGCACATTATTACATTTCCCCTCCACATCCATTTGGATTGTAAAGTATGCATAATCCCACTGACAGAGCGAAAAAGGGGGCGGGCCGTTGAAGGAACATCTTGTTGGGAGTGTGACCAGCGTTATCGCATCCTCGAGGGGGGCGTGACCAGCATTATTGTGTCATTTGACCCAAGGAGCCCCTCCGGGGGGACAATTTCCGGGACCCTGCCAGCTATTCAGGGAGGGTAGGCAACCCTGTCCTAAATGTGAAGAAAATAAGTTGTTAAAAACTCATGTCGACCTTTTGCTTCTATTGACCATGTCGACCCAAACATTGCATACCTTAATTTTCACTGTGTTTGTCTACAATTTTAAAAGCTTTATTGTTGTAAAAATGTAATTGCAACTCCCAGCTGTTCTTCTCGTCCTCAGCCTGACAATCCAGTCCTGCATTTACTATTATTACAAAATGAAGAAAACACAGTATTGATCTGTAGGAAAAACATATTAAAAACTAGTACAAATTATAATGATTTATCTGTGCTTCTAACAAGCGCTGTTTCTCAAATGTGTGCACAAGCCCAAAGAATATTCATCACAATACTTGTGGAAAGCAACAGAATGATAACATTATACACAAGGGGAAAGAATACTGAGTAAGCTTTGTGTGTGTGTGTGTGTGTGTGTGTGTGTGTGTGTGTGTGACAGTAAAGTAATTGTAAGATGTTATCTACAAGTATCAGAGCTCTGTACAGAATCAATACTGTTGCTCTTAGACACAAAATTGGACTAATACAGTTTTTATTTAACTATGTATCATTACTATACACATTTTGGGTTATGTTCTTACATCATTACCTGTTAATTGAGGCTATATTTCCAGTGCCAAAAAAAGCTGTCACTATAAAGAACACCTAACACAACATTAAGGAATATCCTTATTAAACTGAAAAGGCTGACATGGTCAGAAACTTGCCTGTGCAATGAGTAAGGCTGCTACATTGCATTCTCTCTCTGACACATGATAACAGACAAAATGGATGTTCCTTATGCCTATTGCTTCCTCTATTGTACACCGAAAATGTAACATCAAAAACAAACTGGCAAAATTGGAATTTAAGTGGTTATTACTATTTTAACCCTGCTCACAAGGTGGATATGCCTCTTGATCACAAACATTCATGACTAGGGATGAAGCTTTACTTGTACTGCACCTTATTTCTATTGCTTAGTTCACTTAGGCCAGCTTACATTCTTTGGATGAAGAGGCAAACAAATACTCACACAGAGATAATCACCACCTACAGTATCAGATACCCCCCTTTCCTCAATCCATTGCAAGCTCACTCTCCTACAACCTTCAAAACTCTTTCTAATCATTATGCAATTACTCTTCCATCAAGCACTGAACTACTGTTTCTCCCAACTCTGTAAAGATACACCCTCCGATTGTAGTGGCCTAAACCTACAATTCCCTCCACGCCATACCATAAATGTATTCTATTATCCAACCCTGTCATTCACTAAACCCATCATTGTAAAGGTCCATACATGCTGGGAGATTTTGCCCAGCGTGTATGGACAGCAATGATGGGAAAATCGCTGGGCTAAAAAACTCTCAGTGAATGCACACTGAGTACTTTTTATCTGTCTAAGGAATTTTGCCAGGGGGTGGACGACTTTCCATAGCAGGATGCCAGGGAAAGCCATTCACCCTGTCACTCATCTGCTGGTAATACCAGCAGATGAGCGGCAATAGCTGGATCGATGATGCAGGAGTGCTTAGCAGCTCTCACCATTCATCGCAGCCCCATCTCATCGATCTCTCATTATACATTTGGGAAAACAGGGAAATTTACAGATTTTAGTCATTACTCTAGGTGCAGGGTGCTGATCAGTGAGGAGGGCACATTTTAATTTTGAAAAGCAAAATATCGATCTGTCATCATGGACACCGCATAAGTGTACCGCCTCCCCTCACATGGCTCGCTCTGCTTGTCATGCTTGGTGCATGGTGCCTAGCTGTGCTTGGCACACTGTTATATTCCACTTCTATGCCCACTTGGATTGTGAAGGAAGAACAAGTCAGTTTTAAAAAAGATCATGAAAAACTCATGTTGACCTTATCCTGTCAACCATAAACATGTCACCCTTTTGCTTGTTTCGATCTTTTGTCAATGTAGACCTATCCCATGTTGACCTTTTTTCATGTCTTAACCTATTGCCTGTTGACTTATAGTGTTCAACCTATTGACTTTTGAGATTAATCAATGTCAACTCATCATCGGGACACCACCGATCAGCACCTTGCTCTTAGAGTGAACAATAGATTTTACTTTCCCCCATCTTTAATTATCCTTTCTTCCTTTGTGCGCAGCTACGGTCTCTCTTCTATTTGAAAAGGTTTTCCCTCTTGAAGGTACTTCTCTAATGGTAATCATTTTTCAGGAGATGCTACAAGATGGGTATATACATCTGCAATGGTATTTAGTCTTCACTTAGCAGTACAATTGACAAATCTGTGCAGTGGAATTAAACAGAATATAGATATAAACAGGCGGGTGGAAGAAGAAAACCGCATACTATAAAAGCATGGACAACCATGATAAAAATGAATACATTTTTTTCCTAAACCATCATTGTTATATCAAGGATGGATGTTCCTCCATCAGCAATTTCTATACATTAAACACAAAAAGGATACCAAAAAGAAAGACCTCCGAATGTCATCGCAGTTCAGCTGACGAAAATGAGTTATATCAGTACTGCAGGAGAAGTCGATACTGTTAAGCTGTGAAGGAGATGAGAGTAAAATCAATTTGATATGTCACCCTAGTCACTTTTAATAAAGGCAGAAATATTCTCCTCCCAGAAGATGATGGAATGGACATGTGTCAGTAATATAGCAAAGAAGAACATTCTTAAATCAGCAGTTTCTGGAATGTGGATAATGGAAGACATAAAGATGACGCCTGTCAGAGAAATACTTCACAGCAAGAACATAAAACCTGTATTTAATGTTAAATGCTTGTCACTAGTCAATCTCCACTACAGTAATACTGTACATGTTCACATCAATGCTATAAGACTATTTGAAAGTGTTATTCCTTACCATTAGTACCTGGTTTCATGCATTCAGCAGCTAATAATTATTGCAATGTTATCTTGTTTGTTCAAATTTGAGCAATAATTACAAATATGCTTAATAGCCTGCAAGTTGGAGGTACCAATGAGAACCGATTTGAAGCAGCAATAATATTAAAATATTTTTTTTATTTACACTATAACATTAAATATACAGAATATGGGTATAGTACAAATCAAAAGTTTAGACACCTGACAAAGTATCAAGATGATCTAAAAGTTTGTTTTTACATAATTGAAACGTGTTCCATACACAATTGCTGTAGCAAAACTGATATCAATGTATGCATTTCATTTCTAAAAAAAATTGTGAATTTAAGTTTTTTTCCAAATGCACTCCTCAAGTAGTTTTCATTCACAGCTTCAGAAAAACTTACTGGTAGAGAACCTTGAACCAAAATGATTAATTCATACTTTTGAAAGGGCACATAATAAATGTCTGCCTTTCAGAATACATTTAGGGAACTGTTTCCTATTAATTCCTATTTCCAATTAATTCCTCATTAATTCCTATTTCCAATTAGTTGTGTTACGACTAGGTAGGGTAGGCCTTAAATGGTCATATTTTGTAGAAAGCCACAATAAGGCAAGAACAGCTTAGCTTCCCAAAGATAAATGACAGTTCAAAAATACTCTAAGAAATTAAAAACTTTGAAAGGCTATAAAGATGCCATTGCAAAAGCCATAAAGGGATATAATGAAAGAGACTAAGGGGTGAATTTACTAACAAATTAATTTAAAAATAGGTGATTCATCGCGCCCTCCGGGTGCTCGTCACACCGTTGTAAGGGGCTATGCCCGCACCCCCGGAGCATTGGGTCTGGCCGCATCCTCCCCCCCCTGGAGCAGCGGGTCTGCCCACACCCACCCCCCCGGAGCAGCAGGTATGCCCGCCCTCCCCCAGAGCAGCGGGTCTGCACGCACCCCCCTCCCTCACTTGTAGCAGCGGGTATGCCTGCAACTCTGCGGAGCAGCGGATATGCCCGCCCCCCCTCTGGATCAGCGGCGTCGGCAGACTCTCCGCTGCTTCAGGCGGGGGGGGGTCTGTCCCACCACTCCGGGTGGGGGCGGGGATACCCACTGCTCTAGCGAGGGAGGGGGGGTTGCGGGCACATCTGCTGCTCCAGAGAGAGAAGGTGGTGCGGGCAGATCCGCTGCTCCTGGGGGGTTGTGTGCAGGCAGACCTGCAAATGCGCAGGTGGGGGGGGTCGGGCAGACCCGCTGGGGGGGTGGGGTTGTGGGCAGGCCCGCTAATCCAGGGGTGGGTGGTATGGGCGTAGACCCGCTGCTCCAGACGGGCTACCCACTACTGCGGCGGGAGTTTTGCTCTGGGGGTGGGGGGTGCGGGCAAACCCGCTGATGCAGTGGGTGGAGGGGGCATGCGTGCAGACCCGCTGCCCTGGGGGAGACCAGCTTGGGGGGAGGTACGGGTAGACCAGCTCGTGGGGGGGGGGGGGGAGGATGTAGACCCCCTGATCTGGGGGGATGGGGTGTTTGGTATGCACGCAGAATCAACGCTCGCGGGGGTGTGTGAATGCAGACTCGCTGTTCGCACGGGGGGGGGATGCAGGCAGACCTGCACATGTGGGGGGGGAAGGCAGAGACCCACATAAGGGTGGGCGGGGGGAGGTGTCTGCCAAGGGGGTAAGGATGTGTATAACGCTGTCCTATCCCTGGGGGGGGGGCAAGTTTGTGTATAACGCTGGGTGGGGGCCTAAGGCAGAAACTATGTGTGTATAACACTGTCAATCACTCTTGTAACCCCACCCAGCGTTATACACACAGGGATGAGTGACAGATCTGGCTAAATATATAAGAGATAAAACCTGCATGGATACCACAGCAATCTGCAGTGACACAGAATCCCTTCTGATTTGTGCTTAGTTGGGATGCCTTTATATCACAGCCATCTGGCCTAAAGCCAGTCGAGATGTTAGATGTTTTGGATCGGAAAGTGCTTAGTGCTTCACATTCCGATTCAACATGGCTACCATCTCTTTTGGGTTTCAGCCAGATGACTGTTGAGGTGGGTCACTCTATCACTCTCCTGTATATGGGAACGCCTTCTAGACTGTTGGAAAAGCATTCCATGGGACTACCTCAAAAACCTGGTTTAGAGAAAGTAGAGAGTATGCAAATCTATATTTTTTTTTTTTTTTTTTAACACAATAACTTGTCAATTGGTTCATTTTGCAATACAAACAATTCCTGTTACAGTGGGTCATTTCATACAGGCTTTTAGCAAAGCACGGTATAGGCACACCAGAATACATTTCGACAAGTAATTGAGGGTTCTGTTAAAAGGGAGGTATATTATGTTGTAGTAGCATTAGGTTATACCAGGACGTTAATTGGACAGCCTTTCTAAGATTAGTTTTTGTGGATTCTGGCAGGGATTTCACATGTGGTAGCCAAATAGCAAAAAACCTTTTAGCCTTAGCGTCTTTGTTGAGTGACATCTCAAGCCAGTCCATCTGGAATAGATGTGACACCCGGGGTATCAGTAAGGATATGGATAATGTATTGGAGTTTTTCCATTGGGATAAAATGGTTTTTCGTGTTGCTGCAGCTATTTTTGATAAGAATATTCTTTGCCCTGCTGATTGGCGGATCGTGTTAGGTATTGGATATATATCCCACAGTGCCCATTCCGGAGTGGCTGTGAATGTGATGTTGTACTGTGAGTTAACATAATCACACACCGTATCCCAAAAGGTCTTTACTTCTGGACAGCTCCACATGCAGTGCAGTATATCTGCATTAGGTGCTTTACATTTAAAACAACATGAATTGTCCGCAGTCCCCATTAATAACATTCTTTTCGGGGTATAGTATGCTCTATGTAGCAGTTTGTACTGCATTTCCATGTACGAGGCGGACACCATTGTTTTGTTAATTTTTACAAATGCAGATAAAAGAGAAGACAATGATACATTGGGCAGGTCTACAGCCCACTTCGCCATCCCTGAGTCAAGAGTGTCAATATCAATACGTCTCTTTATATGTAGGTACAATAGGGAGGTAGTGCATGGTCTGTTCTGAGTATGTTTGATCATAATATCTATGCCTGCAGACTTGTCAGTTATCGGAATCTGTTTGGCTTGGCTGGATACATAGCTTTTCATTTGGTAGTACACATATATGGGTATGTTTACATCTGGGAATTTATCACTGATTTGTTGGTAGGACAAGATTGGATCGTCCCCATCACCCATAAGATGACATATCAATCTGAGACCCCCTGCCTCACAGTGTCTGATTAATCTATTATTTTGGATTATCTGTCTATTAGTGTTAGTATTGTAATAAATGCTATTAAATATTGTATTGTGTGTAGATAGTTTAAGTCTAGAGCGTGTCATTCGCCATGCTTTACATGTGGTTGTTAGTAATAAATTCCCTGCGACTTCAGAAGGAAAGTCCGTTGGTCTCATGTGGAGAAGACTCGGCAGTGGCACATTCATGCTCATGGTTTGTTCAAGCGCCGTATTGGCATAGTAGTTGGTGGAGTGTATCCAGTCAATTGCATACCTGAGATTAGCCGCTAACATGTAGCTCTTAACGCAAGGTAGGTTAATACCCCCCAATGTCGTGTGTTGTGACAATTTAAACATGGAGATCCTGGGTTTTTTCCCATCCCAAATAAATTTACTGAGTGCTGTATTTATTATACGTAGATCATGTTCAGATATTAAAAGAGGGAGCATCTGAATGGCGTACAGCAATCTTGGGAAGGAAATCATTTTAATCATGTGGCATCTTCCCAAATAGGACAAAGGTAAAGACCGCCAAGATCGAAGATCTGCCAGCAGTTTAGCTATCAGCGGTGGATAATTCACTGCATACAACTGGGTCGGGTTCACCGGTATCTCTAAACCTAAATATGTTAAAGAGCCATCGGCCCATAGGAATGGGAACCCATCGTGCCAACCAGTTGTAGCCCCCCTATGTAATGCCAGAGCCTTAGTTTTTGTTTTGTTTATCAAAAAACCAGAGATGTCCTCAAATTCTTTTAACGTTTTTAGGAAACTAGGAAACGCTTCCTGCGGATTGGTAAAATAAAGTAACAGGTCATCTGCGTATGCCGAGACCTTCAGCTCTGCCTCCCCATGCTGTATTCCATGCCAGTCTTCCTGTAGATGAAACAATCTAATTAATGGATCAATGGCGAGATCAAACAGTAATGGGGAAAGAGGGCACCCCTGTCTGGTGCCACGAGCTAGCGTGAAGCTGGCGGTGTTTAGACCATTTATGGTAAGTACTGCTTTGGGGCTGTCATAAAGTCTGCGGAAAAAGGAGATGAAGCCTACCCCAAATTGTTGAGTGTGTAACACTCGTAGGAGATGAGACCAGGACACCCTATCAAAAGCCTTATCAGCGTCACAACTTACTAACAATGAACTTCCATGTTTCATCATCTGGGATTTGGTTATGGCTGCTACCACTTGTCTAATGTTGTGCACTGACGACCTACCTTTCACAAAGCCAGTCTGGGATGTATGGAGCAGCTTTGGTAATATCTCCTGTAACCTATGGGCTACTATGGTGGTTAGTATTTTTAGGTCCTGGTTCAACAGGGAGATTGGACGGTAGGAGCTGACTAGATTTGGGTCCTTGCCTGGTTTTGGCAATATTATGATCCGAGCCTGGTTAAAATCAGGAGGTGAAGCATTACCGGCTAATATAGAATTATATAGGGACAATAAGTGAGTTTTAAGGTGTGGTAATACTATTTTGTAATAGTCTGCTCCTAGTCCGTCTGGTCCCGGTGATTTCCCTTTTGGGAGGCCTTTTATGACCTGTTCTAGTTCTTGTTCCGTTATGGGGGTTGTTAAAGCGTCTCTTTCTAGTTGGGTCAAGGTTGGGAGTGCTGCTTTCCTCAGAAACTCCATCCCTAACGCTGGGTGATCAGCAGGGGAGGAATAAAGATCTGTATAATAGTTTAGGAAGGAATCAGCAATTTCTGCCGTGGTGGTGTGTTGTCTCTGGTTTACAATGATCCTATTTACATGTGGTTGTGGGCGTTGCCCTCGGGCTATGGAGGCCAGTAATTTGCCTGATTTATTTCCCCACCTGAAATAACGTTGTTTTTGGAAGTCTAATGAACACTGTGCTTTTTCCGTGCATATGGTGTCATATAACGCTTTAGCGTCTGTGTAACTTTCCCTATTAGCTGGGGTATCATCTCTCAGCATGGCTGCATAAGAGTCTGAGACAGTTGCACTTAGTTCTAAGAGTCGGGAGTTCAATCTTTTCTTTTTGGTTGCAGTATATGCTATGACGTGTCCACGCACCACGGGTTTGGATGCGGCCCAGAACAGATTAATATTATCTATGTGTTGAATATTGTCATCAACATAATTCAAAAAGTGCTGTTTTAGTTCAAGCTGAAAGTCTGGGGAGTCTGCTAGGTAGGATGGAAACCTCCAGTTGTATGAGTGTTGTAAAGGGGTGGGTAATGTTAACTCGAACCATGTAGGAGCATGATCCGAGACCAATATGGATTCAATTTTTGATCTTGTGACCCTATTGAGTAGTGCCGTGGGGAGTAGCCAAAAATCTATCCTCGAGGAGGTATGATGGGGGTGTGAATAAAAGGTATAGTCTCTCTCAACCGGGTGTAAGAAACGCCATGGGTCTGTGAGGCCTAGAGAGCGCATTAGTAAGTCTAGGGCGGGGGGTGGCGTGTCCCCCTGTGTATTATTACTTCTATCCAACGATTGTTTTTGGGTAGTATTAAAATCTCCCCCTAAGACTATATGACCTTCCGCCCAGTTTTGTAGCTGTACAAACAGATCTGTAAAGAACTTCGCATTAGGGCCGTTAGGTGCATACAGTGTGGCGAGTGTGAATAATTCCCCCTCCAGTTTGAGTTTTAAAAATAGATAACGGCCCTCAGGATCCTTCAAGGTGTCTATCACTTCATATCGTAAGGACTTATTAATAATAATAAGGACTCCCCGTCGTTTGTTTGTGTAGGAGGCTGTGTAAATTTCTGTGAACCAATTATCTCTCAGGGTGTTGGGATCACTCTCTTTCCAATGTGTTTCTTGTAACACAGCTACATCTGGTTTTAGCCGTTTCAGGTGTTGCAAGACCTTTCTCCTTTTAAGTGGAGTATTCAGGCCCTCAATATTCCATGACAAAAATCTTATATGTGTGCGTGTAATAAGTGCTTCAGTATCTCTTGTGCTCATTTCAACCTATACCAACTGGAGGAAACATTTCGAACAAAACAAGCAACTGATTTGTGGGGGCCCCAGTCCCAGCAAGCCGGGGCCTAGCCACGCTTTGTATGGCGTACCTAATTCCTGTATGTGACCCACTAAATATTTTTATAAAAATCTTAACAGTTCTATCGTTTTTTGTATATTTTGGAACCCAATTGTCAGGCCAACTGGGCCTGTTGTAACTAGTGCTATAATAATTGGCCAGAATAAAGTTTAGGAGGGGGGAAACTTTTTGCCTTTTTGGCACCAACTGGACAATGCCCCTTAGGAGGGCAGCATTATTAATCAGAGTATACTGGATCAAACAATAAACCAACCATGTCAACATTATAACATCGTTATTATGGCTATATACTTGCAAATTTCTAGTAGTGGTAATCAGTCAGCGTCTGACATAGGTGAAGGATCATTCGTAACAGAGTCCAGAAAGTTCTGTGCTGAGTTGACCGTGTCAAAGAAATGTTGTCTTCCATCCCGGTGGACACGCAATTTCGCAGGATAAAGTAGGGCAAACCGGATTCCTGCCTCAAATAATGACTTGCAGATGGGGGCAAATTCTCTTCTCTTCATCGCTACTTGGTATGAAAAGTCTTGAAACAGTAACAGACGTTCACCTTGATATTGTAGATCTCCCATTTTGCGATAAGCCTCCAGCACTGCTGTCTTATCCAGATAGTTAAGGAATCTAAAGATGACCGGCCTTGGTCGACGCCTCTTGTCTTGGTTATCTGGGCCTATTCGGTGTGCCCTTTCGATTTGCATTATGCCAGCAGGTGGTAAACACTTGAGTTCTTCTGGTAGCCATTTCGAGACTAGCTGCATCAGTTCCCGGTGTTTCACCGATTCCGGCAGGCCAATTAGTCGTAAATTATTCCTACGATTCCTGTTTTCCATGTCTTCTAATTTGTCATGGATGGCTAGGATGGTGGCTTCTTGTGATGCTATTGTGTTTTTGGCAGCCAGGAGGTCATCTTCAACATTGGATATACGTTGCTCTGCTTCTTCAAATCGTGAGCCGTATTCTCCCAGTTGTGAGACCACGGACTCTATGGCCTCTTTTATTCCAGATAATTTTTCATCTAGCAATGGCAAAAGTATTGCAGCTATTTCTTTGGCTCGTGCTGCGGAGGAGGAGTCTTCGGTTGAAGGACTCATCACCTGAGATGTTCTTTTATCAGCTGGTGATGCTGAGGGGCTGGCTGCAAGTGTGGATGAGATTTTTGTATCCCTGTTTTTAGCAGCAGTTCCGCTCCGTCCTCCCCTGGGCGGTTTTCCTACATATTTGTCCATCGCTGGACTGAGCATTCAGCGGCGACCTATGAGCTCGGTTGTTCTGTGTTGGGGCGCGGTGTTAGCGTCCCACCCGGTTTCTCACAAGTATCTTGTTCACTGCAACCGTGTAGTGTCTCAGTGTCAGTTCAGGTAATGCAGCTGGTAAGCAATATTTTATGCTGTCAGGGTGGAGTTCTGTCACCATCCACCAGGAGGCAACGTGAGTACAGCTCCCAGGTTAAGCAGCCTTCTTCTAGGTAAGCCTTATTGCTGCTGTGACCCTATGTTAGGAGGTATTGGTATGTGAAGCAGTAGAGTCCCCCACAGGTCTCTTTCAGGGTCAGCAGTCTCAGAGTCTTATTAGCTGATATCCTGTCTTTTCAGAGTTTGCCTCCTCCAATGTGGCGGCCGGGGGTGTGTGATAATTAATGATCAGTGTCGCAGGTCTTGTCTGGGTGACTCTCACCACAATGAGGGCAGATGTAGCGAGACCCTACTCTCTCATGCAGGGATTTGTTGGGTGTTTGTGGCAGGGGCTGCTTGTGCATGCCTCAGGCACCAAGATGGCGCCCGTCTGTGCCTGATCCAAGCTCGCCGACTCCAGGAGGCCGTGCGCGCTCAGCAGTGAGCCTCAGGGTATATCGAGGACTCCTGCCAGCACCCCAGCCCCCTCACTCCTCTGCCTGGTACCTGGATTCTGTGTGCCTCCGAGTTCTCCGCCGCCTGCCACCTCCAAGATGGCGTCCGGGACCTGACGATTCTCCGGTCCCCGGCCCCCTCCGCCGCTGGATTCACTCGCGGTCCGGCGTCTGGCGCCTGGGGCTGCCGCTGATGTCCGTCTGGGGGTAAGCTCTGCGCCTGAACGGGGGTTGCCGAATCTCTCAGCCAGGGGAACGAGCGGTGCGTTTTCAAGATGGCGCCCGCTCCTGTGTAGCGCCCGATCTCTGGCGCTGATTCCGGGGTATTTGGTTCGGTGGGGAGCCGGATCTGTGTCTCTTGCCCACCTCTGTCTCCTCTGCGTGTGCCCACAGGGTCCTGGGTCTTCCTGGGTTGATTTTCTCGCCCTTTTTTTAGTATTTAGGGCCCGGGGCTGGAGAGCTCTCTAAAATGCGGCCACTAGCTAGGTCCGCCCACCGGAAGTCCCCAAATCTATATTTTTTAACCCCTTCCCGCCGCAGCCTGTTTTTGCCTTCCTGACAGAGCCCTTTTTTTCAAATCTGACAGGTATCACTTAAGTGGGGATAACTTTTTTTTGCTTTTACTTATCCCAGTAATTTTGAGATTGTTTTCTCGTGACACATTGTACTTCAAGTTAGTGGTAAATTTGGGTCGATACAGTCTGTGTTTTTTTGTGAAAAATACCAAAATGTCGTAAAAAAATGGAAAATTTAGCAATTTTCAAAATGTTAAATTTTCTGCTTGTGAGACAAATAATCATACCACTCAAAATAGTTAATAACTAACATAGACCATATGTCTACTTTATGTTTCCATCATTATTTCAACATCCTTTTAATTTTTTTGGACACTAGGAGGCTTAAAATATGAATAGCAAATTCTCAAATTTTCAAGAAAATGTCAAACACTGATTTTTTTAGGGACCAGTTCAGTTCTGATGTGACTTTGAGGGACTTGTATGTGAGACACCCCCATAAATGATGCCATTTCAAAAACTGCACCCCTGACAGTATTCAAAACAGCATTTTGGAAGTTTGTTAACCCTTTAGGTGTTTCACAGGAATTAAAACAAAGTGTAGGTGAAATTTCAAAATTTCATTTTTTTTGCAGATTTGCAATTTTAATACATTTTTCTAAGGAACACAGTAGATTTTACTAGAGAAATGTGACTAAAAATTGATTCCCCCAATTCTTTTGTTTTCATAAATATCCTATATGTGGCCCTAGTGTGCACGTTGACCAAACCACAGGCTTCATAATAGAAGGAGCACCTACTTGATTTTGGAGTCTCCTTTTTATGAGATTATTTTTTAGGCACCATGTAGGTTTCTAGGCACCATAAGATGCTAAAAGTTAGGAACCCCCCCACAAGTGACCCCATTTTGCAAACTACACCCCTCAGGGAATTCATCTAGGGGTATAGTGTACATTTCAAACCCCCAGGGGTTTCACCAATTGTGGTACAACTGGGCAGTGAAAATGAAAAATTAAATTTTTTACACAAAAATGCAGTTCTGGCTCAAAATTTTTCATTTTCACAAGGAATGAAGGAGACAAAGCACCCCAAAATCTGTGCCCCAATTTCTCCCGAGTACGGCAATGCCTCACATGTGACCAAAAAATACCATTTGGGTGCATGGCAGGACTCAGAAGGGAAGGAGTGATATTTGGATTTTGCAGCACAGATTCTGGTGGAATGTTGGTGGGTGCTATGTCGCATTAGCAAGACCCCCGAAGCACCAATACAGTGGAACCCCCCCACAAGTGACCCCATTTTGCAAACTACACCCCTCAGGGAATTCATCTAGGGGTATAGTGTACATTTAAAACCCCCAGGGGTTTCACCAATTTTGGTACAACTGGGCTGTGAAAATGAAAAATTAAATTTTTGTACACAAAAATGCAGTTCTGGCTCAAAATGTTTCATTTTCACAAGGAATGAAGGAGACAAAGCACCCCAAAATCTGTGCCCCAATTTCTCCCGAGTACGGCAATGCCTCATGTGTGACCAAAAAATGGCAGGACTCAGAAGGGAAGGAGTGATATTTGGATTTTGCAGCACAGATTCTGGTGGAATGTTGGTGGGTGCTATGTCGCATTAGCAAGACCCCCAAAGCACCAATACAGTGGAACCCCCCCACAAGTGACCTGTCACAACGGATTGTTGTGGATCCACTGGGGGCGTGGATTCTGACACGGATGCCAATGGTGGAGAAAGAACTGCTGGTCGAATATACTGGCGTCTCATAGGAGTCTCCAAGGAGTTTGGCTATACTCCTAATCAGAGGCGCGGAGTCTAACTGAGTGGCGGTTTTCACCAGGGACCCCCGCAAGGGGATTTGGACTTAGCTGCGTCCACCCAGCAGGTCGCGGCCCTCCAATCAGGAGCCTCCAAGGAGATTAGGACGCTTGCTGGAACAGATGGATATAGCTGTACTCAGGAGACGCTTGAAATAATAATAGAACTTAGGAGACACTTGAAACGTGAACAGAACTCAGAAGGCACTCGGAGGGTTAACAGAACTCAGGAGACACTCGGAGGGTTAACAGAACTCAGGAGACACTTGGAAGATAAACTGAACTCAGGAGGCACTTGAAGGGTTAACGGAACTCAGGAGACACTTGGAAGGTAAACTGAACTCAGGAGGCACTTGAAGGGTTAACAGAACTCAGGAGACACTTGGAAGATAAACTGAACTCAGGAGGCACTTGAAGGGTTAACGGAACTCAGGAGGCACTTGAAAGGATAACGAGATGCTTCTGATTGCAAACAGGACTCAGAGAGACCTGGAGCTGTGTACACTCTCACTGGCTGTCAGCAGGACACTGAGCAGAAAGCAGAAGTAGCAGCAGCATTGGAGGATAGGCGGCCCAGCTTTTTATTCCTCCAGGCAGTGATGTCACAGGCCCAACCTTTAATCAGAGGTTATATCAGACCCTGCTCCCTTCTGCCTAATGCCACAAGCAAGATGGCGGCGCCTGTCCCAGGAGCCGACCACGGGAACAGCCGGACCCCCAGAGGACCTACAGCCATCCCTGCCAGTGACACCAAGTCTGGGAAGCGCTGAGTGACGGGTGTAGCACCGCCAGGAGTACAGCGCCCGTGCAGGTGAGTAATGCATGCGGCGCAATGCTCTGCAGAACCGGCGGCGGCCGGAGGACCTGACAGTACCCCCTCTTTTATGAGTGGACACCGGACACTTCTTAGGATTATTTTTCCAAAACCTTTCAATCAAACGAGGTGCATGAATATTGGAAGCATCGATCCACATTCTTTCTTCAGGACCGTATCCCTTCCAGTCCACTAGAAATTGTACCTTCCCCTGTCGTCGTCGTCTAACATCCAATATTTGTTTTACTTCGAATTCTACATCCTGTTGTACTCGGATACCGGACCTTCCAGGTGGAGTTTTTCGAAACGGATTGAGAATTAAAGGTTTTAAGAGTGAAACATGAAATGAATTGGAGATTCGTAAGGAAGATGGTAGCTTCAGCCGAACGGCTACAAGATTGATTATTTTTTGGATTACATAGGGTCCAATGTAGCGAGGAGCCAATTTCATGGATGGAACCTTGAGACGAATATGCCGAGTTGATAGCCAGACACGATCACCAACTTTATAAGGTGGAGCAGCACTTCTTCTCCGATCAGCACTGAGTTTGTACCTACTGGAGGCCTGTTGTAAGGCTTTTTGTACATTTTTCCAAATGTTTGCAAAAAATTTTACAGAAGATTGAACTGCAGGTAATTCATTACCAGGGAGTTTGGAAAAGTCTGGGACACGAGGGTTGATCCCATAAACAGTGAAGAAAGGAGTGGTTCGGCTGGAAGAGTGATAGGTGTTATTGTGAGCGAACTCTGCCCAGGATAGGAGTTCAAGCCAATTGTCCTGTGAGGATGATAGGTAGAGTCGGATGAACTTCTCCAAATCCTGATTAACTCTTTCAGTCTGACCGTTGGTCTGAGGGTGGTAGGCTGTAGAGAATTTTAATTTAATTTGGAAGACGGAACAAAGAGACCTCCAGAATCGGGCTACAAACTGGACACCCCGGTCAGATATGATTTCAAGTGGTAAGCCATGTAAACGAAAGATCTGGGTTATGAAAAGGTGTGCCAAAGTTGGTGCACTGGGAAGTCCCTTCAAAGGGATGAAGTGGGCCATTTTGGAAAAACGGTCGATGACCACCCATATAGTATTGTAGCCATTAGAGGGAGGTAGATCCGTAATGAAATCCATGGCTATATGGGTCCATGGTTTCGCAGGAACTGGAAGGGGTAGAAGTTTCCCTACAGAGGGTTGGCGTGAGGTTTTATGTCGGGCACACACTGGACATGAAGATACGAAGTCCTGCACATCGGTTCTTATCGTTGACCACCAATATTTCCTTTGGAGGAATTCTAAGGTTTTTCTTGCACCAGGATGCCCGGAAAACTTGGAGTAGTGGGCCCAATGGAGTAATTTCTTTCGGAGGGAAGGCCCTACATAAGTCTTGCCTCTTGGAATATTGACTATTCTGGTAGCCGCGAAGACAGAGGAATCTAGAATAGGATATGGCTGTCTCTCCTCAGCATCAGGAGAACAAGAGCGAGATAAGGCATCTGCTTTAGTGTTCTGGGAACCCGGACGAAAGGAAAGCTTAAAGTTGAAGCGGGTGAAGAACATCGCCCACCTCGCCAGTCGTGGGTTAAGGCATCGGGCGTTTCGGAGATAGATCAAGTTTTTATGGTCCGTGTAGATCTGGATGGGAAACTGAGCTCCTTCGAGGAGGTATCGCCACTCCTCAAGTGCTAACTTGATCGCCAGAAGTTCCTGTTCCCCGATTGCGTAATTTTTTTCAGCGGGTAAAAACCTTCAGGAGAAAAACCCACATGGATGTGTGGACCCATCTTCATATTTTTGAGACAGAATGGCTCCTACAGCCTCAGAGGAAGCGTCCACTTCCAAAATAAAAGGTCTTGCAAGATCTGGCTGGTGGAGAACAGGAGCAGAGATGAAGGCCTGTTTCAACTGTTGGAAAGCGAATAGTGCCTGAGCAGACCAAACAGCCGGATTGGCTGCCTTCCGAGTTAGAGCGGTGATGGGTGCAACGATGGTGGAGAAACCCCGGATAAATTTCCGATAGTAGTTGGCGAATCCTAAGAATCGCTGCACTGCTCGTAGAGTAGTGGGCTGAGTCCAGTTTAGAATCGCCTGAACCTTCTCTGGATCCATTTGTAGGCCTTGACCAGAAATTATGTATCCCAGAAAGGGTACGGAGGCTTGCTCAAAAATGCATTTTTCAAGTTTACAATATAGGTGATTATTTCGAAGTCGTTGAAGAACCTCCTTCACTTGTGACCGATGGGACTCTAAATCTTTGGAGAATATGAGGATGTCGTCCAAATATACTACAACGGACAGATACAGTAGGTCCCTAAAGATTTCATTCACAAAATTCTGAAAGACTGCGGGGGCATTGCTGAGGCCGAACGGCATGACCAAATATTCGTAATGGCCGTCCCTGGTGTTAAAGGCCGTTTTCCACTCGTCCCCCTCTCTGATACGAATGAGATTGTAAGCCCCTCTTAAGTCTAATTTGGAAAAGACAACCGCTCCCTTAATGCGATCAAAGAGTTCTGGAATCAGGGGCAATGGGTATTTATTTTTTATTGTTATATCATTCAGACCTCGGTAGTCTATGCAGGGTCTTAGGGTTCCATCTTTCTTCTTGACAAAGAAGAACCCCGCTCCGGCCGGGGACGAAGAAGGACGGATGAATCCCTTCTGTAGATTCTCGGAGATATAGTCACTCATTGCTTGGGTTTCAGGGATGGATAGGGGATATATCCGACCACGTGGAGGCATCCCTCCTGGAACCAGATCAATGGGACAGTCCCACTCGCGATGGGGAGGCAGGATATTAGCTGCTTGTTTGTTGAAAACATCAGCAAAGGACTGATAGGGAGCAGGAATTCGACTCTTCTTATCGGAGGAAACTGACTGTAGAGGTACCACTTTCATTAAACAACCTTGAGAGCAATATGGACCCCAGGCTACAATTTGCATAGCTGACCAGTCAATCTGTGGATTATGTTTCTGAAGCCACGGCAGACCCAAAACCAAAGGAAAAGTGGTTTGAGGGATAACAAAAAATTCTATACTCTCTTGATGGAGTGCCCCTATACCCAGTGACAGCGGTGTCGTACAAGACTCAATTAACCCGTTCGGGATGTAACTCCCATCAACTGCAGTCAGACGTAGTGGATTTTCAATTGCTTTAATGGGTAAAGAATGTAATTCAACAAAATTGGCAGAAATAAAGTTCCCGGCAGCTCCGGAGTCCAGAAGGGCTTGGATCATCAACGTCTGACCTGCGAAAGAAATTTGCACTTCAATGACGGAATCGGGCATTGTGGAGGAGGTAGAGAGTTGGCCCAATCTTACCTCTTTCTCTTTGCCCTGGGTTACTCGACTGGTGCGAAGGGTACATTGAGACACTTGATGACCGGCCTGTCCGCAGTACAAACAAAGTCTCTCTTGGAAACGACGCTGTCGCTCTTGGGGAGTGAGTCGAGCCCGATTTATCTGCATAGGCTCGTCGACTGTTGCGGGTGAAGAGACCTGAAGTAGTGGTGGAGGAGTGCTCCTGTAACGATCCCCTCAAGATTTCTCCGCCTGACGCTCTCTGAACCTCAAGTCAATTTTATTGCAAAGTGAAATAAGTTCATCTAGCTTGACGGGTAGGTCACGGGACACTAGGTCGTCTTTCAACCTATCCGAGAGTCCACTCCAGAATGCGGATACTAGTGCTTCTTCATTCCAAGCGACCTCGGAGGCTAGGGTCTGGAACTGGATCACATACTGTGCGACCGGACGATTCCCTTGCCTTAGCCGCATGATGTCCTGAGCAGCTGAAGTTGCTCGACCCGGTTCATCGAAGATTCTGCGGAACTGGGTTATAAATTCATCATACTGGGAGAGTAGTGGATCGTCCCTCTCCCAGAGAGGAGATACCCAGTCCAGAGCTGATCCCGACAAAAGGGAGACAATGTAGGCAACTCGGGACTTGTCGGTCGGGAAGCTTGATGCCAGGAGTGAAAACTGTACATCGCATTGGTTGAGGAAACCCCTGCACAATTTTGGGGTTCCATCGAATTTGCTGGGTGCAGAGAGATGTAGATGCCCTGGTGATGCTGACGGCAGGGCTACCACCCGGACCGGATCAGGAGCAGGCAGGACTGGAACCTCTCGAGAAACAGAGGCCTGCATTATTTCTTGTCGATGAGCAATATCCTGGAGACCTTGAGTTAGCTGACCTTGGGAGACCTCCAAGCCTTCCAGGCGGGCCACAATTCTTTGCAGTAGCTCCGTATTAAAATCGACCCCGGGTGTGGAATCCATTTGGCTGCTGCTAACTGTCACAACGGATTGTTGTGGATCCACTGGGGGCGTGGATTCTGACACGGATGCCAATGGTGGAGAAAGAACTGCTGGTCGAATATACTGGCGTCTCATAGGAGTCTCCAAGGAGTTTGGCTATACTCCTAATCAGAGGCGCGGAGTCTAACTGAGTGGCGGTTTTCACCAGGGACCCCCGCAAGGGGATTTGGACTTAGCTGCGTCCACCCAGCAGGTCGCGGCCCTCCAATCAGGAGCCTCCAAGGAGATTAGGACGCTTGCTGGAACAGATGGATATAGCTGTACTCAGGAGATGCTTGAAATAATAATAGAACTTAGGAGACACTTGAAACGTGAACAGAACTCAGAAGGCACTCGGAGGGTTAACAGAACTCAGGAGACACTCGGAGGGTTAACAGAACTCAGGAGACACTTGGAAGATAAACTGAACTCAGGAGGCACTTGAAGGGTTAACGGAACTCAGGAGACACTTGGAAGGTAAACTGAACTCAGGAGGCACTTGAAGGGTTAACAGAACTCAGGAGACACTTGGAAGATAAACTGAACTCAGGAGGCACTTGAAGGGTTAACGGAACTCAGGAGGCACTTGAAAGGATAACGAGATGCTTCTGATTGCAAACAGGACTCAGAGAGACCTGGAGCTGTGTACACTCTCACTGGCTGTCAGCAGGACACTGAGCAGAAAGCAGAAGTAGCAGCAGCATTGGAGGATAGGCGGCCCAGCTTTTTATTCCTCCAGGCAGTGATGTCACAGGCCCAACCTTCAATCAGAGGTTATATCAGACCCTGCTCCCTTCTGCCTAATGCCACAAGCAAGATGGCGGCGCCTGTCCCAGGAGCCGACCACGGGAACAGCCGGACCCCCAGAGGACCTACCGCCGTCCCTGCCAGTGACACCAAGTCTGGGAAGCGCTGAGTGACGGGTGTAGCACCGCCAGGAGTACAGCGCCCGTGCAGGTGAGTAATGCATGCGGCGCAATGCTCTGCAGAACCGGCGGCGGCCGGAGGACCTGACATGACCCCATTTTGCAAACTATACCCCTCAGGGAATTCATCTAGGGGTATAGTGTATAGGGTATATTTTGGTACAACTGGGCTGTGAAAATGAAAAATTACATTTTTTTACACAAAAATGCAGTTCTGGCTCAAAATTTTTCATTTTCATAAGGTATGAAGGAGAAAAAGCACCCCAAAATCTGTGCCCCAATTTCTCCCGAGTATGGCAATGCCTCATATGTGACCAAAAAATACCAGTTGGGTGCATGGCAGGACTCAGAAGGGAAGGAGTGATTTTTGGATTTTGCAGCTCAGATTGTGGTGGAATGAATGGTGGGTGCTATGTGGCATTAGCAAGACCCCCGAAGCACGGTGAAATGATGAACCTAATAATCCATAGATGTGTGGTATATTTTAAAACACTCCTTTATACATAGGCCGGGTTTGTCGGGGCAAGTTTCACAGTGGAAAATAGTATCCTTTCTTATTCCCTTTTTATAGCAAACTTTGCACCTTTTTTGTGTCCTGCCCTTTTTTGCAGTGGAGGGGATTTCGTTAGGAAAATGCTGCCCTGGTACAATACGGGGGCCAGTACTAGAAGTACTGGGTCCCTCTGCCTGCTGGTTCCCAAATATTAGGCCCTTTATGACTTCCTCTTGAAAGTGCATAAATGTCCCTCTCTGGCTGGTAGAACGGAATAGCACGTAAGCGTTATACAGCGTTATACAGTGCCATCTGGATGATATACACGGCCAGCTTCTTGTACCAGATTTTTGTTTTCCGCAGGGGACTGTACGGCTTCAGTACCTGATCTGAAAGATCCACTCCGCCCATGTACTTATTGTAATCTAGGATACAATTAGGTTTTGAGGTGTGGGTACTGGTACCTCATACAGGGACGGAGGTGGTACTGTCTCCATGAATTGTTGTCAGTATAAGGACATCCCTCTTGTCCTTATATTTGACCAACAACATATTTTCGGTGGATTGTGCCCTGCTTTCACCCTTTCTCAGTACTTGGGCAATGTGCGTTTTTGGGAGGCCTCTTTGATTCTTGCGCACAGTACCGCAAGCTGCTGTACCTCTTGAACCAAGGGCCTTAAACAGGGGGATGCTAGTGTAAAAGTTATCCACATAGAGGTGATAACCTTTATCCAGGAAGGGGTGCACTAAATCCCAGACAATTTTTCCACTAACACCTACGAGGGGGGCATTCTGGCGGTTCAATTCTTGGATCCTTCCCTTCATATACCCTAAACCTGTGGGTGTACCCTGAGGTGCTTTCACACAGTTTATACATTTTTATGCCATACCTTGCCCTCTTACTGGGAAGGTACTGGCGGAATTTAACCCTTCCTTTAAAATGTATAAGGGACTCGTCGATACAAATAAATTTTTCAGGGATGTACATCTCTGCAAATTTGGCACTGAAATGATCAATGACCGGCCTGACTTTGAATAGCTGGTCAAAGGTGGGATCATCTCTGGGTGGGCACTGTGAATTATCGTTGTAATGCAAAAATTTAAGGATTGTCTCAAAACGAGTCCGAGTCATGGCCATACGGTAAAGTGGGGTGCTGTACAGAACATCTGTACTCCAATATTGCCTAATTTCTGGCTTTTTTACTATGCCCATATGTAACACCAGACCCCAAAACGTCATCATCTCTACTGCATCTACAGGGGTCCACCTAGCAAATGATGACGTGGGGTTTTGAGCAATAAACTGCTGGGCATATAAATTACTTTGGTCCACCATTAAATTTATAAAATCATCAGAGAAAAATAATTTGAAAAAGTCAATTTCTCTGAGACCTGTTGAATCAAATTGGATTCCTGGGGTGGCCAAAAACTCAGGAACCTGGGGCTCAAAATTGTCTGGTGGTGGGGTCCATACGGGATCAATCATTTGGGGGGGGGGTCTCAGCTGCTCTACGGGGGCGTCTTTGAGGGGGTCCCTCATCACTAGAGGAGGAAGATGAGGTTAAGACGAATCCTTCAAATTCCCCGCTTGCATCACTGGCTGTGTCAGAGTCAGAGGCAAGCATGGCATATGCCTCCTCCGCTGAATACATTCTTCTGGATGACTGGGATGACATTTGGGATGCCATTTTTATGTTTCTGTAAGTGTAATGTTTCAACACGTGTATAGTGTAGGGGGGGTACAAACTTTATTTCAACACGGGGGGTATGTAGTGTGTAGTGTGTATGTAGTGCAGAAAAAAAATACTTTATACAGGAATTTGATCCCAATAAAAAAAAAAAAAAAATTGAAGGGGTTAAAAAAAAAAAAAAAAAGGTCCTGCGCCAAAAATTGAGCACAGATGTTGGTCAGTAACGTCCGTCACTGAACAGCGCTCTGAGGCAACAGGAATTTGATCCAAAAAAAAAAAAAAAATTATATCAACCCTGTGCCGTAAATGCTGTTCAGTGATGTACGTCACTGATCAGCGGCCACAGGACACCCACAAAAGCATTGTGGGTGTAAAAACAATTTAAAAAAAATAAACCACAGCACTCTCCAAAAAAAAAACAATTTAAAAAAACTGCAGAAAAAAAATTATATCTACCCTGTGCCAAAAATGCTGTTCAGTGATGTATGTCACTGATCAGCGCTCAGCGGCCACAGGACACCCACAAAAGCAACGTGGGTGTAAAAACAAAACCCCACTGCACTCTCCAAAAAAAAAAACTGCAGATCAATGATGCAGTGATGCAACACTGATTAGCAGTGAGGGGCAGCAGGCACACAACTGTGGGTGCAACCTGACAGGGTATATATAAAAAAAAAAAACCTGGACCCCCAAAAAGTTGCTGATCAGTTAATTTATACTGATCAGCACAAAAGGGGGGGCAGCAGTCAGTTGCACAGGCAGCACAAGCTTTGGTGCAACTGACAGGTATATATATTTAAAAAAAAAACCTGCACCCCCAAAAAGTTGCTGATCAGCACAGATATACTGATCAGCACAAAAGGGGGGGCAGCAGACACAAAATATAACACTCTCTATCACTCTCTGTCACTATCTCTCACTATCTCTCACTATCTCTCACTATCTCTGACTATCTCTGACTATCTCTCACTATCTCACTATCTGTCACTCTATGACACTGCAGCAGCAGCACACAGGAAGTGACAAGATCCAGGAAGCATCCAGCTGCTGGCAGCACGCTACCAGCGGTGATCAGGTAAGTATCAGGCAAGGATCAGGTATGTATATCACGACAGATTGGCACGGTGACCGCTCTGCACGCAATTCAGACCGGAATGGCGTCTGCAGCGCAGTCACCGTTAGTTTAAATCACGCGCCATGGCTGTGATTGGTCCGTCGGTCCGACGGACCAATCACAGCCTTGGGGGCAGGTGGGGTGAGGTGTGGTCATCACCGGTGACCCCCTCACGCCCCCTCACACCCGGCGGTGATTGACACCTGTGTTACCGAGCGTCTGATTCGCCGGTAACACAGGAAAACGCTGCGACTGGCTGTTCACATTTTACAGCCAATCACAGCGATCGCCGACGGGGGGGGAGGCATCGCCGCCCCCCCTGGGCATGCAGGGACATGTCTGCTGTCAGGGACAGCAGACATGTTTAAACTGTCACCGCGTCTATAGACGCGGGGACAGTTTAAAGTCATGACGTATATATACGTCATGTGTCGGGAAGTACATCCCGGCCATGACGTATATATACGTCAAATGTCGGGAAGGGGTTAAAGGCAAGGGTGGCTTCTTCAAAGAGTCTAAAATATAAGATTCACTAGTTTTCCTTTGTCTAACAAGATTCTAGCAATTGCAGAATTTAATTTGTTCCATTTCATAGCTTTTATTACTTAAAGTGTGAAAAGTATTAAAAGAATGAAAAACAAATATTTGAGTAGGTTATGTTTCACTCTATGCACATATGATAATCTGCCCCTGCAACACAAGTAAGACTGTAAAGTGTTTGGAGATTTAACTAACCAACAGTGGAGCCAAGAGGGAGAGGGAGGGGGAGGGAGAACTAATTACCTGGGCACAGGTCTGATGGAGGGGCCTAGTGTCCTGGTCCGCCCCCTTATTACATCAAAGTAGAAGCTGCAGCGGTGCTTCTCCTCGGCCCAGCACATGCTGCTGTGTGTTTGGGTGCAGTATGGCCAGAAACATGCTTAAAACACATTTTTTCTGGATTTTATGTTAAGGGTGCATGGCCACACCTCCTGTGATTAGGCCACACCCCCAAAGATATACCTGTGCCCTAGCTAAATTGTTTTATATTATGAATATATTATAATATATTATTTATCACAATTTATAATATCTTAAATAATTAGTTATACTATCATGACTAATCAGAAGATAATTAGTAAAGATAAACTGGTGTTGATAAGATGCACTTTAAATGTTTAGTCTAGATCCCATATGTGCCATTGCTGGGGTACAGCAATATCCTGTGCACGTAGTTGGGATGCAATAGGAGTTAATTTTGCCCCATAAAATAATATTCTATATATTAAAACTGCTGCTCCTCAGCTTTATGGCTCTATGGGGGAATTGAAGTGCCGTGTGCGCTGGCCGGCACTTAATGGTGCCGGACAGAGCAATTCAAGTGATGCTCCCTTCATGCGCCCACAGCCACCGGCTGACATTACTTTTAAGTTGTTCCTTCATTTTGAAAAGATGATAGTTTTAAATAAAAGCTTTGTGATCTGTAAATTGTACAGATGTAAAAGAGAAAATATAGCAAAAATTTGTGATTGTTTTTTAACATAATGCACAGTGTTAATGATGTAGCAGGTCTCTACTCCTTCACAACTGTAACTGTTGTAAATGATGTTCATTGTGGATAAAGGAGTGGGAAAAGTGAAAATATGTTGATTAAACTATCATAAAAGCACACATTTTCCTGCATATGGAATTTACCCGTCCCACAGAGACACAATTAGACAATTTAATATTTTCTGTGTGCGGATAAAAACATTTGCCAACATGACTGTAACAACATTGTAGGGATGTTATCTGTGCCAGCTCATAATCTTCTGCTAAGCATTCTGTGCTCTATATGGCCAAACTCCAACTTGAACAACAGGATTATGTTACATAGACATTGTACCAAGCCAACAATGGACATATTATTATTATTGTGTTTTCAGATGTCTAAAATGCTGTTATACAACTGCTTTAACAGTCTTTATGCATACAGTTCAGATGAGCCTTGTACATGATATTGCTTACAGACCCTTCCCTAAATGCTTCCAATGCACGATAAGATAAAATATATTGTACTTTACTTAATATTCTTTTAATAGTATTTTCACTAATCTGATGTTAACCTTGTATGTCTTTATATTCTAAGATTTGGTATTGTATTTCTGACACATCACATCTCCTTAGTTGCAGCATGCACGATATAAAATAATACAACTATATAGTAATTGTAGATAATGCTGGATGTGGAGCTCCAGAAAACACATCTTTACCCACCGAATACTGAACTGGACTCACTCGGGGTCTGATTGACCTGCTCACTGGGCTGCGAGTGTTCAGAACCCAGCGAGCAGGTAGACACAACCCCACCAAATGCATGTGCATGGCTGCAAATGAGTACACAGCAGTGCACAAACGTGGAAAAACATTCACCATCAAATGATTTCTCTCCCTGCACACAGTGCTAAGTGAGCCAAATGTCAATGACTCGGCTAGCTTACTGCCTTCGGACTGACACCTTGCACAAGCGCACGCTGTACCGTACGCGTGCGTGGTTATTCGATTATCGCTAGGGCTGCAAATTCAATGCCCAGGCACCTTGGTCACCAGCTAAACTCTGGGGCAAGTGGTGACAAGGTCATACAGTGACATTGGCCCATCAGCTGCATAACTTTAATGTGCATGCTCCCTTTCTTGAAGAATAAGGAAGATACAGTAATAAATGATGTGCACAATAATCTTGGGTTCCCAAAGCCAAAAGATTTATGCATATTCAGATTTGACCACATACACTTTACTAAAATCAAGCCACATGGCCTTATTTGGGGAACCATATACTCGGAGGGCGGTATTCAATGAGGCTGATTCGCCATGTTTTTATGGCGATTTTGTGCTGTTTGGCGAATTTCTGACTAAAACGGTGAATCACCCTATTCAATGACCAGATGGCGAATACATTACAAGGTTTTTTTCACCATGATTCACCGAGTAGCAATCGCTATCTTTTTATGGAGAAGTGGAATGTGAACTTTTAAAAGAAAGTGTTTTGTTTTTTACATTTGGTGTCAAAAAAATCAGGAATTTTATTCTGAGGAGGGGCATGCTATTTTTATTCATGTGCTGTAAGCACATGAATATATATTTAATTAAAAAAAATATATATTTTTTTATTTTTATTTTTTAAACAGACCAGCCAGCAGGGGGCCGGAGCCGAGCCGCTCATTAGATATTTATATATTCACTGCACCCGATCATTACATATGCATGATCGGGTGTAGTGAATATTCCCGGTCCCCTGCTGGCACCCCCGGGGGGGCAGCCTGTGCTGCCTGGCTCCCGGGGAGCCCACCTCCCCCCCCCACAAACGTTCTGGGGCAGGCAGGGAGACTTCCATCTCCCTGCCTGCCGCCGTCCTCAGGCTCCCTGCGGCATCACCGCAGGAGTTAAAATCCGCTGGTCAGGGGCAGCGAGCCCCTGACTCGTTGAATACTGGAGCCGGCGAGGCTCCGGAATGCGACGAGCAGTGGCGAATGTGCAGCGAATCCTAAACAGGATTCGCTGCACATCGCCAAAATGCTCATTGAATACCGCCCTAAGACTAGGGGGGTATTCATAATGCAGACATTGAATATCTCCCTTAGCAATGCCCTATGATTTTTTTGTTACAATATGCTACTTTAACCTGCCAGTTAATCCATCCATTTGCTAACCGATGTGGAACATCTTAGTCTTGATAAGCAGAAGTTAGGAATGGACCTAGAAAACCATCCAGATGAGAAAAAAAAATTGGATGACTCCTCCTCCTGTACTGTAAATCAATTGCCTTCGTTTGTTAGGTATGGAGATCTTGCATAGAGAAACATAATCTCTGTTATGAGAGACAACCTACTGCAATTATATAGGGCACCATTGGTTTTGTTGCGGTAGCTGTTGGTCCTATAGAACAATCTTTGAACTTGTCAAATTTTATCAACTCCTATGCGGGGACATGTCATAGGTGGACATAGGGCCTGATTCAGAGTAGTTAGCAAGGCTAACATTTTTGCAGATTGATAAAACCATACTGCACTGCAGGTGGGGCAGATGTAGCATGTGCAGAGAGAGAGAGTTAGATTTGAGTGAGTTATTTTATTTCTGTGCAGGCTTTATTTTTAAACTGCAATTTAGATTGAACACACCCCACCCAAATCTAATGCCCCATGCTCATGGTGCAGTTCTGACCAGCTATCGACTCATTTTGACTATAGACATTGAATGGTTTTCACTCGCTTTTGATGCCAATGCTAAACGTGAAAAACCCCATGTCGACCTTCCATATGTCAACCTAATGACCCTGTCGACCTAACCCATGTCGACCTAATGGTGTTGACCTAATGACTGTCGACCAACATGCTGGAGACCTAATGATCCATACCCGAATCAGGCGCATAGATCACTGCTGGAAATATTAAAAGCACTGTACACATCTTGCCCTACCTGTGGTTGAAGTATACATGTGGCCATGTTAATGAATGTGTAGCTATTTTAAATGCTGGGCCAATGTGGGGAGCCCATCTGTGGGATAATTTCCATAGATAAGAAGTACAGGTACTAGGTAAAGATCAGACCCATCTCTACAACACTTTGCTGAACAGACTGCTCCTTAAACTAAGCCATTAGACTGTTGGTACCATATGCTCCTGTGTTTTGGGATAATTTCCACCTGAGACACAATTCATTTGATGTCCATGCTCATAAATTGCATGGCATTGTCAGCAAATAGTTGCTGAATATCAGGCACTAAGAAAATTTCATTTCATTTTTTTAATCACAGCAGCACTGGTTATGCTAGACAGACAGTACAATTCAAATAAAAAAGATAAGTGCACTAAAATCAGATCCCTTCTGCCCCCAACCCGACCCACCGCCACATCAAAAATGTCTGCAGCCACAATCAAATATGGAAGATCAGGAACCTTATGTAATGTGAGAGCTTTACCCTCACCCTCGTAGTAACATGGACTACTTTGGTAGCATACAGTTGAACTGTTGCAGGTGAGTGGGGAATGACAGAACGCTGGCCGCAAAGGAGCAAACCATCAGAAACATTCTTTCTTTCTTGAGAAAGCTAACTGGAAGAAGAGTGCCAAACATTATCACAAAAAAATCACTTCATAGAGCTCAGGAAGCTCCTGGGAAGAAAAAATATCCAGAACATTCAGATCATCATCATCGGGCTGGTAAAGCCAAAGTTAGAGCATTAGCCACAGAAATGTCATTAATGTTCCCTGACATATATAACATTTAAGTGATATTAATGGTACTTGTTTCCTAGCACGGCCACTCCGATTTACATCGGGGTGGTCGTGTCGGAAAAATCGGGGCGATCGCCGACCGATTTTCGACCCGATTTTTTCATTGAATGAAATGTAAATCGGGTCCCTGGGACCCGATTTTACATTGGATTCAATGTAAAATATTCCCAACCCCCCCAAATTTAACGGCGTAAACCACCACCCCACGATAGACGCCAACCCGAAGCGTGGCGAGCGCAGCGAGCCCGCCGAGGGGCGGCGGTGCGCGTCCTCCGACCTTTTCATTCCCCTACTATCCACGTCGGCGTGGAGTTGAGAATAGAATAGTGTGGCGAGCGCAGCGAGCCACCGAGCCCGAAGCGTGGCGAGCGCAGCGAGCCCCGCGAGGGGATGCGTATACCTGTGAAGTTATACGCGTGCGCTCGCCACGCTTCGGGCTCGGTGGCTCGCTGCGCTCGCCACACTATTCTATTCTCAACTCCACGCCGACGTGGATAGTAGGGGAATGAAAAGGTCGTAGGACGCGCACCGCCGCCCCTCGCGGGCTCGCTGCGCTCGCCACGCTTCGGGTTGGCGTCTATCGTGGGGTGACGACGGGGACATCTATAATGTGAAATGGGTCATATTGGCCCATTTCACATTTTTCACATTTTCTCACGATTTCAATGTTAAAATATATTTTAACATTGAAGCCTATGGAAAAATCGGGGGCATCGCGTCGGGACCAATGTTAATGGTCCCGACCGACGCGATGCCCCCGATATTTTACCTTTCCCGACACGATTTCAATGTTAAAATATTTTTTAACATTGAAGCCTATGTAAAAATCGGGGGCATCGCGTCGGTCGCGTCGGGACCAATGTTAATGGTCCCGACCGACGCGATGCCCCCGATATTGTGTCCTAGCCGGCAAAATGGACCTGATTTCAAAGGAAATCGGGCCCATCGTATGGATCGTGTACCTTAACTTAAAGGTACACGATCCATAAGATTGTGGCCGTGCTAGGAAACAAGTACCATATTAATTAAATGGGAAATGCTGGATTCTAGCTCAAGCTGTGTGGAAAGGCTTGTATAGAATGATATCAATTTATCTGGCATTGCAGGTCTCTGTCAGTTAGGAAGGCAAAGATCTTACGATTCTGAGGTCTCTTGCAGTGAAAGCCTTGAACAGAATTACTGGTTATGGTATAAAGGGTCGACAGTCAAAAGGTCAGTGTCTATGGCAACGCCAAATAGTTGACATGCACAAGGTCAACAGACAAAATTGTAGACAATTAAATGGTTGATATTTGTTTTTCTATCAACTTCTATATCTTAGCACATAGATTAGAATCAACTTTATTGGCCATGTATGCTTGCACACACTAGGAATTTTTTGTAGATTACAGTGCAGTATCAAGCAGGAATGAAAAGAGAGGGGGGGGACATTACATGAAGACATTACAAGCATTTCATTTCTAGCTATGACTATGGTGGTCAGGTCGCCAAGTAGGGACACGTTGTTTGGCTGTTGATATTGGGATTGTATTCGCTACATGGACCTCATAGTAGTTTACCACTTTACTCACCATGCTTTGCTGTTCCCTATCAGAGGGTAAAGTATAAAAAAGCTTAAATTTTTTTTTTTTAAATCCTTATCAATCATTGGCATGTTGATTATTTGACTACAGTATGTCGACCCATTTACTGGATACCTTTTTATATGAGTTTCCTTCAGATCCTTTCACAGCTCCTAGAAAAACTACAAGGGGAGGTTTAAGCAGAAAGACCAGTCATAAGAAACAAGAGATAAATGTGACTGGTTCTCCTACTCACACCACCCATAACTCCAAAGACGGAGCCCAAGAGAACTATTTAATGAAGAGGATACTTGGGCTTCATTTAAGGGAAGAACATTATTACATTTAAACAGGTAGTATGCCATAAGTAGTTTTGACCAGAGAACATGGAGATATAAACCTATACTGTAAGATAGTTATGTCATCCATCCCCCATTGTACAGAGCAGCAGGCTTGATAAAAGCCAGACACCACTTCATATTCATCAGCTTTCCTTCCTTAGTAAGGTGACCTTTACTAAAGACTAGAAAACCAATAATCACACAAGTAAACAAATGTATTGAATTCCTTGAAGGTGAAATTAGTACAGTCATTTACGGCAACACCAGTGTCTAAATAATGGGAGAAATATTTGCATTTTAGTTGTTCCTCAATCCATAGCAATCCAATCCAAGGTTAATACGAATACAAACCAACACAGACACATGTATAACTGTGCCTTTTTGCTATCATGTGCATAATAATTAATATTATTATAAATTCAAGTTCAGAATTAGAAGGGGCTGTATGAGAGTAAAAGGGCATACCCATGTTGAGATTTTAGCTTTTTTTTTAAAGCGTTCGGTCTATAAATTAAGACATTTAACCCAAATCGCTCTGTGTGTATACCCCATAGCTATACTGATGCACGCTCCATATTATTTTTTTGCTTAGTACAAATCGCTACATGCGTATGGGAAATTGCCTACCGTAAATCGCTTAGCACAAAACACTAGCAGAAATCTCATCCCATTAGTCCCGCAATTCCAAGCCACCCCCCCCCCCCTCCTCCAAAGTAAATCTTAAACCTTAAGGCATCCTTAATAATTTTAAAAGAGCGTGTAGATCAAGGCTGACCACAGACTGGTAGATAAGGGAACATGTTTTATGAGTGAGTGCCTGGTACAATACCGTGTGCATTCCCAGACACAGTCATTGACTTTCATCTACATAACTAACCGAAACTGCAACAGGCACTATAGCAACAGCCCTCTACATCTGAGACCTGCATGAGCTGTACTTTGGTTTGTAGAAAAGGACTCTGAAATGTTGTTGCCCAAGTGAGTGCTATACTTGTCTATTATCATGAATTTGCTAAATATTGCCTATTGAAATGATGTAGACAAATTATTATGAGTAGATCTAATGTGTAACCAATAAATACAATAATGTAAGCATTATGGAATACCTGTAAAACTCTAAATAGTGTAACAGTGGTAAAGGTGGAACGTACAGCCGTCTGCGCTAAGTGCCTGTAACACTGAGGTTCTGTGCTAGGTTGACCTAGAGCAGCGGTTCTCAAACTGTGGGTCCTGACCCCCAAGTGGGTCCCGACCTTCTCAGTATGGGGTTGCAACTATTCAAAAATCTTTTGAATTGTTTATTTTAGACTCTTCCCATCATGTTATGCCTCCACAATGCTGCCATGCAGGTGCTCTCTGATGACTACACATGTGATGTGATCTTCTGCAGTAACTTTCTGGGGTCCCGTAATTATTTTTATTGTCTGGTGGGGTCCCAGAGCAAAATAGTTTGAGGACCCCTGACCTAGAGTACTGTATCTATCAGGGAACTTCTAGATTGCAGGATAAAACTTGCCACACAAGCCATGACATGCCTTTCTCACAATAATAAATGAACCCGGCATCATTTGTGAAAAGTTATTATACAGACGTTGAGGTGAGTATATTTTGACATTTTAATGTCGATTTTAGAAGATTATTTGAGCATTTAAAATAATGAATTAAAGTATGAGACATTTTGATAAAAAAAAGTCATAGAGAATGTAGAATGTCTACATTTTTTAGACAGAGGTAACACCTCCCAATGGGAATGCCTGTAATGTGAGTGGCTTACAGGTGGGGAGTCACTGCCAGTCACAGTGAAGCCAGTGCAGTTTTACAGAGTGCAACTAGTTTCGCTGACACTGGGAGCAATATAAAACCCTTGAAAAGTGAAAAAAATGGAGAGTGATAAACCACCAACCAACACAGCCTGTGATATGACAGATATGAGCTGATTGGCTGGCACTTTATCACTTTCCATTTGATCACTTTTTAAGCTTAGTACATCTGGCCCACTGAGCGGGGTTAAAAGGTAAAATCGATCACTGGTGAGAACATATATTATACATTTCCTAGGTCTTTAAATAAAACTTTATGTACATAACAAGAATCATGAAATGACAAAAACCTTATGTTGTACCTTTTGCTTGAATGAAAAGCCATGCTTTACTAGATTTTCTTGCTCTATAAATATCCACACAAACATCAAACATGACAGCGCCACAGGGAAAAAAGCTTCATACCTAGGTTAAAAAACAAAATCACAAAGAGTTTGCAAGACATTAGCAATGTTACATGCAAGAAAAACAACAAATATGTCATTCTGTGTTTGAAATGCAAAAAACTGCAATGAAATGTTATTTTTCTACTCCACTAGCTTGCTTGTAGTCTGCAAGACTCAATTCACTAGAGGAGAATTGTTACAAAGAAAAGCACGTACAGTATTAGAAATATTTCCAACATTCTATTATTCATCATACGCTGCTCAAATGACTGTTACTGTTTTCTTTAAGCCAGGCATTCCCAACCATGGTTTTTAAAGGCACACCCACAATGCAGGTTTTAGCGATATCCAGGCTTCAGCACAGATGTTTAAATCAAAATAACTCAGTTACTAATTAGGTCACCTGTGCTCAAAGCCTGGATATCACTAAAACCTGCACTGTAAAGCTGGATACACACTAGCAGATATATCTACATATCTGCAGATCAATGGAGCTGTCAATCACCGGCGGCTCTCAGCGTGGCTGTATGGGCGGTCGGCGGATTGCCCGTACACACAGCACCATGCGCCAATAGAGTATATCTTTAAATATATTGGGTATCAGCTTTGTTGCACGATGGTACACACTGGCCGATGGTGCGTCCATGTATCGGCCAGTTTCTACGCACCTTTAGTGGGTAATTCCATGAAAACAGCCTTTTCACGTAACGTTTGTTACCAGTTTTCATAACAAGCTTTGCATCAAAATTAAAGCATATCATGTACCATACAAACAACATTTACTTAATCGAAACACATGCTTAAAAATATATATTTCACATGAACTGTTTAGTCCAAATGTAACGTTTGTTTTCATGGAATGACCCTAGTGTGCCTTGAGGATCGAGGTTGGGAATGCCTGCTTTAAAATCTAAAAACAAGACACCTGTTAACAAATAAGGTACTCTTTACCTAGCACGGCGCCCACGATCTTGATCGTGGGCATCGTGAGGTAAAAAATCGCGTCGGTCGCGTCGTATGCGGGCTAAAGATGCCCGGCCGCGACGCGACCGACGCGATTTCCACGATTTCCCCATTGAAAACCATGTTAACCCCTTCCTGACAGAGCCAGTTTTTGCGTTCCTGACAGAGCCCTTTTTTTCAAATCTGACATGTCTCACTTAAGTGGGGATAACTTTTTTTTGCTTTTACTTATCCCAGTGATTTTGAGATTGTTTTTTCGTGACACATTGTACTTCAAATTAGTGGTAAATTTGGGTCGATACAGTCTGTGTTTTTTTGTGAAAAATACCAAAATATCGTGAAAAAATGGAAAATTTAGCGATTTGCAAAATGTTAAATTTTCTGCTTGTGAGACAAATAATCTTACCACTCAAAATAGTGAATAACTAACATAGACCATATGTCTACTTTATGTTGACATCATTATTTCAACTTCCTTTTAATTTTTTGGGACACTAGGAGGCTTACAATATGAATAGCAAATTCTCAAATTTTCAAGAAAATTTCAAACACTGATTTTTTTAGGGACCAGTTCAGTTCTGATGTGACTTTGAGGGACTTGTATGTGAGACACCCCCATAAATGATGCCATTTCAAAAACTGCACCCCTCACAGTATTCAAAACAGCATTTTGGAAGTTTGTTAACCCTTTAGGTGTTTCACAGGAATTAAAACAAAGTGTAGGTGAAATTTCAAAATTTCTTTTTTTTTGCAGATTTGCAATTTTAATACATTTTTCTAAGGAACACAGTACATTTTACTAGAGAAATGTGACTGAAAATTGATTCCCCCAATTCTTTTGTTTTCATAAATATCCTATATGTGGCCCTAGTGTGCACGGTGACCAAACCACAGGCTTCATAATAGAAGGAGCACCTACTTGATTTTGGAGCCTCCTTTTTATGAGATTATTTTTTAGGCACCATGTAGGTTTCTAGGCACCATAAGATGCTAAAAGTTAGGAACCCCCCCACAAGTGACCCCATTTTGCAAACTACACCCCTCAGGGAATTCATCTAGGGGTATAGTGTACATTTCAAACCCCCAGGGGTTTCACCAATTGTGGTACAACTGGGCAGTGAAAATGAAAAATTATTTTTTTTACACAAAAATACAGTTCTGGCTCCAAATTTGTCATTTTCAGAAGGTATGAAGGAGACAAAGCACCCCAAAATCTGTGCCCCAATTTCTCCCGAGTACGGCAATGCCTCACATGTGACCAAAAAATACCAGTTGGGTGCATGGCAGGACTCAGAAGTGAAGGAGTGATTTTTGGATTTTGCAGCTCAGATTCTGGTGGAATTTTGGTGGGTGCTATGTCGCATTAGCAAGACCCCCAAAGCACCAATACAGTGGAACCCCCCCACAAGTCACCCCATTTTGAAAACTACACCCCTCAGGGAATTCATCTAGGGGTATAGTGTACATTTCAAACCCCCAGGGGTTTCACCAATTTTGATACAAGTGGGCAGTGAAAATGAAAAATTACATTTTTTTACACAAAAATGCAGTTCTGGCTCAAAATTTTTCATTTTCAGAAGGTATGAAGGAGAAAAAGCACCCCAAAATCTGTGCCCCAATTTCTCCCGAGTACGGCAATGCCTCACATGTGACCAAAAAATACCAGTTGGGTGCATGGCAGGACTCAGAAGGGAAGGAGTGATTTTTGGATTTTGCAGCACAGATTCTGGTGGAATGAATGGTGGGTGCTATGTTGCACCAATACAGTGGAACCCCCCCACAAGTCACCCCATTTTGCAAAGTACACCCCTCAGGGAATTCATCTAGGGGTATAGTGTACATTTCAAACCCCCAGGGGTTTCACCAATTTTGATACAAGTGGGCAGTGAAAATGAAAAATTACATTTTTTTACACAAAAATGCAGTTCTGGCTCAAAATTTTTCATTTTCAGAAGGTATGAAGGAGAAAAAGCACCCCAAAATATGTGCCCCAATTTCTCCCGAGTACGGAAATGCCTCACATGTGACCAAAAAATACCAGTTGGGTGCATGGCAGGACTCAGAACGGAAGGAGTGATTTTTGGATTTTGCGGCTCAGATTCTGGTGGAATTTTGGTGGGTGCTATGTCGCATTAGCAAGACCCCCCCAAGCACCAATACAGTGGAACCCCCCCACAAGTCACCCCATTTTGAAAACTACACCCCTCAGGGAATTCATCTAGGGGTATAGTGTACATTTCAAACCCCCAGGGGTTTCACCAATTTTGATACAAGTGGGCAGTGAAAATGAAAAATTACATTTTTTTACACAAAAATGCAGTTCTGGCTCAAAATTTTTCATTTTCAGAAGGTATGAAGGAGAAAAAGCACCCCAAAATCTGTGCCCCAATTTCTCCCGAGTACGGAAATGCCTCACATGTGACCAAAAAATACCAGTTGGGTGCATGGCAGGACTCAGAACGGAAGGAGTGATTTTTGGATTTTGCAGCACAGATTTTGGTGGAATGAATGGTGGGTGCTATGTTGCACCAATACAGTGGAACCCCCCCACAAGTCACCCCATTTTGCAAAGTACACCCCTCAGGGAATTCATCTAGGGGTATAGTGTACATTTCAAACCCCCAGGGGTTTCAATAAATTTTGATACAAGTGGGCAGTGAAAATGAAAAATTACATTTTTTTACACAAAAATGCAGTTCTGGCTCAAAATTTTTCATTTTCAGAAGGTATGAAGGAGACAAAGCACCCCAAAATCTGTGCCCCAATTTCTCCCGAGTACGGCAATGCCTCACATGTGACCAAAAAATACCATTTGGGTGCATGGCAGGACTCAGAAGGGAAGGAGTGATTTTTGGATTTTGCAGCTCAGATTCTGGTGGAATTTTGGTGGGTGCTATGTCGCATTAGCAAGACCCCCCAAGCACCAATACAGTGGAACCCCCCCACAAGTCACCCCATTTTGCAAACTACACCCCTCAGGGAATTCATCTAGGGGTATAGTGTACATTTCAAACCCCCAGGGGTTTCACCAATTTTGATACAAGTGGGCAGTGAACATGAAAAATTACATTTTTTACACAAAAATGCAGTTCTGGCTCAAAATTTTTCATTTTCAGAAGGTATGAAGGAGAAAAAGCACCCCAAAATCTGTGCCCCAATTTCTCCCGAGTACGGCAATGCCTCACATGTGACCAAAAAATACCAGTTGGGTGCATGGCAGGACTCAAAAGGGAAGGAGTGATTTTTGGATTTTGCAGCTCAGATTCTGGTGGAATTTTGGTGGGTGCTATGTCGCATTAGCAAGACCCCCCAAGCACCAATACAGTGGAACCCCCCCACAAGTGACCCCATTTTGCAAACTACACCCCTCAGGGAATTCATCTAGGGGTATAGTGTACATTTCAAACCCCCAGGGGTTTCACCAATTTTGATACAAGTGGGCAGTGAACATGAAAAATTACATTTTTTACACAAAAATGCAGTTCTGGCTCAAAATTTTTCATTTTCAGAAGGTATGAAGGAGAAAAAGCACCCCAAAATCTGTGCCCCAATTTCTCCCGAGTACGGCAATGCCTCACATGTGACCAAAAAATACCAGTTGGGTGCATGGCAGGACTCAAAAGGGAAGGAGTGATTTTTGGATTTTGCAGCTCAGATTCTGGTGGAATTTTGGTGGGTGCTATGTCGCATTAGCAAGACCCCCCAAGCACCAATACAGTGGAACCCCCCCACAAGTGACCCCATTTTGCAAACTACACCCCTCAGGGAATTCATCTAGGGGTATAGTGTACATTTCAAACCCCCAGGGGTTTCACCAATTTTGATACAAGTGGGCAGTGAACATGAAAAATTACATTTTTTACACAAAAATGCAGTTCTGGCTCAAAATTTTTCATTTTCAGAAGGTATGAAGGAGAAAAAGCACCCCAAAATCTGTGCCCCAATTTCTCCCGAGTACGGCAATGCCTCACATGTGACCAAAAAATACCAGTTGGGTGCATGGCAGGACTCAGAAGGGAAGGAGTGATTTTTGGATTTTGCAGCACAGATTCTGGTGGAATGAATGGTGGGTGCTATGTTGCACCAATACAGTGGAACCCCCCCACAAGTCACCCCATTTTGCAAACTACACCCCTCAGGGAATTCATCTAGGGGTATAGTGTACATTTCAAACCCCCAGGGGTTTCACCAATTTTGATACAAGTGGGCAGTGAAAATGAAAAATTACATTTTTTTACACAAAAATGCAGTTCTGGCTCAAAATTTTTCATTTTCAGAAGGAATGAAGGAGACAAAGCACCCCAAAATCTGTGCCCCAATTTCTCCCGAGTACGGCAATGCCTCATGTGTGACCAAAAAGTGGCAGGACTCAGAAGGGAAGGAGTGATATTTGGATTTTGCAGCACAAATTCTGGTGGAATGATGGTGGGTGCTATGTCGCATTAGCAAGACCCCCAAAGCACCAATACAGTGGAACCCCCCCACAAGTGACCCCATTTTGCAAACTACACCCCTCAGGGAATTCATCTAGGGGTATAGTGTACATTTCAAACCCCCAGGGGTTTCACCAATTTTGATAAAACTGGGCAGTGAACATGAAAAATTACATTTTTTTACACAAAAATGCAGTTCTGGCTCAAAATTTTTCATTTTCACAAGGAATGAAGGAGACAAAGCACCCCAAAATCTGTGCCCCAATTTCTCCCGAGTACGGCAATGCCTCACATGTGACCAAAAAATACCAGTTGGGTGCATGGCAGGACTCAGAAGGGAAGGAGTGATTTTTGGATTTTGCGGCTCAGATTCTGGTGGAATGAATGGTGGGTGCTATGTGGCATTAGCAAGACCCCCGAAGCACGGTGAAATTATGAACCTAATATTCCATAGATGTGTGGTATATTTTAAAACACTCCTTTATACATAGGCCGGGTTTGTCGGGGCAAGTGTCACACTGGAAAATAGTTTGCTTTCTTATTCCCTTTTTATAGCAAACTTTGCACCTTTTTTGTGTCCTGCCCTTTTTTCCAGTGGAGGGGATTTCATCAGGAAAATGCTGCCCTGGTACAATACGGGGGCCAGTACTAGAAGTACTGGGGCCCTCTGCCTGCTGGTTCCCAAATATTAGGCCCTTTATGACTTCCTCTTGAAAGTGCATAAATGTCCCCCTCTGGCCGGTAGAACGGAATAGCACGTAAGCGTTATACAGTGCCATCTGGATGATATACACGGCCACCTTCTTGTACCAGATTTTTGTTTTCCGCAGGGCACTGTACGGCTTCAGTACCTGATCTGAAAGATCCACTCCGCCCATGTACCTATTGTAATCCAGGATACAATTAGGTTTGGAGGTGTGGGTACTGGTACCTCGTACAGGGACGGAGGTGGTACTGTCTCCGTGAATTGTTGTCAGTATAAGGACATCCCTCTTGTCCTTATATTTGACCAACAACATATTTTCGTTGCATCTTCCCCTGCTTTCACCCCTTCTCATTACTTGGGCAATGTGCGTTTTTGGGAGGCCTCTTTGGTTCTTGCGCACAGTACCGCAAGCTGCTGTACCTCTTGAACCAAGGGCCTTAAACAGGGGGATGCTAGTGTAAAAGTTATCCACATAGAGGTGATAACCTTTATCCAGGAAGGGGTGCACTAAATCCCAGACAATTTTCCCACTAACACCTACGAGGGAGGGGGGGCATTCTGGCGGTTGAATTCTTGAATCCTTCCCTTCATAAACCCTAAACCTGTGGGTGTACCCTGAGGTGCTTTCACACAGTTTATACATTTTTATGCCATACCTTGCCCTCTTACTGGGAAGGTACTGGCGGAATTTAACCCTTCCTTTAAAATGTATAAGGGACTCGTCGATACAAATAAATTTTTCAGGGATGTACACCTCTTCAAATTTGGCACTGAAATGATCAATGACCGGCCTGACTTTGAATAGCCGGTCAAAGGTGGGATCATCTCTGGGTGGGCACTGTGCATTATCGGTGTAATGTATAAATTTAAGAATTGTCTCAAATCGAGTCCGGGGCATGGCCATACGGTAAAATGGAGTACTGTACAGAACATCTGTACTCCAATATTGCCTAATTTCTGGCTTTTTTACTATGCCCATATGAAACACCAGACCCCAAAACGTCATCATCTCTACTGCATCTACAGGGGTCCACCTAGCAAATGATGACGTGGGGTTTTGAGCAATAAACTGCTGGGCATATAAATTAGTTTGGTCCACCATTAAATTTATAAAATCATCAGAGAAAAATAATTTGAAAAAGTCAATTTCTCTGAGACCTGTGGAATCAAATTGGATTCCTGGCATGGCCAAAAACTCAGGAACCTGGGGCTCAAAATTGTCTGGTGGTGGGGTCCATACTAGATCAATTATTGGGGGGGGAATCTCAGCTGATCTACGGGGGCGTCTTTGAGGGGGTCCCTCATCACCAGAGGAGGAAGAGGAGCTTAAGACGAATCCTTCAAATTCCCCGCTTGCATCACTGCCTGTGTCAGAGTCAGAGGCAAGCATGGCATATGCCTCCTCCACTGAATACATTCTCCTGGATGACTGGGAGGACATTTGGGAGGACATTTGGGAGGACATTTGGGATGCCATTTTTATTTTTGTGTTACTGGTAGTGAAATGTTTCAACACGTGTATAGTGTAGGGGGGGGGGTACAAACTTTATTTCAATCCGGGGGGTATGTAGTGTGTATGTGGTGCAGAAAGAAAAAAATACTTTATACCAATAAAAAAAAAAAAAATGAAGGGGTTAAAAATAAAAAATTGAAGGGGTTAAAAAAAAAAAAAAAGGTCCTGCGCCAAAAATTGAGCACAGATGTTGGTCAGTAACGTCTGTCACTGAACAGCGCTCAAAGGCAACAGGAATCTGATCAAAAAAAAAAAAAAATTGATCAACCCTGTGCCGAAAAAGCTGATCAGTGATGTACGTCACTGATCGGCGCACAGTGGCCACAGGACACCCACAAAATCAGTGTGTGTAAAAAAAAAATTAAAAAAAGACCCCACAGCACTCACAAAAAAAAAAAAAGGTGATCAGTGATGCGACACTGATTACCAGTGAGGGACAGCAGGTGCACAACCTTTGGTGCAACTGACAGTGCAACTGGCAGCAACTGACAGGTATATATATAAAAAAAAAACCTCTGCGCCCCCAAAAAGTTGCTGATCAGCACAGATATACTGATCAGCACAAAAGGGGGGGTAGCAGACACAAAATATACACTCTCTATCACTCTCTGTCACTATCTCTCTCTATCTCTCTATCTCTCACTATCTCTCACTATCTATCACTCTAGGACACTGCAGCAGCAGCACTGACAGTTATATGTATAAAAAAAACTGCACCCCCAAAAAGGGGGGGTAGCAGAAACAAAATATACACTCTCTATCACTCTCTGTCACTATCTCTCTCTATCTCTCTATCTCTCACTATCTATCACTATCTATCACTCTATGACACTGCAGCAGCAGCACTGACAGTTATATATATAAAATAAAACCCCTGCACCCCCAAAAAGGGGGGGTAGCAGACACAAATCTCTCTATCTCTCTACCTCTCACTATCTATCACTATCTATCACTATCTATCACTGTATGACACTGCAGCAGCAGCACTGACAGTTATATATATATATAGAAAACCCCTGCACCCCCAAAAAGGGGGGGTAGCAGACACAAAATATAGCTCTCTCTGTCACTATCTCTCTATCTCTCTCTATCTCTCTCTATCTCTCTCTCTATCTCTCTATCTCTCTATCACACTGCAGCAGCAGCAGGAAGTCTCAGGAAGTCAGATCCAGGAAGCGTCCAGCACGCTACAAGCAGTGATAAGGTGATCAGGTAAGGTATTTGCAAGGATCAGGTAAGTATTAGCAAGGATCAGGTCGGTATTCACGGCAGGCAGGCACGGTGACCGTTCTGCACGCTATTCCAGACCGGAATGGCGTCTGCAGCGCAGTCACCGTCAGTTTAAATGTCGCGCCTTGGCTGTGATTGGTCCGTGGGTCCCACGGACCAATCACAGCCTTGGGGGCAGGTGGGGTGAGGGTGGGGTGAGGTGTCATCGTCACCGATGACCCCCTCATGCCCCCTGACGCCCGGCGGTGATTGACACCTGTGTTACCGAGCGTCCGATTCGCTGGTAACACAGGAAAACGCTGTGAATGGCTGTTCACACTGAACAGCCAATCACAGCGATCGCCGACGGGGGGGCGACATCGCAGCCCCCCCTGGGCATGCAGGGACATGTCTGCTGTCAGGGACAGCAGACATCGTCCCTCTGTCACTGCGTCTCGAGACGCAGTGACAGTTTAAACTCATGACGTACATTTATGCCATGTGTCGGGAAGTACCTCCCGGCCATGACGTAAATGTACGTCAAATGTCGGGAAGGGGTTAAACATCGCGTCGGTCGCGTCGCGGCTGGCCATAAATGTGCACACGATGGCCGCGACGCGATGCCCACGATTTGCCAAAGGAATCAATGTTAAAAGGCCCGATGGACACGATTTTCATGTTAAATGGCTGAATGGACCCGATTTTACCATAGGAAACAATGTTAAATGGGCCTTAGAGGCCAAATAGTTACCCTGAACTCTGAAATGGCCCCCCCAATTGTTTACGCCACCCCACGATCAACGTCAACCCGAAGCGTGGCGAGCGCAGCGAGCCCGCGAGGGGCGGCGGTACGCGTCCTCTGACCTTTTCATACCCCCACTATCCACGTCGGCGTGGAGTTGAGAATAGAATAGTGTGGCGAGCGCAGCGAGCCACCGAGCCCGAAGCGTGGCGAGCGCAGCGAGCCCCGCGAGGGGACGCGGATACCTTCACAGGTAAACGCGTCCCTTCGCGGGCTTCACAGGTGTCCGCGTTGCCATGGACACCTGTGAAGCCCGCGAGGGGACGCGTATAGCTGTGAAGGTATCCGCGTGCGCTCGCCACGCTTCGGGCACGGTGGCTCGCTGCGCTCGCCACACTATTCTATTCTCAACTCCACGCCGACGTGGATAGTGGGGGTATGAAAAGGTCGGAGGACGCGTACCGCCGCCCCTCGCGGGCTCGCTGCGCTCGCCACGCTTCGGGTTGACGTTGATCGTGGGGTGGCGTAAACAATTGGGGGGGCCATTTCAGAGTTCAGGGTAACTATTTGGGCTCTAAGGCCCATTTAACATTGTTTCCTATGGCCACATCGGGTCCATTGAGGCATTTAACAGTAAAATCGTGTCCATCGGGCCTTTTAACATTGATTCCTATGGCAAATCGGGAGCATCGCGTCGCGGGCATCGCGGGTACATTTATGGCCGGCCGCGACGCGACCGACGCGATTTCCATGTTTAACATGGGTTTCAATGGGAAATCGCGGGCATCGCGTCAGTCGCGTCGCGGCCAGACATAAATGTACCCGCGATGGGCGCCGTGCTAGGTAAAGAGTACCACAAATAATATTATACTTCTTACATTTAGGACTGATTTTTTTAGTATGTACAGTACCTCCCAGATATTAAAAGGTCAACAAAAAGGACTAAGTAAATGGTATTCAGAAGTTTAGTACATAATCTAAGTGTGCATGAAGTACAGTTTATTTTCAATCAGTTTTTAATATATCATCCAGATACCTTCTTTCGTGATACACATTTGCAGTAAATTTCTGAAAGTGAGCTCCATCACTTGTGAGCATATAGATGTGTCCACTTACACTCTAGCCGCCTTGCACATTAAACAGCCCTTATGGTCAGCCCATGCTGTGGAATCGGAAGCTCCGAGTGACTTTTTGTGCAACTTTTTCCATAAAAATATGAGTTGTTCACAAAACAATGCTTATGCTAAAAGTTGATAATGCTGAATATTTTTATGTGGCACGCCTATATTCTGTGTGTGATTGCTGCTGTATCTGTGTACAAAATAACTTTAACATTTTATTTTGTATGCAGATACAGGTGCAGTAGCACAAAGCTAGTCATGCCAGATGTGATTTTAATCAGAAAAGTCTGCTTGTGCATTTTTTTCTCAGTGATGTAAATAAGATGCAAAGCAAGGGGGCATATGTATTAAGCTTTAACAAGAGATAAATGCAAGGGTGATAAGGAGAGATAAACATCCAGCCAATCACCTCCTAACTGCCATGTTACAGGCTGTGTTTGAAAAAAGTCAGTAAGGAGCTGATTGGCTGGACGTTTATCACTCCTTATCACCCTTGCATTTATCTCTTTTTAATGCTTAATACATCTGCCCCAAGATGCCTGACGCTAATGGAGTTGCACAGTACCCATCAGCTAACTCACACCAGCAATTTCCTGCTGCATGCCATATTTAGGCAAATTGTATGCGGACACCTCTGTAACAGCGTTTGCAGGAATATTTTGAAGGCTATCATCACAAGTACAAAATGATAGTTGTTCAGGAACTTAATAAATGCTACTATAAGAATCAAATAGAATGTTGTGAGGCTATCCTTCAAAACGTTCCCACATATGCTGTCCTGTTCACAAGTGATGGAGCTCACTTTCAGTAACTATAAATGTGTATTGTGAATGAAGGCCACCATCTGGACCATACCATATTCAAAGCCTACTGAGAGTACCGGTAAACTGTATTCCATGCACTTTTCGATTACGTACTAACATTTTGAATATTTACCATACTTTTTCTTTTTTTAACCTTTAAAATCTGTGAGGCTTTTTTTTTTGACTGATATTAAATGCTAAAAGAACAGTTAAAACAAATCTGCAACATTTCAAAAAAGAAATAAAATGTTTATTACCCTGTACTTAGAAGAAGGTAGGAGGACATGAATGAAAGAAAAATGCTCAGGAGCCTCTGGAACAGGAATGTGGCACTAAATAATGGCACAACCAAGGAAAAAGCTGAAAGAGAAAAAAAGGGAGCTGTCTTATTAGAAACCTCACATTTCACTGCTTCTTCCATGCCAAACATTATGCATATAGCCAATTAAACAAAAAGCAGACCATAAATCTCCTTCCTTCTGCCTGTTATCCTTATTTGCTTGTGTTTAACCTGAGCCAAGTGGTCTGAGTTGATAGAAAACATATGGGAAATCAGATCAATCCTGTAAAATGGTTTCATACCTTTCAGAGACAAGAGGACAGAGCTGTCTCATTTAATCATGCTTTCCTAGCAGCAAGAGGCATACCACATTCGGTTTAATGTGATTACAGCATGTTTCTACTCACTAATTGCCTTTTAACTTCAGCAATAAAGGTACAGTGAGGACATTGTGCTTGTTGTGAGTCAGGAAAATGTTATGCTTATGTTATTTTTGGAAAATTTACTGAAAATAGTAGCTGCTGCTGGAGGCACACGTACTTCTCAGCTGACAAATTCTCTGTGCTAACATAATATTTAACATTTTTTTTCCAATGTCACCATTATTTTGTAACAGAGTATATACAATATTGTTCAGGAATACAAAACTATCATGATCTTAACCAGATTATAAAAAAGATAAGAAATACTAGATTAGGTGGGGTGTAGAAATTATCATAGAGCCAATTTCAGTGAAGCAAAAAAAGCAAGTCATTTTGTGTCTGGAACACACCATGTTGGTATGCAAGGTGGAGCAAATACATTTTCTATTTTTTCTCTACAAGGCAAATACTGGCTGCTTTTGCATGTAGCCCACATATGTTAAACAGCTTTATTTTTACAGTGTAAATTAAATTTCTGTTTGAACACACCCCACCCAAATCTAACTCTCTCTGCACATGTTAATGCCTCCTAGATTAGATACACTAGTCTGATTTGGGACGATCTGAACCGATCCATCGCCAAGAAATCGTCCAAAATTGGATATGTTTGACATCCGATCTGTTGCACAGTCCTGTTCGCATCGGATGAGATCGAGAGGTCGGACCACCCTTCTGGTGGCGGCGGAACGAGGTAGCATGCAATACAAAGGATGAGGGGGTGTGATGGCCATGCACTGCTGCGATAGGTTGCAGTAGTGTATGACCAAGTTTACATCTGCCACATCTGCAATGCAACAAGATATTGCCCTTTTGCATGCTTTTTTGCTTTGCTACCAAAGCTTAATCAGGCCCACAATCCGCTCAACTTTATGTTGCTTAGTATTACGCCCAGTGCTATGTGTTACTTACAACTCCCACCAATATTTTTAGGCATGGGCTGATTTGTTCTAATTATATATTGCTATTTTATGAGGTCTCATCCAGGCACATCACGCCCTCATGGACTCATTCTGTATTGCATCAGCACTACAGCCATGGCCAAAAGTTGTGAGAATGACACAAGTATTGGTTTTCACAATGTTTGCCGCTTCAGTGCTTTTAGATGTTTTTGTCAGATGTTACTATGGTATACTAAAGTTGAATTGACAAGCATTTCTTAAGTGTCAAAGGCTTCAACATGTGACCATTCTGCCTAGGCGCTGTGCAGCTCGGCAGGTATGTGTTCCATTTGTGACAACTGTACTGTCCCTGCTCATACTGTTACCTACCTGGCTGCTGCAGTGGCGCCGCTGATGGTTGCCTAGGCGCTGTTCTGCTCGGCGGGTATGTGTTACCCGCATGTAATGTCTCAATGTAATGTATGTTAATCACCCCCGCCCCCTTCATCCTTGCTTGATGCTGCACTGTAATCCGCAAAAAAATCCTAGTGTGCACAAGCACACATGGCCAATAAAGTTGATTCTATTCTATTCTAAAGTTGATTCTATTCTTTTCCAAGACTTCTACAATTTGCACTGGCATGCTGTCAATCAACTTATGGGCCACATACTGACTGATGGACACCCTTTCTTGCCTAAGAGTTTGGCAGAATTTTATTGGGTTTCTGTTTGTCCACCCACCTCTTGAGGATTTAACACAAGGTTCTCAACTGGATTAAGGTCTGGGGAGTTTCCTAGCTATGGATACAAAATTGTTGATTGTTTTGTTCCCTGAGCTCCTTAGTTACCACTCTTGCCTTATGACAAGGTGCTCCATCGTGCTGGAAAAGGCATTTTCCATCACCAAACTGTTCTTGGATGGTTGGCAGAAGTTGCCCTTAGAGGATGTTTTGGTACTATTCTTTATGCATGGCTTTGTTTTTAGGCAAAATTGTGAGTGAGCACACTCACTTAGCTGAGAAGCAACCCCACACATGAGGGTGCTGTACTGTTGTCATGACACAAGACTGATGGTAGCGCTCAACTTTCCTTCACTGGACAAACATTATTATAAATGCTCCAAAAAAATCAAAGAAAGGGATTCAGAAAATGACTTTACCCGAGTCCTCAGCAGTCCAATCCCTATACCTTTTGTAGAATATCAGTCTGTCTGTGATGTTTTTCCTAGAGAGAAGTGGCTTGTTTGCTGCCCTTCTTGATACCAGGCCATCCTACAAAAATATTTAAATTGAAGTGCGTGTAGATGTCCTTACCACCTGCCTGTTCCTGTTGCCATTCCTGAGCCTTCTACATAACTATTGAACCTCTTTCCTTGAAGTTCTTGATGAACCGATAAATGGTTGATCGAGGTGCAATATTACTATCAGCAATATCCTAGTCTAAGGAGCCATTTTTGTGCAAAGCAATGATGAATGCACATTTCCTTGCAGAAAACCATAGTTGACAGTAAAGGAGCAATGATTTCAAGCACCGCCCTCCTTTTAAAGCTTCCAGTCTGTTATACCACTTTTACACCAAAATCCTGGATATGACCCGGTATTTGGAACACGATTCCAACCCGGGTCAGATCCAGGATTTGCCCAGTGTACACTGTGGTGCCTACCCAGAATATTCCCGGGTTGGCACTATTGACACTGCACATGGGTGCAGGGGGTGGCACTTGGAGATGACATCTCCAAGCACAGGGACAGCCGAATGATGCGCCAAGACCGCTAAACATCATGCTGGGGGCAAGCCCAGCACCAAGGTAAGCTACTGGGCTGCCCCCTTCCGCAAGGAGAATGGATGCCACACACATGCATCCATCCACCTCCTCCCTGGGTCTGCTGCTGTCTGCCTCCATTAGCGGAGGCTGTATGCGGCCCCCACCCAACCTCCATACTGACTGCAGGATGCTGCAGTTGGGAGGTTGGGCTCCCCTATTGGTGTAAATGGGCCCTGGGCCCGATGACCTGGCATACCTATTTACACTGACCCACCACCCTGTCCTCCCCGGGTTCAGCCCTGGTCAGGAACTGGGAAAAGAGACACGTTTTTTTTCAGCTGCCCCATTTACACCAACGTTGACCCAGGTCAAAAGGCAAAAACCCAGGTTTTTGCAGTGGTGTAAAAGGGGTATACAGATGGAGCCGTCCTCTTTCTTGCAGGGGCTGGCGATCCTTTCGCCAGCGGCCGGCTCTCACCAGGGGCGCGGGTGCACGAGACCCTCGTGCACGCCCCGTGGCAACGGAGCTTTCACCACCGCCGTCCCCGTCGGGAAGGCGGCGGAGGTAGGGAAAACTGGGATGCGCGTGCGTGTGAGACGCACACACTTCCCAGTCATATGGAGCGCCTCTGCAGGCATGCTGGCGGTCCCTGGGAAAGAACTAGAGGCGCTCCATCTGTAATTCTAACTCAGTCATATGCAGTTGGAGCTTCGATTGGGGGATGGAAAGTGAGCTACAATTAGGAGACTGGTGGATGCCAGACGTGTTATGGGGACGTCATAAATATGTAAATGGGAGCCAAGTGGGGAGAAGCATGTGCGGGGGGGATAGTGAGCCAAGGTGACTTTTCAGCTACCCCATTTACACCAACATTGACCCGGGTTTTTGCAGTTGTGTAAAAGGGGTATTATTCTAACTCAGCCATATGCAGTTGGAGCTTCGAATGGGGGATGAAACGTGAGCTACAATTAGGTGACTGGTGGATGCCAGATGTGTTATGGGGAAGTCATGAATATGTAAAGGGGAGGCACGTGGGGAGAAGTGTGGGGGGGGGGGTAGTAAGGCAAGGTGACTTTTCAGCTTAGTTGAATGTTGGACTAGAGATGTCTGTGGAAAATTCCATGATGAGAGATCAGAGGAAGCATGCTAAGATTCTGCAATAAGCTTTAAAGTTGTTAACATTTAAATTTTCACTGTGCAAGGGATAACTATATGGTCTCCAATCCAAGTACACTTCATGGCAAAAAAGTATATAGGCAACCCGATGTGCCTGTTAAACATGGGTGCCGGACGACTCACTGATAGTTGGAATCCCAACAGTCATTACCCCGATGTCGGATTCCCGACTGCTCCCTCATGGGGTCCACGACTCCCATAGAGGGAGAATAAAATAGGTAGCGAGCGCAGCGAGCCACTGTACCCGCAAGGGGCTTTGTTGCACTCCCCTGCTGTGCAGTCGGGATTCCAACGTCGGGCTAATGACTGTCGGAATCCCAACTGTCGGTGTGTTATACCACACCCGTTAAACATATGGTTAATTTGGTTCATTTGGTTCCTTCATTTTCTACTTTAACAGCCACCACACTTCTGGGTCAGTTTTTACTACATTTTGGAACATGGCTGATGGGATTTACATGCATTCTGTCTTAATAAATATATCTCAATTGTTGAAGTGAAATACTCACTGGCAGATATCATAAGTGGGTATATAGAGATGTTTAACAGGTAAATACCTCTCTTTTAGATTGCTTATGTTAGAAATGTTAACAAATTGTGAGCAAATGAATACATCTATCCCAGTGGTTCTCAAACTGTGGGTCCTGACCCCAAAGTGGGTCCCACCCTTCTCAGCATGGGGTCGCGACTCCATGTTGCTGACCATCAGGCTGATGACTTTTCTAATCTTAGTCAGTGATTTAAGGAGCTTGAATAATCCATTGAATTGTCTGTTATTTTAGACTCCTCCCATCACTCTGTGCCTCCACAATGCTGCCATGTATGTGCTGTCTGCTGCCTACACACGAGATGTGATGGCCTTCTGCAGTAACTTGCTGGGGTCCTGTAATTATTTTTATTGTTTGATGGGGTCCTAGAGCAAAATAGTTTGAGGAACCCTGATCTATCCTATAGCAGGACAATTCACCATACTAAAGATGTCAAGGCGGGTGATCTGAGAAATCCAAAAGGCTGAATAATTGCAATTTCTGATTCCAACCGAGAAATTGCCAAAATCAATAAATAAAATCAATAAAGGTTTTTTAATATATTGAATTAATAACAGAATGGTTAATTAAAAATGGGGTGCAATCACAGCAGTTGCCATGTTCTTTAGAGTGTGGCTGTTATAGTTAGACTTGCAGTGAAATGGGGTCCCTTGGTGGTGGGCTGCAAGCTTAAATGCATTGATCAATTCATGAACTAAAACTCCATTTAATTGATTTGTTGTGCATTAAGGTGAGTTCATTTATTATGGTGAGTGTGGAGCCTCCGATTTCTTTTTTTCTTTATTTATACATGTGGTCACAGGCCACTGCACCCAAACCTGGGGATGGTGAGTGCAGTTTGCACCCGATTCCTAGGATTGGCAAGTGTGGTGATATTCTGTATGTACATATTTGGGTTAATTTGTAATTAAACATTCTGTGATCATAGCTTTCTCGTGCACCCCAGGTAAGCTCATTATCTTAAACCTGTGACAGCTGCTTCCTTAGTGCTAATTCAGGAAATGTGATGGTGATTGTATCACCTTTAAAAGCCATAAGGTATTTGGCAGATGAGCTTTAAGCCAGGAAACAAGCACATGTTCACTTTAGCTGGAATGTGTCAGCAGCTGCCAGGTTCTTAAGAGACTGGTTTTTACAGTAAGACTTGCAGTGAAATGTGGTCCCTTGGCAATGGGCTGCAAACTCAATTCATGAACCAAAACCCCATTATTTATTTGATTATTTGTGTATTAAGATAAGTTAGCCTGAAGCACCTCTAGTCTTTTTGGAGAAAATGCACTATATAAATTAAACTTATTAACTATTATGGTGAGTTTTATATATATATATATATATATATATATATATATATATATATATATATGCTGTACATAGCAGTCAATATTTAACTATGCAAATATAGTCACTATAACCAAGAAAACAGCCCCAGTGCTGGTTGAATCTGTACTCCAGTTGGTGCAGTTTCAGACCCACTGCCGCAAAAAAACATTCCAATGGGAGAAGGTGATGGTAAGGAAAGAAGGGTGAGGGTAACAGTAAACTTGGGAGAAGGGCTATATTTATGAGAGATACAGAGGGGCAGACATGCATGACACATAAAGTACATGTAACATGGAACCACATGGTTTTATTGCTTGTACGCTACTGTATGCGACACCAAAGCCATAAAACCAGGTTTGTAAAGATGGCTATACAGTATATGTAATATATATGTAAATTCACTGGACACCAATTGCTCTTGTAATAACCAACACACGTTTCTTGCATAATAAGCTAAATGTAAATAATATACATATAATTATTCATATATTGTTTTACTCTAACCATGACACACACTTCTTCTTACTTCATATAATAATTAAAACACAAAAAGTATAATTGTATTTTGTTTTTTTAATTTGCACATGCCAAGCTTGTTTTCAACACAGGACTTTCTTTAGGCAATCCAAATGCAGAAACACATTATGGGTTCACAATGCATTATTGCTCGCCAAGTTTGTTCTACCTTCAGGCACTGGTTGACCCTGTAGCTAATGCATATCGGAAAAGCAGCTGATTCACTCTTTACTTTTCCAAACGCATAATGTTTCCGACGTGCCATGAGAATTCGCAAAACAACAACAGAAAGCTATCAAAATATATAATGTTGGAAGGTGTATGTCACATGCTGGCTGGACTCAGGGCCCACCATTTATTCTCCCGGGTGAAAATGGATGTGAGAATACACTTTTGGGATATTTGAACTAATCTGTACCTGAGTGATAGATGATGAACAGCTTGAACACTGAGATATACAAGCAACCTTATAGTACAGTATGTAGCATTGGGTGCCGGACAGTTTCCAAACAGTCGGGATACCGACAGTTATTAACCTGAAGTCGAGATCCACGACCCCCACAGAGGGAGAATAGAATAGGTGGCGAGCCACCGTGCCCGCAAGGGGCTTTGTTGTGCTTTCCCCTCTGTCTGAGTCCGGCCAGTCGGGATCCCGACGTTGGGCTAATGACTGTCGGGACCATATACCACACCCTGTAGCATTCATAGTTACAGTAGCACTCAATAAATGCTTGTGTTTATTACAAGTAATGTCCTCTAAGGAACATTAAAACCATCCATCACTAATCTTTATCCAATGCTGCTTTCTTTAGAGGTCAAGACATACACAGCTGTCTCCTGGTCAACCTGGTTTTAGTTCAAAATTATTATTTTTTTAAAACAGAACTAGTATTGATGACATGAAGGTCACACGTCTATGGCTTTAGTATGGCTTCCTTTCACTGAATTCAGCCCAGAACAAAAAAAAAAAATGTATTCTTTAAGTAGAGATTGCAGACCAATATATTTAGAAATCCCAAGATTATCAAACTACAATCCCAGGTTTGGGATTAAGAATATAAATGGAAACATAAAACAAAGTAAAATGTTAAAACAGACCACATTTCTAAACTGGAAATTGGAAATTATTTGACTAGACCAGTGGTTCCCAAACTGTGTGCCTAGGCACCCAGGGGTGCCTCAGGGCACTTGCAGGGGTGCCTTGGGTTGGTGGATCAGGATCAATTCATATTATTTATGGTCAATGTACCAGGCAAAACCAGTGCTTGTGGCTGCCAATCATAATATATGTGGCCAAACAGAAGCAAATCCTGTCCCTCACCAGATAACTGTGACATATAAACACAATGCACTTAGGGCCTGATTCAGATCCAATTGGGACTGCATTCGCATTCGCACGCAGTACCGATGTTGTGCGTCTGCGCATGCGCAGGCGGGTATCTGCGCATGTGCAGGTGTATGGTGCGTGCACCCACGGCGACCTTTCGGGTCGCCGGGTGCACGCACCCGTGCAGGTGTGGGGGGGGGCGGAGATGGGAGTGGGGCGCCGAGCTGCCCCATTACCATATGGGAACGCCCAGCGTTCCATGGGTGTTCCCATGAGAACGCTGGGCGTTCTCATGGTAATGAGGCAGTGACGCGGGTGTGGGGGGCGGGTAGCTGACATCACCGGATGTCAGCTGCCCGGCCATATCCACGCCAGCGTGCACGCATATATCCGCAACTGAAAAGTCACTTATTTGTGCGTGCACGCTAAACATCATTCGATGGTCGGTGACCATCGAAAGATGTGGGCGGTTACCCGAGCCGTGCAAATGGATGTTTATGCAAAACATCCATTCGCAGCTGTTCGGGCGAAGCTGCACTTTGAGGGGGCAGCAGAGGGGGGGGGGGGGTCGGTCGTTTGCTGGGCGGGGTTTGGTGGACTCGCAAGGCTGCGAATTCGCAGCCTTGCGAATCAACCTGAATAACCCCCTTAATTTAATATTTTTTTGTGTGAATTTCTCGATAAGAAGCATTTGGCCTAGGGGTGCATTGAAAATATTTTGATGCTCTAGGGCGCCGTGATTCAAAAAAGTTTGGGAACACCTGGACTAGACTGATGATGCACACTGCAATATTCCAAATGTAGTAAGAGACTTTATTAATTTGCTGAAAGTATGAATTACAGTATAAACAACATCTGATCACTAAATCAGCTCTAAATTTGATTCCATGTATACAATACCTGGGTAGAGAAACCATATTCTGGCTCTAGGCTAGTGGATGGAATAGACAGTAGGTACTGGTATACCAGTTCCAACTGGTGGCCTCATTTATCTCAACTCTTTAAACAATGCAACTATGTTTTTTATTGTCTCTGCTATTCCAGCATATTGCTAGCTTCTTATCAATGTGTTTTTGCTTCTTCACAAGCAACAGTGAATAAATGAGAACTTCTAGCTACTGAATAGCTGTATATGGTATTCTGTGAGTATTATATGACACATGAAATGTATCTACTTTGTGCCATTGGTCTATTTAATTAAGTAAGGCATGAAGCAAACTTCACTCGCCATGCTCCGGGCACGTAACCTCACTACGCTCGGCACACTATTATGTTCTCACTCTATGCCCACTTGGAAAGTAAAGTATGAAAAACCACCTTTAAAAAAAACGGAAAAAAAAACCAAAAACATATAGATCTAATGCTTGTGTCAACCTAATTACCATGTCGACCTACTACACTATTTCATGTGTTGACCTAGTGACCATTGACCTATAGTGGTCAACCTAATGACTGTCAACCAAATGGCCTGTAGAACTAATGACCATCCTGTTTTCTAGACTTTGTATCTGGAAAAAAACATGTTTTTGTTGTCCTGCTTCTTAAACAAGCCATACAATTATATACTTAATTATACCTGTGCTACTTAATTAATATTGCTGTTATAACAAAAACTATATATAACATTATACATACCTAATATTGCCCAACTAAACATTTGGTTCAGTAGTGGTAGTCCTTGCTTAGCTGCTAGACTTGAGTGGGTAAGGTTGACAATGCACATGGAAACTACAAGACCCAGCATCTGCAAGGCAAACCGGTCATTGTAAACATAGCACATACATTATACAAAACAGTGGCTAAAATGTTATATACTTTGTCTTGAATATCAACTAAGATTAATACCCTTTAACATTGCAAATGCCAGGTCACCTGGGATTTGGACACGGGTCCGTCCCAGAAGTTACGCAGCATTTTTGATGCATTAGTTCAGACATATTTAATTTCTGTATTTTGCTGTGGATAATAAAAATAATAATGATGCAATGTTTAATATAACACTAATTTAGTGTATCTGTTGCATCCTGGAAATGTTTGATTTTGCAGTTACACAACATGAATTAGGAAAGAGACATTGCCTCTAGCTGTGAATTGTACATTACATGGTAAAAATTGAATTTTCAGGTCAAGTCCATGGAGGGTTCTACAGAAGCAAATCTATTTCATGTTTAATTTCATGAGAACCTTTGCAACAGCTGCAGAAGTTTAAAAGCAATTAATAAACTTAGGCTATCAATTTCTCAGAGGCAAAAGTATGACACCATTACAAGATGATGCATTATTTCGCTAATCTATTCTCCGATGTTATCATCTCAAAATATATTGTCCAAGTAATAAAAAAAGTTTATGTTTAAAGTAGAGAAAATATAACCAAAAAAAAAAAATATATATATATACACATACAGTTGTGCTAATATGTTTACATGCCCTAGCAGAATTTGTGATTTTCTGCCCATTTGTCAGAGAATACGAATGATAACTTACAAATGGTAAAGCTGCCCATTTTTCTTGGCAAAAAGCCTCCAGTTCCCGTACATTTTCGGGCTGTCTTGCATGAACTGCACGTTTGAGATCGCCACAGAGTGGCTCAATGATATTGAGGTCAGGAGACTGAGATGGCCACTCCAGAACCTTCACTTGATTCTGCTGTAGCCAATAGCAGGTCGACTTGGCCTTGTATTTTGGATCATTGTCATGTTGGAATGACCAAGTATGTCCCATGCGCAGCTTCCGGGCAGATGAGTGCAAATTTTCCTCCAATATTTTCTGATAACATGCTGTATTTATCTTGCCATCAATTTTGACCAAGTTTCCAATGCCTTTTTAGCTCGCACATCTCCAAAACATCAGCGATCCACCTCCGTTTTTCACAGTAGGAATGATGTACCTTTCTTTCATCATTGGCTTTGTTGACTCCTCTCCAAATGTAACATTTATGGTTGTGGCCAAAATGTTCAATTTTGGTCTCATAACTCCAATGAATTTGTTCCAGAAGTTTTGAGGCTTCTCTCTGTGCTGTTTGAAGTATTGTAAGGGGGATGCTTTTTGGAATTTATGTAGTAATGGCTTTCTTCTGGTGACTCAACCATGCAGCCCATTTTTCTTCAAATATCTCCTTATTGTACATCTTGAAACAACCACGCCACTTTTTTTCAGAGAGTCCTGTATTTCAGCTGAAGTTATTTGTGATTTTTCTTTGCATCCTGAACAATTTTCCTGGCAGAATGCCTCATTTTCAAATTCTTCATTAGAGTTTGAACACTGCTGATTGGTATTCTCAATTGCTTGGATATCTTTTTATATCCCTTTCTTGTTTTATACATTTCAATAACTTTTCCCACAGATCCTTTAACAATTTTTATGCTTTCCCCATGACTCGGAATCCAGACACATCAGTGCAGCAGTACATGAAAGATACAAGGGTCTTTCAGGAGCAGAAACTACACACACACACACACACACACACACACACACACTGATTACAAGCAAACAGATAACAGGTGAGGATGGTTACCTTTAGTAGCCATTCAAACCCATTTGTGTCAACTTGTGTGCATGTTATCAGGCCAAAATCTCCAGGGTATGTAAACTTTTGATCAGGGTCATTTGGGCAGTTTCTGTTGTGATTAGGATTTAAAAAGAGTAAACACAGTTGTTTGACAATGAATGGCCTCACCCAACCATTAACCATGAGCGAAAGAAAAGTTTGTGAGTTAACATTCATATTCTCTGTCAAATGGCCAGAAAATCCCAAATTCTGCTAGGGTATGTAAACTTATGAGCACAACTGAGTGTGTGTGTGTGTGTGTATATATATATATATATATATATATATAGATAGATCCAAGAACTGCCGCCACTCAATGGATAATATCCACAACTTGCTCCCGGTGCCAGAATATATATATATATATATATATATATATATATATATATATATATATATATATATATAAAGAGATGTAGGGCCTTAACTGTGATAATATCCACAACTTGCTCCCGGTGCCAGAATATATATGACCCCTTGATGAAGTCTTAGATGACGAAATGCGTTGGGTACTGCCTGCTGACTCCTCCATAGAAAGATAAGTTTGATACCTCTGTATCTTTTATCTATAACTTATATATCTCCCATTTTTTAGCGATATTTTAGATAGGCATTTTTTACTTAGCTTCGCTATTTTTACTATTGTTTTTTTTATGACATTTCTTGTATTGTTTGTTCTTATATAAATACTCTTGTGCATTTTTATATATATATATATATATATTTTTTACATATACTAAATAAAACTTTTATATGTTTTAAAAGTAAAACGTCTCCAACACAGATATTTGTAGTCGCTTAGGCCTCTTTCCAAACCGTTGTATCTTTTTATGCTACACCCCTTACCAAGGTGTTTTTCTTAGAGGTCAGCTGACACCCTTTTTTCTCTAAAAAGGTATATCTGTTTTTTTACAAATAAACTCAGTTGTTCAGGACACAAGTGGCGCCCTACAATACCCCTTTCCCCTATATATATATATATATATATATATATATATATATATATATATATATATATATATATATATATATATATATATATATATATATGAAGAGTATGGGGAGAATCAAGGCGCCTTACAGTGGTCTAGTGTTTGTTATAAAAAAGTATGGACGTATATGCAAAAATATACTGTAAATATGTATTTATTATACCAAAAATAAAAAAGTATATATATATATATAACTAGTAAAAGATTTTTTTGTATACACTTAATTCATACAATATACAGGAACATAAATATGACAGTTGTACAATTGGTTGGGATGGGTAGAGGGGATGGGGAAGGGGAATGGAAACAACAAGGAAGTGGGTGGAAAATGACGAGCACGGTATTAAAAAAATACAGACATATAAGAACAATAAGTATATCCCCTTTGTTAAAAAGTACTTAGCTGGATATGGGGTATGTAAAAAAAGGGGCGAAAGTCTTTTTCGTGGTTGGAGACCGTTAGGTAGTGCTGCAGTCTCTTGGCTCAGTGGCAGGAAGGATTAGAGGGTGGTCCCGACGCGTTTCGTCCACTTATGGACTTCTTCAAGGGGAGCAGAATATATATATATATATATATATATATATATATATATATATATATATAAAGAGATGTAGGGCCTTAACTGTGTCCTTAACTAATTAACACCCTAGTTATTAGGTTAGGTGAAGAAAACGCAGGTATACCTTTAAAAAAGGGTGTCAGCTAACCTCTAAGAATAAACACCTTGGTAAGGGGTGTATCATAAAAAATACAAATAATTGGATAGAGGTGTAAGCGACTGCAAATACCTGTGCAAGAAGCGTGTTTCTTTTTAAAACATAAAATAATTTATTTTATACATATAAAAAAGTGCACAATAGCACTAGTACAAGAACAAACAGTAAGAGTAAATTACATAGAAAAAACAACAAAGTAAAAGATGCGAATCTTTGTAAAATTGCCTACATGTGATATCGCTAAAAAAATGGGATATATAAAAAAAAAGTTTTTAGAGTAAGTATAAAAACATAACTCATCTATTAGGAGGAGTCAGCAGGAAGTACCCAACGCGTTTCGTCACTGAGACTTAATTTATATAATTGTTCAGCCCGGCAATCCCATACAGAAAGGGAATATATTCATGGGTGCCTCCAGGAAGATAGTATAGAATCCGGCAAGTACAAGCAGTGGCACTCCACACCTTGATGAAGGAGTAAACATTCCCCGAAACGTCGGATTAAAACCACTTTGCCACCAACTAAAACGTGGAGTGCCACTGCTTGTACTTACCGGTATATATATATATATATATATATATATATATATATATATTTATATTCATATTTATATATCACCCTACAATATTGTTATATGGTGCCCTTACATAAATTTAGAGTTGAACTAATTTCTGTTTTTCCCAATCCTTATTTGTCCAATTTGTACACACTAAGATTTTACTTACATGTAAAAAACATTTATTGACACATACAGATGGAGTAGGTCTCATCCTTGGTGGCGGGTCGCCAGGACGTCCCCTCTGGCGACTCGCCAGCGGATATACTGAGACGCGCGTGCGTCTTAGTCTCCGTCGCCAGCGCAACGGAAACCCTGTCCGTCTCCGCCTCAGGAAGACGGACAGGGTTAGGGGGGGTTGCGGGCAGGCGGCGGGGACCCCGGGTTACCGCCGGCAAGCCGGCGGGGACCCGGGGGAACGTATGGAAGCGCCGTCGGAAGGGGACGCGCGTGCCTCTCGTGCGCGTGCGTCCCCTTCTCGCCACCGCCATGGCGCTGGCGGGGGATGGCAGCTGGCGACGCCAGCGCCATCCCCTGCCAGGATGAGAGCTGCTCCATCTGTACATAAAAACATTAAAACCAAACTTTTTTGCAGCTAATTCTTGTCTTTGGTATTATCCTTTGATTATGGATGATATAAAAAAAAATGACGCGGTTCGTCTCCTTCAAGAGACTTCATCAGGGGTGTGCCAAATATTTTGAAATAATCTGGAAGAATCTTTAAAGTGATATAAATTGGATACGTCTTCTCAGTTTATTTGTAAACTCTCTGTTGTCTTTTTAGTATTTCTTTTATTGGAAGCTCCTTAACGCCTTCCTAATATCTAGTAGCTTGGATGTGAATCCTTATATGTAAATTTTGTTTCCGAACCGTTTACTAACGGGTTATATTGACAGGATTTTGCGGTTATTCATTCATGCTCACATAAATGATTCCATAAGCATCTATATGACCCAGTTTGGAATAAAAATCCTTTTTAAATCCTCTAATAGTGGATATGTTTTCCCACCTTTTAGAGTTCAAATTGATAGACAATCAGAAGGAGACCACTCCTTCTAGTGCTAGGTGCATGTGTACTCCTCAAGGAGTGCCATTTGGACCTTGAGGAGTACACATGCACCTAGCACTAGAAGGAGTGGTCTCCTTCTGATTGTCTATCAATTTGAACTCTAAAAGGTGGGAATACATATCCACTATTAGAGGATTTAAAAAGGATTTTTATTCCAAACTGGGTCATATAGATGCTTATGGAATCATTTATGTGAGCATGAATGAATAACCGCAAAATCCTGTCAATATAACCCGTTAGTAAACGGTTCGGAAACAAAATTTACATATAAGGATTCACATCCAAGCTACTAGACATTAGGAAGGCGTTAAGGAGCTTCCAATAAAATAGATACTAAAAAGACAACAGAGAGTTTACAAATAAACTGAGAAGACGTATCCAGTTTATATCACTTTAAAGATTCTTCCAGATTATTTCAAAATATTTGGCACACCCCTGATGAAGTCTCTTGAAGGAGACGAAACGCGTCGGGTTTTTGATATCATCCATAATCAAAGCATAATACCAAAGACAAGAATTAACTGCAAAAAAGTTTGGTTTTAATGTTTTTATGTATGTGTCAATAAATGTTTTTTACATGAAAGAAAAATCTTAGTGTGTACAAATTGGACAAATAAGGATTGGGAAAAACAGAAATTAGTTCAACTCTAAATTTATGTAAAGGCGCCATATAACACTATTGTAGGGTGATTTGGATTGTGGGGTTCTACTAGTAGAGGACCAAGTGTTTTTGTGTGATATATATATATATATATATATATATATATATATATATTTGGTACTTGTTTCCTAGCACGGCCACAATCGCGGACATTGTGTACCTTTAAGTTAAGGTACACGATGCTCGCGATGGACCCGATTTCCTTTGAAATCAGGTCCATTTTGCCGGCAAAGGGAAAATCGCGGGCATCGCGTCGGTCGCGACCATTAACATTGGCCCCGACGCGACCGACGCTATGTCCGCGATTTTGCCATAGGCTTCAATGTTAAAATATTTTTTAACATTCAAATCGGGAGCATCACGTCGGTCTTGTGCCATTATAATGGCACATGGTGAGATGGACTTGATTAAGTCCATCTCACATAGTAAAAAACGTGAAATGGGCCAATATGACCCATTTGACATTATATATGTCCCCGTCGTCACCCCACAATTGACGTGAACCCGAAGCGCGGCGAGTGCAGCGAGCCCGCGAGGGGCGGCGGTGCGCGTCCTCCAACCTTTTCATTCCCCTACTATCCACGTCGGCGTGGAGTTGAGAATATAAAGTGTGGCGAGCGCAGCGAGCCACCGAGGCCGAAGCGTGGCGAGGGGACGCGTATACCTGTGAAGTTATACGCGTCCGCTCGCCACGCTTCGGGCTCGGTGGCACGCTACGCTCGCCACGCTTCGGGCTCGGTGGCACGTTGCGCTCGCCACGCTTCGGGCTCGGTGGCACGCTGTGCTCGCTGCGCTCGCCACACTTTATATTCTCAACTCCACGCCGACGTGGATAGTAGGGGAATGAAAAGGTCGGAGGACACGCAACCCGCCGCTCGCCACGCTTCGGGTTGGCGTCAATCGTGGGGTGGGGTTTACGGTGTAAAATTGGGGGTCTAGGGAATATTTTACATTGAATCCAATGTAAAATCGGGTCCCAGGGACCCTATTCACATTTGATTCAATTAAAAAATCGGGTCGGTCGCGTCAGTCGCATCGCATGCGACCAAATCGCATGCGATGCGACCGTCGCGATTTTTCCGACACGACCACCCCGATGGAAATCGGTGTGGCCGTGCTAGGAAACAAGTACCATATATTTACTTATTTATATATATATTAGAATACATTTATGTACCGAATCATATCATATGGTTGCCAGGGCTGTCTTTTTGTATAGGCTTAATGGGCACTTGCCCAGGTGTATAAGGACCCTGTCCTGATAACTGAGGATCCCCTTTTTCCAGGGATACCAGAATTTTGAAAATCGGCACTGGGGAACTGGAGATATCCAACTTCAAAGCAGCAGTCCACATCCGACCTGTTTATTGCAATTCACAGTCATATTTCTCAGGTTTTCTCGGACTTAGAGTTCTTCTGAGAATACATTTCAAAAGCTGGGACTCTCCCTTTTCTGACGACACTAGCGGCTTGTCTCTATCATGCCCAGAACCCGAGATATCAGCCTTCCAGCTGCCGATCCCTGCTCCAGCTCCAAACGTCTGGTGTACAGTTTTATATTTTTGTCAATGGATTGTTCTGGCTCCTGATCTCTGATCCCCAAGTTCTCAGCACCTCCTGAAAGTTGGGACTCTAGGTTTTTATACTATTGAAGGCTAAGAAATCTATTTCCAGATAATGGCGATATCTGCAGTCAAACAAGTTGCCCTTCCACCGGAAAATGATGAATATTAAGCCCACTCCATTACCCAACCCTCCCCTGCATATAAAATACCCCCTACCTCCCTGGAAGTCATTTACAAGGAACCCTTCATTCAGCTCACTGCCCCCTTCCACACGTAAGTGTTCACCCTCCCAACACCTGTGCAGTAAAGGAGTAATTAGTAGAAGTTACTGCTCCAGGTCCTACATGTTGAATAGAAGATAGAGCACCCCCTGCCACCCATGGGACATCAATGCTGCTGCTGCTGATAGCACCCCCCACCCCTAGGAGGGGAGAATGGGTAAGGGCCCCAGTGCATTGCTTTGACCAGGGGCCCACACTGCTGTTAAGACGGCCCTGATGGTTGCTTATAATATTGTAATACCATGATGATCACAGATAAAAAACATGTGCACTGCAGGTGGGGCAGATGTAACACGCGCAGAGAGTTAGATTAGGGTGGGATTTGTCCTTCAAACTGATATCTATATTGCAGTGTAAAAATAAAGCTGCCGGTATTTACAATGCACAGAAAAGAAATAACACCCAAATTTAACTCTCTCTGCACATGTTACATCTGCCCCACCTGCAGTGCACATGGTTTTGTCCATTAGAGAGAGAATTTGCTATTGCTAGTGAACCAGAATCAGGCCCCAAATGTCAGACTCCGCAGTGAAAAAATAGGTCAGCTATGATTCAATAATACTTCATTATGAGCAAGTGATTAACACAGCTCTTTGATATTCCCTGATCAATTACAGTTAATTTCAAATGATCTAAATCATTTTAATCTCACAAACCGTTTGAATAGTAAAGTTCAATGTGTAAGTAACAACATGAAATTTGAAGCTGACAGTTATACATCAGCAGGGAAACATTATCTTGAATGCTTTGAAATTAATAAGTGGAATGTTGCTCTCATAGTGGGGGACTTTAATATTGTATTTCTATCAATGACCCACTTTCCTTCCATGCTTCCAAATTCCTCTCTGTAACTTCCCATTTACAGACCTTTTCTCTGGACAAATTCTTTTCACATACAAAGATGAATAATCTTTTGTTCTCATACTGTAGTTGACAGTGTTCTTTGATAACCAGACTAATTACCCTTTCACTCTCTAAGATCACAACTCTTTATACTGTAACCTTTCCAATCAATGTACTTATTATTCTTCTCATAAGATCATCGGCTTGTCAGAAGTGTTAACGACACTAACCTACTATAAATAATTTCTCTGATAATATAAAACCTTTATTATCCCCAATTATCATCATGCTGTGTCCCTGGATGGCAGCACCACATTATAAATATTTCCTCACAGCTGTTTTTGACTAAGTTACGACTCCACCCTCTGCTTTAGTCATTACAACAAACAACAGTTCAACTCTGGCACACCAAACACATTTTATAGCAATCTTTTCTAATCCTCAAAGGCTTTTAACACAGCTGTTTCCTAGGGAAAAATAATATTCGCCTAAATCCATCCACAAACATGTTCCATTTTGTATAAAGGCAAATATAAAGTTTCTAGTTGCCCAGAAATAACCCCCACATTGACTCAAGTCATGATGGTCACGCCCGGTAGTTGTGGATCTGCCAATGGTGGCTTTTCAGGTAAAGACAGGCTGGGCGGAGAAAGGATAGCTGGCCGAATGTACTGTCTTCGCACCTCTCTGGGCGGAGCGGCTTGAATGGCCTCTTTTCGACGGGCAATATCTCGGAGCCTTTGGGCTAACTGCCCTTGAGTCATCTCCACACTTTCCAAACGTGACACTATTCTCTGTAATAGTTCTGTGCTTAAGTCATCCCCTGAAGCGGAATCCATGTGGTTGGTTCTAACTGTCACGCCCAATAGTTGTGGTTCCGCCAATGGTGGCTGTTCAGGTACAGACAGGCTGGGCGGAGAAAGGATAGCCGGCCGAATGTACTGTCTTCGCATTAAGGATTTTCCCAGTAAGGTTGACTAGACTCCCTATCGAAGGCGCGGAGTCTAACTGGATAGTGGTGTTCACCAGGGATTCCCGCAAGGGAATTTGGACTTCGCTGCGTCTACCCAGGACGCTCATTGACTTGAATGATAGCAGACACCTGGTTGCTGTAACAGGCTTAAGAGCTACTATAACTCAGGATGACCTCTAGGCTTGAAATGTAAACTGTAATTCAGGATTTCCCAATCGGCTTGAAACGTAAACTGTAACTCAGGATGCATGCAACAATATTGTGTTTTCCAATAGTGCCACCAGTGGTTGTCTTTCACCAAAACATATAAAAAGTCCCAAATAAACTTTCCTTTTTAAATAATAGGTCCTCTGTGGTTTGGTTGATTCTTTAGCTCTGAAAATAACTCCAGAAAAGAAATAATAGTGCAATACTGCCAATACACCATTTATTTATTTATTAGCTCAATTTTTACATTTAGTGGATAAAATAAAGCATATCAGTCCACTCAAGGTGAATATCATGGATCTCCTTCCTCTTAATGGTCTTCTTATAGAAGATAAAAAAGGGCTCAAACATTCATCGACATAGTACAGTACTGTTAGAAACTTTAGGAAGTATTTATTTCACAATTGCACTCACATTAAACAAATCAAAAATTGTATATCACCACATAGATTTGGTAAGGATCCTCCTGAGGTGCCAGAACGTCGTGGAGATGTCCTGTTGATGGGATAAGGAATGCACTGGATCGAGTCCCAGAAACTTTCACCTGGAACAACTCCTTAACAGAAATCCCCACCATTGTTGTGGTCCTCGGAGATGAACAAAAGTGACTTGTAGATGCTTCTGATGAAGGTCATTATGACCGAAAGCGCTTAAGCTACAAGTCACTTTTGTTCATCTCCGAGGACCACAATAACGGTGGTCCTCATTTCATTTGATGTCCTTATTTCCTTTATGTTTTACATTGTATTTTAATTTATGTTTTTTTAAGATTATTCTATTACATTTTGTGTACAAGATCATTCAATTTACCTATTAATTTAATTTTTACTAATAATAAAGTATTTACATATGCTGCTCAAATCCCCTTCTTTTTTCAGCTGTTTGCTGGCTGCGTATCATGGCGCAATGTCCCCTGTGTCCCTTGTCTATTCCACGCTGAGCCCATGCTGCACCTGGGGTCAGCTGACAGTATGGGTAAATCATGCTCTCTGCTGGCCTGAACTCTGATCTGTACACCTGTGTCAATACCAAGGTACTAAGACAAAAGATAAGAGGTACAGTATCCCACTGGCGCACAAAGAGCAGCAATAGAAACAGGAGAAGGAAGGTCACCCAACCCTCAATATAGACAATGGATACAAGGAATGGTTTCTCCTGTCGCAAACCGCGCTCACAACCTATTAATATGATATGGAGTAATATGATCTTTAATTCAGTCCAATTCCAGACGCAGGCTTTTTCTATTTCTTTCTTTCGCAATTTTTCTTATTTTCTCCAAGAGGGAGTATGAAAGAAGAAAGAAATGGAAGAGGATATATTATATGTTCTCACAGTCGTTTAAAGGGGGATAGCCACCACCGCTACACGGAAGTGGGTTGTAAATTCAAGAAGGGTGGCGTACCCTACTCACACCAAAAGGGGGTTGTGCTCCACACATAAAGGTATCTTTTATCCGTGATAGGGAAAACAGACTCCAATTCACAACACGACCTTCGCCCTTTCTGGTATATACAGGTTCACCCAGTGTATTTTCAAAATAAATAGCGAGGGGGACGTACCCCACTTACACAGCACAGTGTGTTGTAAATCCTATCTCGGTTTCTTTGTGGGAGTATCCTCCTCCCAGTATTGGTGTATTTCTTTCTCAATAAGTATATATAAGAGAAGAGAAAGCGTGCTTGAACATATAACAAATATTTTATTTTTCCAAAGATACAATAAAATGGGACAACAAAGGACCACAGCCCTTGCACAACAAAGATGAAAAAAGCACTTAACTTTGTTCAGGGGATCAGGTCCGGACTGATACCCCTGAATTGAGAAGTGAGGCAATGCAGTGGTGTAGGTCTCTTAGATATGTCCCAGACTCTCCATCAACGCGTTTCAACCGTACCAGGTCTTCCTCAGGATGTGAGAGTCTGGGTCTGCAGAAAGGGTATATATACACCCTTATACCCCTCCCCTTCCTGTGGGGGGGTTAATAATTAAAAACCGGAAGTAGTACAAACGCAATATAATGCGTTATAAAAAGGCCTTATAAAGGTAATAAGAATGGTATAATATTAGCCAATAATTCCCCCTGTGGGTCCTCTATATATTGATAGGACAGTAGGTGTTGTAGGAGTAGGGGGAACGGAGATAGCGCGGTGGAACGCATATCTACCCGGAAGTCCGGCCGTGACACGCATACTGACGTCAGCGGTCACGGACTTCCTGGTGTTCTCCTATCTCCGCTGCTCAACAAGCTGAGAGCGGCGGTGCCGGCTAAGTGATGACGCGTGTCCCGGAAGTCGCGCTGTGGAGCGCAATCCGGAAGTGCACTGTAAGGTGTACTCCGGATTATGGAACGCAAACAAAGCGTTCCAGACATACCCGGAAGCAGGGTCATTATTTTCCCATATAAATTATACAATATAAATGCGGGCCATGTATTTTCAGTAAAAGACCATAATAACCATTAAGGCAATCGTATAAAACATTCACTTATAGTGACAGTAATGTAAAAAACATAAATCTAATAAGACATATTTAAAATCCGGAATAATTATAATATAAAAATATGAATAAAATATGAAATTGAGAAAAGAGCATCTAAAGATAAACAGGAAAGGATTAATGAAAATATGGATAATGGATAGTAGAGCCAGGAAAAGGTGCATAAAGACTGAAGATGTGTTGGAGGGAGTGTTTATAAGAACCATTTTGTTTCGAAATCTAAATTCAATCCTTCTGGGTGCAGGGTTCCCAGATTGAAGATGGATCTCATTTCTGTTTTTGCTAGGGATTCTTCCAAGATATCCTTTCTCCAACTCCCCACTACCTTCCTAATTCCACAAAAAGATACCAATTGGTCTGTTTTACACTCATGATGTTCTTTGAAGTGGGCTGATACATTGTTCGACAAAGTTCCTTTTCGGATATTTCGAAGATGTTCCCCCATACGTTCCTTTAATTTTCTACTCGTCTTTCCTATATATTGTTTGGAACAGGAGCAGGTCAAAATATAAATTACATTCTTACTATCACACGTAATGAAATCCTTTATCTGGTGGGTGGTGCCTTTACTGGTGGATTTTAACTCTTTTATGACGGAATTTTTGCTCTTACAGTTCCTGCACATCATGCATGAACCGCATCTATAAAAGCCCGTTGATTTTACATCTTTTTTTGTTGTTTTATTTATAGTACTTTTTACCACCATATTCCTCACACTTCTGGCCTTGCGGTACACAAATTTTGGATCTGGTTTTAAATATTTTTTCATGACGGGATCCTTTAGTAACACACTCCAGTGTCTTTTTATAATCTTCTCTATATCCCGATGTTGTCCATTAAATTGTGTGATAAACGGTATTCCAATATCTTCTTTGATTGGTGGTGCTGATCCATCAATTTTTAGTAGCTCCTCCCGATTTTTCTCCTCAAACAGCTCACAAGTTTTTTCTATGGTTTTCCTATTGTATCCTTTTCCCACAAACTGTTCAGTGAGGATGGCTCCCTGTTCTTTATAATCTTCAATTTTAGTACAATTTCTCCGTGCCCGATGGAATTGGCCGGAGGGAATTGACTTGAGCCAATTAGGGTGGTGATTACTATCTGCTTGTATATAGGAGTTACAATCGGTGGGTTTGCAATAGGTTTTTGTACATATCTTGTCCACAGCACCAGGTTCGCCCCAAATTCATGTCCCTCGTATACCGACAAGATATATCGATGATATATTGTTTATATGGAAGGGAGATGAAACCCTTCTGGAATCTTTCTGTACTTATCTGAACGATAATGATAAGAATATTGTTCTTACGTTCCAAAAGAGCAGAGAAATAGTTAGTTTTTTGGATCTTAATATCTTCATTGATGATGGTAAGATATGTACAAAAACCTATTGCAAACCCACCGATTGTAACTCCTATATACAAGCAGATAGTAATCACCACCCTAATTGGCTCAAGTCAATTCCCTCCGGCCAATTCCATCGGGCACGGAGAAATTGTACTAAAATTGAAGATTATAAAGAACAGGGAGCCATCCTCACTGAACAGTTTGTGGGAAAAGGATACAATAGGAAAACCATAGAAAAAACTTGTGAGCTGTTTGAGGAGAAAAATCGGGAGGAGCTACTAAAAATTGATGGATCAGCACCACCAATCAAAGAAGATATTGGAATACCGTTTATCACACAATTTAATGGACAACATCGGGATATAGAGAAGATTATAAAAAGACACTGGAGTGTGTTACTAAAGGATCCTGTCATGAAAAAATATTTAAAACCAGATCCAAAATTTGTGTACCGCAAGGCCAGAAGTGTGAGGAATATGGTGGTAAAAAGTACTATAAATAAAACAACAAAAAAAGATGTAAAATCAACGGGCTTTTATAGATGCGGTTCATGCATGATGTGCAGGAACTGTAAGAGCAAAAATTCCGTCATAAAAGAGTTAAAATCCACCAGTAAAGGCACCACCCACCAGATAAAGGATTTCATTACGTGTGATAGTAAGAATGTAATTTATATTTTGACCTGCTCCTGTTCCAAACAATATATAGGAAAGACGAGTAGAAAATTAAAGGAACGTATGGGGGAACATCTTCGAAATATCCGAAAAGGAACTTTGTCGAACAATGTATCAGCCCACTTCAAAGAACATCATGAGTGTAAAACAGACCAATTGGTATCTTTTTGTGGAATTAGGAAGGTAGTGGGGAGTTGGAGAAAGGATATCTTGGAAGAATCCCTAGCAAAAACAGAAATGAGATCCATCTTCAATCTGGGAACCCTGCACCCAGAAGGATTGAATTTAGATTTCGAAACAAAATGGTTCTTATAAACACTCCCTCCAACACATCTTCAGTCTTTATGCACCTTTTCCTGGCTCTACTATCCATTATCCATATTTTCATTAATCCTTTCCTGTTTATCTTTAGATGCTCTTTTCTCAATTTCATATTTTATTCATATTTTTATATTATAATTATTCCGGATTTTAAATATGTCTTATTAGATTTATGTTTTTTACATTACTGTCACTATAAGTGAATGTTTTATACGATTGCCTTAATGGTTATTATGGTCTTTTACTGAAAATACATGGCCCGCATTTATATTGTATAATTTATATGGGAAAATAATGACCCTGCTTCCGGGTATGTCTGGAACGCTTTGTTTGCGTTCCATAATCCGGAGTACACCTTACAGTGCACTTCCGGATTGCGCTCCACAGCGCGACTTCCGGGACACGCGTCATCACTTAGCCGGCACCGCCGCTCTCAGCTTGTTGAGCGGCGGAGATAGGAGAACACCAGGAAGTCCGTGACCGCTGACGTCAGTATGCGTGTCACGGCCGGACTTCCGGGTAGATATGCGTTCCACCGCGCTATCTCCGTTCCCCCTACTCCTACAACACCTACTGTCCTATCAATATATAGAGGACCCACAGGGGGAATTATTGGCTAATATTATACCATTCTTATTACCTTTATAAGGCCTTTTTATAACGCATTATATTGCGTTTGTACTACTTCCGGTTTTTAATTATTAACCCCCCCACAGGAAGGGGAGGGGTATAAGGGTGTATATATACCCTTTCTGCAGACCCAGACTCTCACATCCTGAGGAAGACCTGGTACGGTTGAAACGCGTTGATGGAGAGTCTGGGACATATCTAAGAGACCTACACCACTGCATTGCCTCACTTCTCAATTCAGGGGTATCAGTCCGGACCTGATCCCCTGAACAAAGTTAAGTGCTTTTTTCATCTTTGTTGTGCAAGGGCTGTGGTCCTTTGTTGTCCCATTTTATTGTATCTTTGGAAAAATAAAATATTTGTTATATGTTCAAGCACGCTTTCTCTTCTCTTATATATACTTATTGAGAAAGAAATACACCAATACTGGGAGGAGGATACTCCCACAAAGAAACCGAGATAGGATTTACAACACACTGTGCTGTGTAAGTGGGGTACGTCCCCCTCGCTATTTATTTTGAAAATACACTGGGTGAACCTGTATATACCAGAAAGGGCGAAGGTCGTGTTGTGAATTGGAGTCTGTTTTCCCTATCACGGATAAAAGATACCTTTATGTGTGGAGCACAACCCCCTTTTGGTGTGAGTAGGGTACGCCACCCTTCTTGAATTTACAACCCACTTCCGTGTAGCGGTGGTGGCTATCCCCCTTTAAACGACTGTGAGAACATATAATATATCCTCTTCCATTTCTTTCTTCTTTCATACTCCCTCTTGGAGAAAATAAGAAAAATTGCGAAAGAAAGAAATAGAAAAAGCCTGCGTCTGGAATTGGACTGAATTAAAGATCATATTACTCCATATCATATTAATAGGTTGTGAGCGCGGTTTGCGACAGGAGAAACCATTCCTTGTATCCAATACCAAGGTACTTCCACGTTCTGATTGAAGCTGCTGCTTGCAGCCAAGGGGGATATAAGTCAGGATTCTGGCCCAGCCTCCTTGCCCTGAACAATTGCTCATTCTGTTCCCTGCGAGCTTGTCTCCAAGGCCCTTATTCTGATCGGTGCGGCCGGATCCGATTATGCGGCCAGGACCGTGCGTGCGAAACCCCGCCTTCCATACGGATCGCCAACTCCGTCCGTACGCGGTAAGAAGCTGGCCGAACGGACCGCACGTGTATTTTTCACGGAATACGCCTACTCCATCTAAGGGAACCTCCCCCATCATTCGATGGTCGCAGACCATCGAATGCAGGACCGAGTGCTCCACCAGCTCCCGCAACCTCAGACCACACGGACATTTTTCCGTGCAAAAGCCGGGATCTGGGCGGGCAGCTGACATCCGGCGATGTCATATGTCCGCCCCCTACACGTGCGTCACGGCCGCATTACCATACGTACGCCCAGCGTTTTCATGGGAACGCCCATGAAACGCGGGGCTTATGCATATGGTAATGAGCCCAAATAGCCCTTCACGCCCCTCTCCACCCCCTGTTCGGAGTGTTCACATATCATGCAGGATTTGGCCGTACGCCCCGCTCGCACATGCGCAGAGACGCCTCTGCCCATGCGCAGACACAAAACATCGGCGGGCCGAACGCACGCGGATATATCCGCAACGACCAGAATAAGGGCCCAAGTTCCTAGGCTCCAGGCTACCCAGTGCTTCCAGTATTACCATCTCCTATGTCCTGCTGCTGATCCAGCTAACCCTTCACCTGCCAGTCACTCCTGCTTATTCTATCCCTGCGGTAGAGTGTGCCTAGCCATCCCAGCAGAGTTCACCGCTGGTCCTGGCTAGCTAACCCTGCTAGCTCCCAGGCTAGTCACCTATATTGGCTCCAGGTCAATCTCCTGGTATTTCTTGTGTCAGTTTCCTGATGGGCAACATCCTAGGTCGACCACCAGCTGCTGTGCTTCAACAGAGACGATTACCATCAGTGTCCTGATGGTCGACATCCTAGTTATCTCCGACTCCCAGACCATCAACATCTCCTACTGGCTCACATTCCGTCAACAGTTATCTCCAGCACCCAGACCGGTGACATGTCCTACCGGCTCCAAGGCAGTCAACAGTTATCTCCGGCTCCCAGGTCATCAACAATCATCTTTTAGCTCCCAGACCGGGGACGTCTCCTATCGGCTCCTAGACCGTCAACAGTTATCTCCGGCTTCCAGGCTGACGACAACTCCTACAGGCTCCCAGGTCGTCAACAGTTATCTCCGGCTCCCAGGCTGCCAAGAAGTCCTAATGGCTACCAGGCCAGCATCAGTCATCTCTGGCTTTGAGGCCATCAACTTCCTATGTATTACTAATAACCTTTGGCTCCCAGGCTGACAGTTCAAGTCATCTCAAGACTCTCAGCATATCCAGTCCTGCTTCACATCCTGTATCCTCTGTATTAGTCAGCTTGTACCAGAAGACAAGGGCAGGGGGCCACGACCTGCTCGCTGGGCACAGCTAAGCCCAAAGCCCCTTGCAGGGTTCCCTGGTGAAAACCACCATTCTTCTGGTACCTAGCGCCCTCCACTGGTCCACCACTGTCACAGCCAGGAACACAACAGACCCCAGTGCTGACATTTACTTGCATGTACCTTGCATGTCTTAAAAGACTATTAATCGGTCTCATTTGATGCTGCCCTACTACTACAATCCTGTTGCTACCACTAGCAAAACAAACTAATAAATATATTTGTCATTTCTAGCATAGACTGTAAAAGCAACCTAATTATTACTAAGGAGATAACAGGAACTCACAATAATAAAATGGATTTTACACAATAAGTCTGGTTTGTCACTACTACCCACTACAGAGGCGCAAAGCCGAGAGCAGCTATAAAGCTATACCGACCTCAGGTGCCCAAACTTTGATAAATAAAAATGATATATACTGTATGATTTAGTTTAGTACTCACTGTAGTTTACAGAATGTATCCCAAAAGGGATGATAGGTTGTCAATAGTTCAAGACACAACCAAATTTCAAGGAGTCAAAAATTTGTATATGCACTGCAGCAATATTAACAGGGTGAGACACTAGCAAAACTTATGACTATAATAAAGAGTGTGTCAGGTCTATGGTCATGCTAGGAGGGGGAGTAAGCCACAGAAGCAATACTGACGGCTTTCAATTAACTGATTCAAACTCACAGAGATGCCCCCTTGGGAGCAGGAGCCTGGCGACAGATGACTCAATTGCCTCCCAGAGTTACGTAGAATAAAAAAGGTTTTGTAGTACTCAGAAAACACACATTATTCTATACAGAAAGATATATTGTGCTGCATATTTGCATTCCTTGACAGCATGAGGCCTGCTCCCCTGAGGTAAACTTAAATAGGAGTTATAAAAGAGGAGAACAGAATAGCGCAGAAACCGAAAAAGAGCATACTTAAACAAAATAATCGAAAATAAAACATATAACTGCTTCAAACTATTTGGGGTCATAAACACCAAACAGCATCTAGATTGCCAAATTATTCCAATAATACCTGAGAAAAAAGGACTACCATAAAACGGATTATATCCCCACAAACCTACTGTTCTCAATTTTCCAGTATTGCCTCAAAGTTACACTTTAGTTGCAGAGCCTCACTATCAATTACATCTACACATAACATACCCACTGTCCCCATACCTTGAGGAAAATCAAGGTCTCTTAATCTAGTGTAATATACAATTACAATGTAGCCTGCAATAGACAACAATAGAGGAAGCCTAAGAGTGAATTTATCATCAGTTTGACTGCAGTGATAAATATTGGGCCTGCTTATGAGTTGATTGCTGTCGTGCAAAGTGGCAATCCGTTCAATTAACCAATAACTGCACATGGGATCGTAGCACACATGCATGAGCCCAAAAACCGACAAAAATAGCAAAGGATCTAACCACAATCTCCTCACAATTTGAGTGAAAGTCAGTGGGCCGTATTCAATGAGCCTAATTCGCCATGTTTTCTGGCAATTTTGTGCTATTTTCGTGCTGTACGGCGATTTTTTGACTAAAACGGTGAATCACCCTATTCAATGACCAGATGGCGAATACATTTCAAGGTTTTTATCGCCATGATTCACCGAGTAAGAATCGCTATCTTTTTATGGTGAAGTGGAATGTGAACTTTTAAAATAAAGTGTTTTGTTTTTTACATTTGGTGTAAAAAAAATCATGAATTTTATTCTGAGGAGGGGCATGCTATTTTTATTCATGTGCTGTAAGCACATGAATATATATTTAATTTAAAAAAATATATTTTTTTTTTTACACGAGCAGCCAACAGGGGGCCGGAGCCGAGCCACTCATTAGATATTCATGTATTCGGGGGGCGTGGCCTGGCAGCCTGTCGGAGCAGACGCATCTACCCATAGCTCCCGCTACTAACCTCCAAAACACCGTCTTTTCCCTCTCCAGCCTCATTCCTTCCTACCCACACCTCTCCCCCTTCACCCCCCATCCGCTCCGGTCGTTGTTGGCCCCCGCTGCGGAGCCGGAAAGCGCTTTTAAGCGCTTTCGCAGGTTGCGGCCTGGTCACCCGGCCGGAGCCGGGACCTCGATTTTGCCCGGAAGCGCTGCGAAGCGATCGGACGGACGTGTCCGGAGGCGCTGGAAAGGCTCCCCGCCGCCGCCGCTTGTCATCCGGAAGCCCGGGCAGAGGCACAGACCCCCCTGCATAGTTCTGCCGCTCAGCTCTCCAGCCGCAAATCAGCGCTCCACGCTAGGCCGGAGCCGACGCCGGAGCGGGAGGTCGGACCACCCGGCTGCCACTGGACTCCCCAGGGCCGGACCCGGGCAGTTTGGACGCAAAATAAATGTGAGTAACAACATCAGGCAACCCCCAGAAAGTTACCAGGCGTTACACTGAACGAGACTCAGCCACCATTAAACACCCTCCGCCATCTTGGGTGAGGCATCCCTAACAGAGAGCAAAATTAGGGAGCTCACCCTTACAGCCCAGGCTGCGTTCCCTTCGCACTGAGACCGGGCACACACAGCAGGGGAGCGAGGGGGACCCAAGCCAGACACCACAGGGCGGCAGAGGAAAGAGACGACGCCACTGCCACACGGCAACCATCTTAGAGATACATCCCCACGGACGCCCTACCTCACAGCCCCACAGAGCTTCCCCCAGACCCCACCGGCAACACCTCTTAAACCCTACCATCAAAATCCCAGGCACAGAACACAGATAACCACTGGTTGATAACCCTCACCTTCTTGCCTATACTTATTATACAACAGAAAGGAAGCAAATCTAGGAGATACTCTCCATAGACTCTTGTGACCTCACCTCTTACTTATAAGCCAAGACTGCCCTCTGGTGCTTGCAACGACAAACTACAATCACTGCTCTAACAGGGCCAGCTTGTGAAAAGGAAGACACCTCACAACTTAACACCCCTGCATGAGTACGCAATGTAAGCTGACCTCTCGTCACTGACCAACAGCGGCGTATAGCGCAGTTGGAGAAGGGGAGTGGTCAAGGACCCCCAAAAAATGATGTGTCCTAAGTAAGGATGTCTCTATAAAGCCAGGCCCCCGGGAGTCACCGCCCGATGAGTTAAGCCACACTAACATGAGTGTAGCTTAGACAGTCCTCCCAATCTCAAGATCCCTCCGCCTACTGTTTCTACCCGAAGCTTCTGAGCTAATTATGGTCAAAGGAAAAAAGGCTCTTCAAAAAGGTAATACGCCTCTTCCCAAAGAAAACATGTCTCAAACTGATATGAGACCGTTTCTACAATCCACTCTCTCTACACAAGCAGAGGACTCTCCAGTTCACACCTCATCCACTGCCCCGTCAGACTTCCAAGCCTCATTGCTGGCAACGGAGCTAGCAGAAATTAGAAATACCCTGTCATACATGAAAACTCTCCCAACAAAGCAAGATATCCAAGACACGGTCCGCCAAGAATTAGCCACAGTTCGGCAAGACCTGTCTCAACTCTCCCAGCGTACAACCTCTCTGGAAAAAAGCCAAGAAGAAACTTACACATTTTGCAACTCCCTTACAGAGACTCTAGCTGCCCAATCTGCAGAGATCCGCTCTTTACAAATGCATTTAGTAGATCTTGACAACAGAGGGAGAAGAAATAATCTCCGGCTCCGAGGCCTACCCGAGGAGGTCACCCAGGAAAGCCTACCAGACGCTCTCACCAAGATCTTCAACGAGATCCTTGGGAATGACCCCTCAGAATCGATACCCCTAGATAGAGCACACAGGGCATTAAGACCCAGAGGATCGCCGTCTGACCGCCCACGCGATGTGATTTGCCGTCTACATTACTACTCACAAAAAGAAAGTATTGTACGCAAGATACGCCAGCTGGATGGAATAGACTTCAATGGTTCTAATGTACAAATCTACCAAGATCTGTCCTGGCACACACTTCAGCAACGGAAGGCATTGAGACCAATCACCTCCGAACTCCGCAAGAGACAACTGAAGTACAAATGGGGCTTTCCCTTCAGCCTCCAAGTCACTTCCGCTGGGAGACAGCATACCCTAAACTCCTATTCCGATATCCCGACGTTCTGCACAGCTTTGGGCCTACCAGTCGTAGACATACCCAACTGGGAGTTTAATCACCCGGATCTCCCGCCACTCCAACAGCAAGGACACGGTCCTCCTTGGCAAGAAGCCCGATACGCCAAAAAGAAACAAGGCCAAATCCCAACACCCCCCAATACAAGCCCCACCTGAAGACCTACAAGTCGACCTATAACAAGACTCTCCCCTACTTTGGGATCAGACCCAGAACTGGTGACTATAATGTTTGGTTACAAAATTACCTTGGTTCCACCTTAAGTGGATTGTTTATGCCTATGTTTTTGTTTGGCAGAAAATAGTTTAAGCAGCCTTATCTCATACCACTATCAATACTCACTAGCAGAGTTATTGTAGCGGGTAGTTACTTTTAAGGTAAATGTTTGTACGGAGTTGGCCCAGACTACCCTTCTGGTTCCATTGTGGGTACTTACCTATGGGACCCAGGTAACGAAAGTTTCACAGGTTGACTCCGAGTTAATTTTTCGGGTAAGGTTAGATACTTATGCTCTATGTTTAGGCTAAATGGGAGAGAACCTTGATGGCCTACACTACCACCATTTCAAGCATTTCTACACAGGAAGTTCTTATAGATAAGCTATCTAGACTTGATACACTTTTTTTTTCAGTAATATCTTCCTAAGGGGAGATTACTTAACACTTGTTAGCGGTGACTCCCCCCACCCCATACCCGCCTTAGGCTCCACTGCCTTTTGAGACGCTGGTGGCCTTTTACCGCCAGTCGCCTCATAGCGGGATTTTTCTTTTTCTAATATTAATGTTGTTATTTAGTATGTTTAACTGTACCTTCTTTTTCCATGTTCTCCCTTCCCCACCTTTACAACCCCCATCCCCGACCTTTCAAAACACATTGCAGACTGTATCCCTCCTCATCATACATGACCACACCAGGTAAATTGAAGATCCTTTCCATCAATGCGAAAGGCCTTAACACCCCAGAGAAAAGGAGTAGCTTGCACAGGACCCTATGGGCGGAGAGAGCGGATGTAGCTATGATCCAAGAAACACACTTTAGATTATCCGCTAAAAACCCATCCCTCTCCAACTATCGCTTCCCCACCGCTTACTATTGCAATACACCTGATAGTAAATCTAAGGGGGTGGCAATCTTGTTCTCTAAGCATCTCCAGTTGACCGATGTGTCCATACTGAAACCGGTCCCCGGAAGAATACTCCTTATTAAATGTAAAATATCTACCCAACCCTACACTTTCGTGGTAATATATGCCCCCAACCAAGACCAACACTCATTCTTCCTCTCACACCTGGCACACACTTAGACTCCCTTTTTGAAGGCACGATAATTTTGGGAGGAGATCTCAATTGGACCCTAGACCCAACCATAGATACATCTACAGGCACCAGCAGATTCCTGACCCGCAAATACCAAAAAGTACACAAAATTTTCCATGACCTCCAACTTGCCGACTCCTGGAGGATTCTTAACCCCTCAGGCAGAGACTACTCGTTCTACTCCCATCCCCATCAGACCTACTCCAGACTAGATTACCTATTCCTAAGTCACAAACACCTCCCACTACTTCTAGACGCAACAATAGGCCCCATCACTTGGTCGGACCATGCCCCGATCTCAATAACCTTAGCGACATACCAACAGACCCCTGGCCAATGGACATGGAGGCTCAATGAACTACTACTACAGGACACTTATTGCAAAGCAGAGCTAATTAAAACACTAGCAGAATACTTCAAGTTAAACGACACCCCTGACATATCTGCGATTACCCTATGGGAAGCGCATAAATGCGTCATCAGAGGCAAAATGATACAATTGAGCACATACATGAAAAAGCAAAAAAACGCGAGAATATCTGCATTATTAGCTAACATCCACAGGCTTGAAACTATGCACAAATCTGGCTCCTCACCATCTCTACTCGCAGAACTGGTTGAATCTCGTCACAACCTGAATAAGCTCTTAGCCGAACGCACCAAACTAGAACTGCGAAAGTGTAAGAGTAAGTACTACCAATGGGGCAATAAACCAGGTCGCCTATTAGCGCAAGCCCTTAGAACCCAAAGAGCCGCTTCCTTTATCAACAAGATAAAAAAAGATGCAGATATTCTTTGCTATAAAACCCCGGAAATTGCATCATGCTTCCGAAACTACTACTCCTCACTTTACAACCTTCAGGAAACCCCCACATCAATAGAACACTTACATAAAACTCTACTAGCAAAGGAATACTTGACCTCAGCGGCCTTCCCCTCTCTATCCTCTCCTGACAGAGACCTACTAGAAAAACTATTTTCCCAGATAGAACTAGAATCAGCTATATCCTCCTTGCCCTCGGGCAAAAGCCCCGGCCCAGATGGTTTCACAGCAACTTACTACAAGGCATTTAAAGAAATACTTACCCCAAGACTATTGCAGGCCTTCAATACCATCTCGGCAGACTCGCACTTTTCTAAACAATCCCTAGAGGCACACTAACAGTGATTCCGAAACCAGGAAAAGACCCCTCCGTGTGCTCCAGCTATAGACCCATCTCCCTTTTGAATGTCGACATCAAACTCTTTGCGAAATTAATGGCAAATAGGTTGAATAAATTTCTCCCCGCTCTGATCCAGAATGATCAGGTGGGATTTGTCCCCGGCCGTGAGGCAAAGGACAACACTACCAAAATTCTGAATCTGATTCACCTAGCCTCCTGTCATAAAATCCCCACCATTCTCGTCTCTACTGATGCTGAAAAGGCATTCGACAGGGTCTGCTGGGGATTTATGCGGTCTGTGCTGGAGCACATTGGATTGGGTACACTGGCCCTCCATAGAATTCTAGCCCTCTACCACATGCCCACAGCAAGAGTGAGGACAAACGGCTACCTGTCTGATCCCTTTCCTATTAGCAACGGAACAAGGCAGGGTTGTCCCCTCTCGCCACTAATTTTTGTATTATGCATGGAAGCACTAGCCAGGACGATAAGAGCCAATGCAAACATTTCGGGTATACAAATCGGAGAAGCCAACTACAAGTTAGCACTATTCGCCGACGACCTCCTAGCAATAGTCACCCACCCAGCAACGTCACTTCCCCATTTCATACAAGAGCTAGACCGCTTTAGCTCTCTTTCCAATTTTAAAGTCAATATGACCAAATCCAGTATTCTTAACATCTCAGTACCCCCCACTTTGGTCCCCCAGCTTAAGGGCTCATTCCCATTTACATGGCAATCCTCCCACATCACATATTTAGGGATCAACCTACCTAGCGACCTAACCCGACTATACACCTTAAATTATCAACCCCTCATAAAATCTCTCCGTGCAGACTATAGCAGATGGCACAACAAACAACTGTCCTGGTTGGGGAGAATAAATGTAATTAAAATGAACTCCCTGCCCAAGCTACTCTACATACTCCAAACCTTACCAATTCAAATCCCAGAGGAATGGTTTCAATCTATTCGGACCCTGACCCAACAATTTATCTGGCAGCGAAAAAAGCCCAGAATTAAACGTGAGATTCTGACTAGAAGCACTGAAAGGGGGGGGTTCCGCCTTCCAGACTTTAGGAACTACTACCACGCCATTCTTCTAAACAGAATCCTGGACTGGACCAGGAATCGTAGAAGTAAGCAATGGGTGGAACTGGAAGGAGTATGCATGGGCTTATACCCCGAAATATTTCCCTGGTTACCCGCTCTCCCCACTCCGCCAGCATCCCACCCAACCATTCCCCCCACATTAAAAACATGGAAATCACTACGACAAAACTCACTCATTTCTTCCAAATTTGGCCCATTAACTTCATTCTTAAATAATCCAGACTTCCAGCCCGGTTTGAATATCCCAGATTTCTCAAAATGGGCCATAGAAGGACTCTTTAGGGTGGGCCAGATGATGCTAGGCTCCAGTATGTGTTCCTTCTCTGAACTACAAGTAAAATGGGAAATCCCATCAAGAGACTTCTGGAAATTCTTACAGGTTAGGCATTTTATACAAACAGGCTCTAGATCTCGTCCATCATCCCGTGAACTGACCGCGTTTGAAAGACTATGCATATCCACATCTGAACCTGTTCACACTATCTCGCTATTATATAAACTCTTACAAGACCTAAACAATGACACTTCCTCCACTTTCACGCGGGCTTGGGAGAGAGATCTCAACCTAAATATTTCTGATAAGGAATGGGAATCCATTTTTATGAAAGCCCATACCAGCTCTATTTGTATACAAACTAGAGAAACACAATATAAACTGATTATGCGATGGTACAGACACCCCTCCATTTTACACACCATGAACTCAAGCATCCCTGCAACTTGCTGGAGGTGTAAGAGTTCCACCGGCTCCCTCATGCATATATGGTGGGAATGCCCATTAATTACCCCCTTCTGGACAGAGGTCATCAAGACTTCACAAACCATTCTTCGCAACCCTGTCCCAATGACTCCTGCTTTTTGGTTGTTAAACCTATCTCCCACACCTCTCACCTCCTATAAAACCTCATTGATCAGGCACCTCAGCAACGCGGCGAGGGCTAGTGTCCCCGTCCTATGGAAATCAACAATCCCACCCACACGTAAATCTTGGTTTACCAAAATTGATCACTATATGTCTATGGAGGATGTTATGATGTCATCAGTGGATAAGCACATTGAATTCGCAGCCACATGGCTCCCCTGGATGGAGTATAAAACCTCCCAGGAGTACAAGGCAATCTCCTTGTGAATAAAACGCCTGGTCTGATTCTGGATAACACCATCTTAAACTGCACTTATGCCCACACGAGAGAGAAAGGTCAACCTCCCCCCCCCCCCTCCCCTCCCTTGTTAATCCCCCCCCCCCCCATTCGATTTTTTGCTGATTAATAGTAATTTTATAGATTTTACACTAGGGATTGAAAGGGATAGTAGAGACGTACTCTACTCAGTGCGACACATCTTAAGTGCCATGTAATATTGTTTTGGGAAATGATGTTAGCCACTGAAACATTGTTTGAAGAAATGATGTGTATATCTCGCTGCGTCGAGATTTGTTGACTGTCCTCTTATATCAACCCTTTCTTCCCTATGTGTGTTTCTCCCTTTGAAAATCAATAAAAAATGATTATACAAAAAAAAAGATATTCATGTATTCACTGCACCCGATCATTACATATGCACGATCGGGTGCAGTGAATATCTGCTTCCCTGCTGGCTCTCCTGGGGGGCAGCCTGTGCTGCCTGGCACCCAGGGAGCCCACCCCCCCCCCCACAAACTTCTGGGGCAGGCAGGGAGACTTCCATCTCCCTGCCTGCTGCTGTCCTCAGGCTCACTGCGGCATCCGCCGCAGGAGTTAAAATTCGCCAGTCAGGGGCAGCGAGCCCCTGACTCGTTGAATACTCGAGCCGGCACGTCATCATTTTTCTCATTGAATACTGCCCAGTGTCTGTAATGTCAGAAAAAATGCAGGCGTGCCCAGGTGTTTTAAGGGAGACTCTGTGATTTCAACGCCGGACTCGATCAGCCTGTTTCTGTCACGGAGTTGTGGAAGGGTCAGAATTACTCACATTTGCACAAATCATTTGCTGATTCATGAATTGCTCATGGATGTGCGACAGGATACCGGATAGCGATATTTTAGCAATTCACTCGCAAATTTAACACAGGGTGGGTTTTCTTTCTGTTTGGGGGCTACTGAATGCTCACAGTCATCTGCACATTTGCAGATAAGCAATCAGGCCTGAATAAGGCCTATTGTGATGTGCCGCATTTCACCATGATGCAGAATGTACAGTAGTTGCTGGAATTCATATGGGAACCCCAGAGATAAACCTGCTCCCAAGTACAAGCCTTCTCAGCAGTCAGGGAAGGTTTAAAGTGATATATGTGCCCATGACCCCTTAATGTCCATGCATGGGCATAGAGATATGATCAAAAACGGATCCAGCAAAGCCTCTCCTGCTTCCCTGGTTCCCCCTGTTGCCTTGTATGCCTTGAGGCAGCCTTTAATGGCTTTAGCTAGCAACTAAAAGCATTGTTAAAATTACAACAGGTTAATGGGTATAGCAGAAAGAGGCATAAAGTACAGGAGGTTAACACTGGAAACAGAGGCGTAGCTACCGTAAGGCAGCCACCGCGGCTGCTTGGGGGAGCAAGCGCCAGCGGGGCCCCCCCGGTGCCCGGGCACTCTGGTCAGACCCCCCTTACCCCTCCGCATGCCGCCGCCACCGCATTCAGTCCGGCACCGCAGATAGCCTCCGGGCAGCAGACCGTTTTTAAGGATGCTAGAGGAGGCCGCCGCCGCCTCCTCTAACATCCCTAAAAAAACTGTCTGCTGTACGGGGTCAGCCATTTTGTCGTGTCATTTTTCATTACTGCAGGAGACGGAGCCCGGAGGCTATCTGCGGTGCCGGACTGAATGCGGGGCCGGCGGCGGCATGCGGAGGAATAAGGTAATTTTTTGGCGGGGGGGGGCGCCACAATATTAGTTACGCCTCTGACTGGAAAGATCTACAGTATGAAATCAATGTATTTGAGAGAAGCAAAAATAAGATTATTAGGCTTATTTACATTATATAAATAGACCCCTTAGTCCAGGGGTATTGAAAATAGAACTCTCCAGCTGCTGTGAAACTACACATCCCAGCAGCATTCCCTAATAGCAAACCTGTGGCGGATCTGGGACGTCCACAACACCTGCAGTGCAGCATGTGCAGTAACCCTGACTTAGTCTCTCTGGGATGTGGGCAATTGTGGACCAGATTGTGTACACTAATACTGACCTGCCAGACGTGTACACCAAAATCTTTCTCTTCCATAACTCTATCTTTGTATTTCCAAAGTGATACGAAAGAGGCCAAGGAAATAAGAACTGCAACAAGTCCTGCGCATGTGCTGTATAAATAGGAAAAGTAACTTATTAATTACCACATTACAGAAATACAACCATAAAATATAAACATTCAACTCAAAGTAAACAAAGTCACATGGTGCGTACACACTGTGAGATTCAGGCTAATGGCTGATTTTGACTATCTGATTTTAGCTAACTTCACTAAAGATTTGATATATTTTATAGATTTACACTATCTTGCCATTTGGCCCTAAACTAAATTTAATCAACAGGTGACATAGTCAAGCTATACACTTGCACAGTCTATTAAGCCATATGATACCGATGCCGTGGGACATGCATCAGGATCGCATGCGGCTGAACACACTGTGATTTTGACAAATTTGCTATGCAAATTTTACTATACAGTTAAAATCGATAGTCAAAATCGCACCATGTGTACACTGCTTAAAATTACGTTTTGTTTTTTAAAATATATATATATGGTGCTTAGGGAGTCCCAATAGATTTTAAGACTTAAAACAATTGGGCTTAATGAAAAGCTTAACTGGAACAGCCTTGTCTAGCTTATTTCCTATACAGTATTGGTAGTACTCAGGGCATATGTTTAAATGTATGGTTTGCGTCCTTGTTCTATGAATAATATTTATAACTGTATGTTTTGTGCCCTTGATGTAGTTGTTATGGTATTCTTTATATTCTTTATGTCATTCTCTATTTTTGTATGTCCCTTAGGTGCCTCTCTCTCCCCCCTCCAGCTAAGGAGTTGCCGGACAGCAATGCTGAAGTAAAGCATTAGAAAACTGTACATTCCGGTGGAACGCGGAAGTACTCAGCTGAAACACATGCATGACACTCCGGAGGTGAGCGCATGCGCGGTAGTTGCCTGAATGGGATACCGCTTCTTCCAGAAGTTCAGGGCTTTGGTTTCCTGTGACGGAGGTCCCGGCGCTGAATTGGGGAGGAGGAGGTATGAAGGCATCCTAAGGTACTTAACACAGGTTAATGGGGGGGGGGGGGGGGAGTTTGTTACACTGCTGCTCTTTTTATTGTGGATTGTACCCTGAGGAAGGGGCGCTGACCCCGAAAATGTATACATTTGGTGACATCCACTTTTGATAAAATCTTTTGCATTGGAAACAAACGACTGGATTATATATATATATATATATATATATATATATATATATATATATATATATATAGCTAAATGTACATTGTAGATTTACTAGTAAACTATATTTTAGTTGTACATTCTCCCTTTTATTCATACATCACAATTGGACAATTTTATCACCACTGACATACGTGGACAATGTCAATTAGGAATTGTCAACTTTTATTTATTTACTTGTGGCAATAGAAATGTTAAACTTCTGGTACAATAGCAGTGATGACTTAAAGCATTTAACCCTGTAACATAGGGAAAGTTCAAAATCCATTGGAGTAGAAACTTAAATCTTTCATCAGAGAATACTGTAATGATAGAACTGTAACAAACCTCCATTTCATGTTACAAATAAACAACCTATCACAGAGAAAACACCCTAGAGGAGAAAATAGTATACATCACATATCTAATTCTTATAGCAGAAATGAATTCAACATTCCAGGTCTTGGCTAAACCTGAGAGTGAGAAAAAGTTGTATTCGGATTTTAAAAAATGCACTCCGAAACCAGAAAACATAAACATTAAATATACAAACTTAATGCATTTTTTTTTATTACCTCAGTCAAAGACTGGTATTAAAAGCCTTATACAATAAGCCTCGCCAACTGCGAAAATCATGGTTGTGACAATGTTCAAAATATAGTCTGTAAAGCGCTGCGGAATATGTATGCGCTATATAAGAAACTGTTAATAAATAATAAATAAATATTCACTTGTTCCCAATCTGCCCATGTTGCACACTGATGTAACACTGGATTCCCAGTAAGAAAACCTCACTCCCTTTTAGTCATACCCAATAGAGGTTCTGAAATAATTAAGCTTGGCCTCACTATTAAAGTCAATTCACAGCATAAACATAAAAAAAACTGTCATTTTAATGTTGTCTTTTTTTTTTTTTTGTATTATTCAATCTTTTTGCTGATTTTCTACCCTAATAACAGTCTTGAATATAACCAGTAGATCAGCAGATTAATGAAATGAGAAAGTGATGATATGAGCTGATTGTCTGATTGAAGACAATTTGGCAAATATGGAAAGGGCAAAGGGACAGCTGTGTATTACATGATAGGCATATAATAGGAGGCAGTGGTGTTACGGAGTAATAGAAACATCACACATCACTAGAGATGAACTTGTGTGCTTCTAAGGATTGTAGAACACAAATGAGGTGATGCTGTGAAAATTGCCCAGTATTGCTAGGAATGTGAATTGGGTAATATCCAGAGATGTGGACAGCAGCTTTATTAATAACATCAGCGATGTAAGCTACAGTATAACGGTATATTTGTATATTTCTTTTTATATTCATATATTGGTAACTCTGCATAGCCTCCTAATGCCCAGAGGGACAGGCAGTCCTTCAGCCACGGGTCCCCTAAGAGTTCCCCCACAGTTGGTTTTCCTATACTGAGTGTTGAAGGATTACTATTTGTGAGTCGTGAGGCTACCTCTTACAGGACAAGCTTGTAAGAGCGCCAGTCAATCTTGGTCAATAATTTCCTAATTTATAATGCCAAGTAAAAAAGTGTAATTTTGCACACAGTTCTATAGAAAGCCATCCACAAAGCTGCTCATCTGCTGGTAATGCAGGCAGATGAGCGGCTATCCCGGCGATGATGCGGGAGCGTGCATCACTGCTTATTGCAGGGCCACACACACTGCGCGGCATTGAGCTGGAAGCAGCTCAAATTTGGTGTTTTGAGCGTCTTTCAGCTCAAAATCCTCCAGTGTGTGTGGGCCTTAAGTAAGAGATACATGAAAGATGTTAGTAATTCCACTATAACTGGGGAATAAATGCTTAAGTATATCCGATGCTACATCATCAAGAAAAGAATCTGGTACTTGTTTCCTATCTGGGCGCCCGCTACGTTAATTGCGCACCATGCTATTCTCCGTATAAAAATCGGATCGCATCGCATCGGATACCACAAATGCACATACACGATATTGAACGATGCGATGCGATCCGATTTCGTTCCCGCTTTTATGGTTGGCCCATAGGATGGCCCATCTGTAACACTACTGTATTTATTTACCCTTCAAAGCCCTCCCCTTGTCACATCTGCACAGAAACACAGTATTGACGTCAACCCGAAGCGTGGCGAGCGCAGCGAGCCCCGCGAGGGGCGGGGGTACGCGTCCTCCGACTTTTTCATACCCCCACTATCCAGGTCGGCGTGGAGTTGAGAATAGAAAGTGTGGCGAGCGCAGCGAGCCACCGAGCCCGAAGCGTGGCGAGCGCAGCGAGCCCCGCGAGGGGACGCGGATACTTCACAGGTATCCGTGTCCCCTCGCGGGCTTCACAGGTATCTGCGTCCCCTCGCGGGGCTCGCTGCGCTCGCCACGCTTCCGGCTCGGTGGCTCGCTGCGCTCGCCACACTATTCTATTCTCAACTCCACGCCGACGTGGATAGTGGGGGTATGAAAAAGTCGGAGGAGGCGTACCGCCGCCGCTCGCCACGCTTCGGGTTGACATCAATACTGGGGTGGCGTTAACAATGGAGGCGCATTTTAAACCATCAGGGGGGGTTTCCTATACAAATTGTGGGTTTGCGGGGTTATTACATTGAAATCAATGTAAAATCGGGTCTCAGGGACCATTTAACATTGATTCCAATGTAAAAATCTGGTTGATCGCGTCACCGCATACGATGCGATCCGATTTAAAATGAAATCGGATCGGATCGGATAGCATCGTATGCCATCGTACATCATCGAGTACCGAATCCGATGCGATGCGATCCGATTTCATTACGGTGCCGTACGTAGAAAACCTGGGCGCCCAGATAGGAAACAAGTACCAAGAATCTAGTAACATTTTGCAAATTAAAAAAGGAAAAGATGACAACAGAGAAAAATACAAAATTAGACCAAAGAATAAGAACAAAATAAAATACTATAACCCAACATTTTTTTATATATTAATATAATATTATATTATTTTACTAAATTGTTGTTTATTTATTGTTTATCTTAGTTGTACTTGGGAAGTTATTTCTCGAACTATTCATGCCCCTGTTTTACATGTACTGTATGCATGTGTTATTTAGAATTTGATGAAAGATGAGAACCACTTGGCCAATCTATTCTGCCCTGAACACATGCACACACCCATTAGGGTTCATTTGTGTGGGGAGCCAAATAATCTACCTGTATTTTCTGATTGTGAGAGGAAACGGGAAAACCCAGAGGAAACCCATGCAATGACGGGGAGAATATACAACCTCATAGTGAGGGCCATGTCAGGATTTGAACCCATGACTTCCATGCTCTGTCTAGGCTCAAGTCTTGCCTGCCATCTAAGCCTGCATCTCAAGCATATCATCTGAAGCATGAAGTTAGAATGGGAGTGAAGTTTTAAAACCATCTCTCATCTCCTCTTTACAGGTACATGAAACCTCTTTTTTAACATCTGATGCTTTCCATTTAAAGAACAGTCTGTTTTGTTACTGGGAGCCTGCAACTTCCCCCACCATTAATTAGCTTGTTAAGCAATGTGCTCAAACACCATCCTCTCCTCCTGTAGCAGCTAACCCAAACTTTCCTTTAAAATGGAAAATATTTGGAAGCCTGCACAAGTCTTGCCTGCCATCTAAGCCTGCATCTCAAGCATATCATCTGAAGCATGGAGTTAGAAGTTTGGACTGAATTTGGACTTAAACCCACACAATGCACAATCCCCCCCCCAAAAAAAAAATTGCCATCTTTCTCAGCCTCTGAGCTGATGAAAGCTATGGTGTAATGGTTAGCATTCCTGCCTCACAGCACTGAGGTCATGGGTTCAATTCCCAACATGGCCCTAACTGTGCGGAGTTTGTATATTCTCCCTGTACTTGCGTGGGTTTCCTCCGGGTAATCTGGTTTCCTACCACATTCCAAAAATGTACTGGTAGGATATTTGGCTCCCTACAAAGTTATCCCTAGAATGAATGAATGAATGAGTGTGTACATGTGGGTAGGGAATATAGACTGTAAGCTCCACTGGGGCAGGGACTAATGTTAATGTTCAAATATTCTGTGTAAAGCTCTGCGGAATATGTGTGCGCTATATAAGACTGTTAACAAATAAATAAATGTATTCCCTTTTTTTTTACTGTTTCTTTACCATGATATTTATCATGTACCTCCACCCTTACTGTATGCAAAGCCTGTATCCTGTACCTTCACTAATGGCACACCCTGCCAGCAACAACCAGTGCAGTGCACCTCAGATATTTACCTCTGTGTGCAGGATGTAGTGTCCATTCTTGCACTTTGCATGTTTTGGGGCCTATGCTGTTCCTCTGTCCTGTGTGTGGTTTTGCTCTCTGCCTTTGTGCATCTGGCACTACTTGGTCTGTATCTCAGCACTGAGGTGCAGACCGGACTGTAAATGTGGCACAGCGGTGAAGAGTGGCACCCTAAATGGGGGGGGGGGGGGGCTGTGTGGGTTTTTGGGAGTTGCAGGGTGCTAGAATGTACACAGAGAATGTACTACTTGTGGATCTATTAATGCAGAGTTTATCGTACTATTACACACATCACTTCATTTCATTTCCCATATGTGCATTGTGTCGTCCATGTGTGGCTTATTTCCTATAGCATAACCTTCCTAGTGCACCTAAAATGGCTGCCTCATTTGGTATGCCCATGGATAGGATGAAAAACACATGGACCTCTCTTCTGGGCTTGACCTATTCCTCCCAAAGTAATTTGATGTTGTGCGCCCAAGACGGCTGCCGCTCCTGGTACTTTTTATGGTAGGAATATATAACCCATAGAAGTTATTACCCACTGGGGGGTATTCAATGCCGCAGCGAGCGACCGGCGAGGGGGTTAAACAGCGAGGATTGCTGGAAACCAGCGATCCTCGCTGTTTAACCCCCGCGCCGGCCGCTCGCTCTATTCAACGTTCAGGGGAAATCCTCGCCGTCACAGGACGGCGAGAATTACCCAAAACAGCGAGACCCGTGGCTGCTGCAGAAAACTCGCAGTTTTTAGCCGCGGGTCTCGCTGCTTCTGGAGCCGCATCCGCCAATTCCCCCTCGCTCAAAAAACGGAGCGAGGGGGAATTGGCGGATGCGGAGGCTGTGTTGAATGCTGTCAGGGTGAGTGGTGACAGCGAGCAGGAAGCACTGCTCGCTGTCACCACTCGCAAACAGCATTGAATACCTGCAAAAATGTCTGCACCAACTCCGCAGTATGCTTATTATGCTCTCTACTTTAAGTCATCATCTATCTCTGTTTTTCAACTTCATGCAATTCTATTGCCTTTGTTCAATGTACCATATTTTGATGTATTTTAAGCAACTTTGAGTCCTATGGGAGAAAGGCGCAATATAAATAAAATTATTATTGTTATTATTTTCGATCTATCTGATGGATGATTGTAATTATTTTACCCCTATCCTAACCTACCCATACCACAAAATGAAATGATATTTGCCAACAGTTGAGTATCAAGGACTTTAATAGTATTGCAGACATGTTCGCTTCATCTAACTTTAGAAGTACTATACTTAAAGCATTTTTTCCTGTTTTATAAGATCAATTAGGGATGGTGGTATCCTGTTGATTCTTACACAAAAGGGGTGATTTACATGTTCATGGGATTAAGGGATTAATCAGATACACTTTACTGATATATATATATATATATATATATATATATATATATATATATATATATATAGTTAGGTCAGTGACATCATCTTGGACCCTTATCACTCACCATCTGGATTCATACAGGAGATTATTGGACAATATTTGCACAAGAGACTGTTGCAAAATATAATTTCATTTTGCAGTTTTTTTCAGTGATTGTAACACTGGTTCACTGTTACTTGCAACAACTAGTATCACCCAGTCTTTAACATCCCTTGTTATTCTACTGATACCACAGCATAACTGTCCCCCTTACAATTACACTCTAGATACAGCTTCTCGATGCTGGGTGCTTATTTAACAATAATTAATGACAATGTAGTACCAATTCATCACTGCTATTGTTCAGTCGTAGCAGCTGTAGGTGCCCATACACATTACAATTATTGTATACAATATCGCATCTCGGTTTTGCGATGAGATGAGATCTAGTACAAAAAGTATGTGCTGCACATACTTTTTGTACTAGATCTCATCTCATTGCAAAACCAAGAAGCAATGAGATGCGATATTGTATACAATATTGTATACAATAATTCTAACGTGTACACCTTAACTGTAATGCTCTCAAACATAGGGCCTAATTTATTTTTGTATCCTAATGCTTTAGCGCACGGGTCCTCAAACTATTGTGGTCTGGGACCCCAACAGACAATAAAAATAATTACGGGCATAATCAGCAAGTTACTGCAGAAGGTCATCACATCACATCACATGTGTGGTCGGCATACAGGACATGCATGGCAGCATTGTGGAGGCACAAAATGTTGTGAAGAGTCTAAAATAACAGGCAATTCAACAGACTCCTTGAATCACTGGCTGAGATTAGAAAAGTCATGACCTTGATGGTCAGCAATATGGAGTCGCGACCCCATGCTGAGATGGTCGGGTCCCACTTTGGGTTCAGGACCCACAGTGTGAGGACCGCTGCTTTAGCGAATGTCATTTTCTAGGCTACAGAATCACTAATGTTATCAATTGTTACTGCTGCTCAGAAATGTATAGAGATACCCACTGTACTCACCAAAAGCTCAATTGCCGTTTTTAGCAAGGCAAAAAAAGCACACAACTGGGCAAAACCATGTTGCACTGAAGGTGGGAATATGTAACATGTGCAATGAGAGTTAGATTTGGATATTGGTGTTCAAACTGAAATCTAAAATGCAAAAGTAAAGCACATAGTATTTTCTCTGCACCAAAACAATATAACCCACCCGCTGCTACAACCTACACTGAATGCAAAAAAAATCCTGTGGGTGGTGCATGTTGGAGCCTGGTTTGTAGTAGGAAATAGAGCTAAATTGCTTTGGTGACATCCAAGCCAGAAGTAAACCAATCATGACGCACTCAGAAGCAGCCAATAAGTGCCAGGAGGAGCCACAGTTAGCAGTGGAACCATTCACATCCCAGAGGGATAACTGAGACTATTGTTCCCCATCCCCTGAATCTGCCTCTACTACCTGCACTCTAACACGGATATCATTTTTTGCAGCCACACAGTAGTTTAAGGGAATCCGCAGACAACCTCTTTATGTACTCTAGCAGCTGGTGGCTCTCAGACACAGGCATATACACAGAGTGTGAGCATAAACCATAGGGCCAGATGCCAAAATACATCCCGTTCCTCACGGTCAACCTCAATAAAAGTGAAGAAAAAATAATGATTGGGGGGCATGTGCCTTGGTGCCCCCCTCCTGAATCTGCCTGTGCATGCAATGCATAAAAGTTGCATAACACATGTGTCACTACGTTTTTCGTACAGAGACGCTGTACAGATTCAGATACCATACTACTAATCAAACACAGATGTAACATACTATTGGTGAGTTGCTGATATCGGCTGTCTATATAGACCTTGAATTTCTCACATTGGATTCCATACTCAGACAGATTATCTGCTTTAAAGGGCTGGCAAAAGTTTCACTGGAGCGACCAATGCGCAAAGCATTATTGCCGCGACTGCAGAAACTAAGAAAGGGGGTCTCAGTCCTGGATATTTCAGATGCTTTGACTCCTCCATTTATCTTTAATGAGCAAAAACTGGTTTTCTAATGAACAAACACTTTAAAGACTGAACTACACAGAATTACACCCAAAGTAAATATGGGAAGGCCTTTACAAAAATACCCTGATTTCCATAAAAGCTGGTGGAGATTCAGCAATTCAACATTTCTTTTTGTTGTGCATCTGCTCTTACTGTCCAGCAAATACTAAGCAAACATCATGTTACAGTGAGTTATATATATAAAAGTGGTTCCGCTTTCAATTTTTCTCACCCGCATTACCCTTAAGAGATTTAGAGAAACTGACAAAATCATACCGCAGTGCAGTTTAAATAATTTGCAGGCCGATTCTGTAACATCCTATTACTTGATAAGCTGTAAAATCACTATACTGTACTGTATGTAGTGTAGGTGCTCAGAATAAATGATTAACAATAGCATCTTCAAAGTGCCTGCTCTACTCCAAGTATATCGGGGAAAATCACAGGCAGAAACATACAGCTACAAGCTTCCTTAACTTACAGTTTACACTAGACAAGAAATCTGCAAAGCTGTTTTACTGTAGCGTTAATATTAAAACAATAGTCTCCTGTTTCAGGTTATTAAGACAAGAAGGAAAAATGTTCCAACATTTATTACACATCGTTTCACCTAAGATCCCTGCTTTCAAAGTTAACAATTGCCCATCCACATTAGAATATTTGTGTAAAAATGACAGAAACAAAGACAGGTGGCTCTCCTTTTCTGGCAAATTACTATGTGTGTATGTACATTCAATTGAAGTTTACATGTTGGAAGCAGGAAGGATGTGAGTGACTTTGAAATTATGATGGCTAGAGTGGGTCAGAGCATTTCCGAAACGGCAAGTATTGTGGGCAGTGGCTCTTCCTATCTACTTGTAGGAGGGGGTCTGCAGTTCCTACTGCAAGCACAAACTCTGTTTATTGCACACTGGTCTGGCAGTCTCAGAGGGAGAAACACTTCCCAAGAGGACTGGCTGTCCAACAAGAAAGATGAAGGATTTAGTAAGTCATAAAATAACACACTGTAAACTACCAACCTAGGACAAAAGTTACAGAAACTGGTATTTTATATTCCAAAATTCCACAAAAACTTTTGTTAAAAACATTCATGGGAACGGTCATACTTTTAATGAGGAGAACACAAGTTGATGACAAAAGGGCCCCATCACTTGCAGCCAGCATTGTGAATTACAATATGAGATGCAGGTTAGATTAAATAAGATTTCTGAAAATAAAATATGGTGAATAATCACAGGCTTATAAATAATATGCCCTGGCTATAATTTCCGAATTTTTATTAATATTTTACTATGCATAAAAAGTTGGCATGGAAATCTGGTAATGTATGGTGCAAAAGAGAAAAAGTGTTCAAACATAATGTTCAAACAAATTGGTCTAACCTAATGGTGTCTAAACTGGCATTTTCATTCATGTTCTGGTGTTTGTGAGCAAACATAAATGTCATACATTACCAGATAGTTGGAGGATTACTAAAACAAGAGGGTAGTATATGACCTAAGGCTATAGGTATATGACCAGCTTTAGTCTGGACCTTCCTTTGAAATCCCCAAATTAAATGCATGTGTGTGCAACATTAAATTACTGTAAAGGTGCATACACACTTGACAAATCACTCCATGAGCAATGTTGTCAAGGATTACCCTCGATCTCCCAGACAAACTATATATCACATACGCACTGAATGATATTGTTTAGTTAAATCATTGGATCCCCGCGCTGTTGATCATATGTTAAGTTGATCGGATTTTACAGAATACAGATGTCGTTAACGACCCGCGGGATCGTGCATCGTTCACAGCGTACACATTAAGCAAGATATTAAACGATATCACTCGTTAAAGCCAATAGGGGTAATATCCCTTAAAATATCACCCGGTGTGTATAGAAACAAAAAAATATAGAATTTGATGACAGATAAGAACCAGTTGGCCATCTAGTCTGCCGCTTTTTAACCCCTTCCCGACATTTGACGTACATTTACGTCATGCTCGGGATGTACTTTCCGACGCATGGCATAAATGTACGTCATGCATTTAAAGTGTCACCGCGTCCCTGACAGCAGACATCTTCCCTCATTGCCCAGGGGGGCAGCGATGCCCCCCCCCCCCCCCCCATCGGCGATCACTGCGATAGGCTGTTCAAATGTGAACAGCCAATTGCAGCGTTTTCTGTGTACCGGCGAATAACGGCGCTCGGTAACACAGGGATCGGTGGTGATTGGTGCTGTTAAGTACAGCACCAATCACCACCGGGTGTAAAGGGGTCACTGGTGGTCACCCCACCTCACCCCACCTGCCCCCAAGGCTGTGATTGGTCTGTCGGACCGACGGACCAATCACAGCCATTACACCTCAGAGAAAATAACGGAGACAGCCCTGCAGCCGCCATTCCGGTCAGGAACAGCGTGCAGAGCGGTCTCCGTGCCCATCTGTCCTCTTATACTGACCTGATCAGCGTTGGTGGTGTGGTGGCATCCGTGCTGCCTGCTGCTGGTGCTTCCTGGTTGTTGTGCTGCTGCTGCAGCGTCATTGTGTAATATAATTTTGTGCTGCTGCTGCTGCAGCGTCATTGTGTAATATAATTTTGTCTCTGCTGCCCCCCTTTTGTGCTGATCAGTATAAATTAACTGATCAGCAACTTTTTTGGGGTGCAGGTTTTTTTTTTATATATATACCCCGTCAGGTTGCACCAAAAGTTGTGCGCCTGCTGCCCCTCACTGCTAATCAGTGTTGCATCACTGATCAGCAGTTTTTTTTTTTTTTTGGAGGGTGCTGTGGGGTCTTTTTTTTTATTTTTTTTACACCCACGTGATTTTGTGGGTGTCCTGTGGCCGCTGAGCGCTGATCAGTGACGTACATCACTGATCAGCATTTTTGGCACAGGGTTGATCTAATTTTTTTTTTTGGATCAAATTCCTGTCGCCTTTGACTGATTAGCAGTTTTTTTTTTTTTTTTTTGAGGGTGCTGTGGGGTCTTTTTTTTTAATTTTTTTTACACCCACGGTGATTTTGTGGGTGTCCTGTGGCCGCTGAGCGCTGATCAGTGACGGACGTTACTGACCAACATCTGTGCTCAATTTTTGGCGCAGGAGCTTTTTTTTTTTTTTCTTTTAACCCCTTCAAGGTTGTACCAAAAGCTGCCTTGAAGCTGCTGCCCCTTAAGTGCACTTACTACATACACACTACATACCCCCCGTGTTGAAATAAAGTTTGTACCCCCCCTACACTATACACGTGTTGAAACACTACACTTACACAAACACAAAAATAATAAAAATGTCCCAATCATCCCAAAGACTGTTTTCAGCGGAGGAGGCATATGCCCTTATTGCCTCTGACACTGACACAGCCAGTGATGTAAGCGATGAATTTGCATTCGTCTTAAGCTCCTCTTCCTCCTCTAGTGATGAGGGACCCCCTCAAAGACGCCCCCGTAGAGCAGCTGAGACCCCCCCCCCAAATGATTGATCCCGTATGGACCCCACCACCAGACAATTTTGAGCCCCAGGTTCCTGAGTTTTTGGCCAACCCAGGAATCCAATTTGATACTACAGGCCTCAAAGAAATTGACTTTTTCATAGTATTTTTCTCTGATGATTTTATAAATTTAATGGTGGAGCAAAGTAATTTATATGCCCAGCAGTTTATTGCTCAAAACCCCACGTCATCATTTGCTAGGTGGACCCCTGTAGATGCAGTAGAGATGATGACGTTTTGGGGTCTGGTGTTACATATGGGCATAGTTAAAAAGCCAGAAATTAGACAATATTGGAGTACAGATGTTCTGTACAGCACCCCACTTCATCGTATGGCCATGACCCGGACTCGTTTTGAGACGATCCTTAAATTTTTGCATTACAACGATAATGCACAGTGCCCACCCAGAGATGATCCCACCTTTGACCGGCTATTCAAAGTCAGGCCGGTCATTGATCATTTCAGCGCCAAATTTGCTGAGATGTACATCCCCGAAAAATTCATTTGTGTAGACGAGTCACTTATACATTTTAAAAGAAGGGTTAAATTCCGCCAGTACCTTCCCAATAAGAGGGCAAGGTATGGCATAAAAATGTATAAGCTGTGCGAAAGTACCTCAGGGTACACCCACAGGTTTAGGGTATATGAAGGGAAGGACACAAGAATTGAACCGCCAGAATGCCCCCCCTCCCTCGTAGGTGTTAGTGGAAAGATTGTCTGGGATTTAGTGCACCCCTTCCTGGATAAGGGTTATCACCTCTATGTGGATAACTTTTACACCAGCATCCCCCTGTTTAAGGCCCTTGGTTCAAGAGGTACAGCAGCTTGCGGTACTGTGCGCAAGAACCAAAGAGGCCTCCCAAAAACGCACGTTGCCCAATTACTGAGAAAGGGTGAAAGCAGGGCACAATCCACCGAAAATATGTTGTTGGTCAAATATAAGGACAAGAGGGATGTCCTTATACTGACAACAATTCACGGAGACAGTACCACCTCCGTCCCTGTACGAGGTACCAGTACCCACACCTCAAAACCTATTTGTATCCTAGATTACAATAAGTACATGGGCAGAGTGGATCTTTCAGATCAGGTACTGAAGCCGTACAGTGCCCTGCGGAAAACAAAAATATGGTACAAGAAGCTGGCCGTGTATATCATCCAGATGGCACTGTATAACGCTTACGTACTATTCCGTTCTACCAGCCAGACGGGGACATTTATGCACTTTCAAGAGGAAGTCATAAAGGGCCTAATATTTGGGAACCAGCAGGCAGAGGGCCCCAGTACTTCTAGTACTGGCCCCCGTATTGTATCAGGGCAGCATTTTCCTAACGAAATCCCCTCCACTGGAAAAAAGGGCAGGACACAAAAAAGGTGCAAAGTTTGCTATAAAAAGGGAATAAGAAAGCAAACTATTTTCCACTGTGAAACTTGCCCCGACAAACCCGGCCTATGTATGAAGGAGTGTTTTTAAATATACCACACATCTATGGATTATTAGGTTCATCATTTCACCGTGCTTCGGGGGTCTTGCTAATGCGACATAGCACCCACCATTCATTCCACCAGAATCTGTGCTGCAAAATCCAAATATCACTCCTTCCCTTCTGAGTCCTGCCATGCACCCAAATGGTATTTTTTGGTCACATATGAGGCATTGCCGTACTCGGGAGAAATTGCGGCACAGATTTTGGGGTGCTTTGTCTCCTTCATTCCTTGTGAAAATGAAAAATTTTGAGCCAGAACTGCATTTTTGTGTAAAAAAATGTAATTTTTCATTTTCACAGCCCAGTTGTACCAAAATTGGTGAAACCCCTGGGGGTTTGAAATGTACACTATACCCCTAGATGAATTCCCTGAGGGGTGTAGTTTGCAAAATGGGGTCACTTGTGGGGGGTTTCCACTGTATTGGTGCTTCGGGGGTCTTGCTAATGCGACATAGCACCCACCATTCATTCCACCAGAATCTGTGCTGCAAAATCCAAATATCACTCCTTCCTTTCTGAGTCCTGCCATGCACCCAAATGGTATTTTTTGGTCACATATGAGGCATTGCCGTACTCGGGAGAAATTGCGGCACAGATTTTGGGGTGCTTTGTCTCCTTCATTCCTTGTGAAAATGAAAAATTTTGAGCCAGAACTGCATTTTTGTGTAAAAAAATGTAATTTTTCATTTTCACAGCCCAGTTGTACCAAAATTGGTGAAACCCCTGGGGGTTTGAAATGTACACTATACCCCTAGATGAATTCCCTGAGGGGTGTAGTTTGCAAAATGGGATCACTTGTGGGGGGGTTCCACTGTATTGGTGCTTCGGGGGTCTTGCTAATGCGACATAGCACCCACCATTCATTCCACCAGAATCTGTGCTGCAAAATCCAAATATCACTCCTTCCCTTCTGAGTCCTGCCATGCACCCAAATGGTATTTTTTGGTCACATATGAGGCATTGCCGTACTCGGGAGAAATTGCGGCACAGATTTTGGGGTGCTTTGTCTCCTTCATTCCTTGTGAAAATGAAAAATTTTGAGCCAGAACTGCATTTTTGTGTAAAAAAATGTAATTTTTCATTTTCACAGCCCAGTTGTACCAAAATTGGTGAAACCCCTGGGGGTTTGAAATGTACACTATACCACTAGATGAATTCCCTGAGGGGTGTAGTTTGCAAAATGGGGTCACTTGTGGGGGGGTTCCACTGTATTGGTGCTTCAGGGGTCTTGCTAATGCGACATAGCACCCACCATTCATTCCACCAGAATCTGTGCTGCAAAATCCAAATATCACTCCTTCCCTTCTGAGTCCTGCCATGCACCCAAATGGTATTTTTTGGTCACATATGAGGCATTGCCGTACTCGGGAGAAATTGCGGCACAGATTTTGGGGTGCTTTGTCTCCTTCATTCCTTGTGAAAATGAAAAATTTTGAGCCAGAACTGCATTTTTGTGTAAAAAAATGTAATTTTTCATTTTCACAGCCCAGTTGTACCAAAATTGGTGAAACCCCTGGGGGTTTGAAATGTACACTATACCCCTAGATGAATTCCCTGAGGGGTGTAGTTTGCAAAATGGGGTCACTTGTGGGGGGGTTCCTAACTTTTAGCATCTTATGGTGCCTAGAAACCTACATGGTGCCTAAAAAATAATCTCATAAAAAGGAGGCTCCAAAATCAAGTAGGTGCTCCTTCTATTATGAAGCCTGTGGTTTGGTCAACGTGCACACTAGGGCCACATATAGGATATTTATGAAAACAAAAGAATTGGGGGAATCAATTTTTAGTCACATTTCTCTAGTAAAATCTACTGTGTTCCTTAGAAAAATGTATTAAAATTGAAAATCTGCAAAAAAAAAATGAAATTTTGAAATTTCACCTACACTTTGTTTTAATTCCTGTGAAACACCTAAAGGGTTAACAAACTTCCAAAATGCTGTTTTGAATACTGTGAGGGGTGCAGTTTTTGAAATGGCATCATTTATGGGGGTGTCTCACATACAAGTCCCTCAAAGTCACATCAGAACTGAACTGGTCCCTAAAAAAATCAGTGTTTGAAATTTTCTTGAAAATTTGAGAATTTGCTATTCATATTTTAAGCCTCCTAGTGTCCAAAAAAATTAAAAGGAGGTTGAAATAATGATGGCAACATAAAGTAGACATATGGTCTTTGTTAGTTATTAACTATTTTGAGTGGTATGATTATTTGTCTCACAAGCAGAAAATTTAACATTTTGCAAATTGCAAAATTTTCAATTTTTTTACGACATTTTGGTATTTTTCACAAAAAAACAGACTGTATCGACCAAAATTTACCACTAACTTAAAGTACAATGTGTCACGAGAAAACAATCTCAAAATCACTGGGATAAGTAAAAGCAATAAAAAGTTATCCCCACATAAAGTGATACATGTCAGATTTGAAAAAAAGGGCTCTGTCAGGAAGGCAAAAACAGGCTGCGGCGGTAAGGGGTTAAATATGTTACCTCAAACCATATTTGATCCTTATTTTTTTGTAAGGATATCAATATGCGTATCCCAAGTATGTTTAAATTGCTCTACTGTATTTGCCTCTACCACCTCTGATAGAAGGCTATTCCACTTATCCACTACCCTTTCTGTAAAGTAATTTTTCCTTAAATTTCCCCTGAATAGTTTCAGTGCATGTCCTTGTGTTGAATGCACCTTAATCCTCCACAGTAGAAACACAGTCAATGGATCCACGTATTTTCTAAATGGGGTCTTTTCAAAATCACCTTTTAACTGTATTTTTGTGCGACATCTTTTAAACACTACAATAATGTACAAAACCAGGTGTGTAATTAAGTCATTTTGATTCCTGGAATTAGTGCAGCTTGCTGGTATCATACATTAGTAGCCTTGGTACTTGTTTAGTTTCACGGCGGCCAAAATATTGGATGCAATATCGGCCGATCCGATGCGATTTTTTTACCGGTTCATAACCCCACTATCCACTACGCATGGAGTTGATTTTATATAATGTGTCGAGCGCAGTAATCTGCGTCTGCTCGCCACACTATATAAAATCAACTCCATGCGTAGTGGATAATGGGGTTATGAAAAGGTAAAAAATCGCATTGGATCGGCCGATATATCGGCCGCCGTGAAACTAAACAAGTACCATAGCTTTTTATACATTTTGCTTGCTTTTCGTATTGTTTACATGTTTACCCATAACTGCAACCATCACTTTCCACTTATAGAGGGGCATCCAATCAGCCCAAATAAGTCAGAGCATGCAGCGGCTTGTCAGGGATTTCGTTTCACTTGCCTCAGGCCAGCAAAACCTAATCTACAGAAGCAGACCCTTTTCAAGTGAAAATGCAACAACACTAAATTTATTTTTATTTTTTTTAGGGGGGGGGGGGGGGGAACCAAATTAGCTAGCTGGAATTTTTTTTATATATATTTTTTTAAATGATGAAAAACATCAGTTTTTCATTTCAAGTACTTGGATACCCCATAAACTGCAGCAACAGTGATACTGAAATTCTAATTATACATAATTAGGCAAAAAATAATGCGCATAAAGTTTTGTGGGATACCACAATTAACAGAATTTATAATTTACTAAATTAATTCCTAAACCTGCATAACTAAAAACATAACTTTGTGCTAAAATGTTAAACATCTGAAATAATTTGAAATCCATTTACTCCAAAATGCCAGTGGCAGTGACAGTACTTAAAATCCATTTACACTTTTTGCTATATCTTAAGCCGAGTTATCAAGACTACAGCACTTAATCTGAATTGCTAGCTCAGTAAACCGTAGACAAATACATGTATTCTATAAGGTGAAAAGATTTATGAGTTGAAAATAAATGTTATTACTGGAGAAAAGAAAATTAAACCATTCTGAAATTGGGAAAACATGAAAAGTGCCCTTCAGAATGAAATCTATTCATAATAAAATAGATATATTCTGAAATAACCTAGGGGTTTAACTCATGGTAAAGCTGTAGAATTGAATATTTTAAAACAAACAAAACATGGTAGAATTTCACCTATTCTATTTTATGCTCAATGGAATAACCATCAGGAGCCCATATCGAAACAAGTAGTGTGTTTCATTATTGAAATAACATTCTTTTTTCCCCTGACTCTACAATAGCTCACATGTCTGACAAGACTCACTGAATAAGTGCGTGCTAAATGTGATATAAAGCTTTTAGGAAGACAATGTTGATCTTACACCAGACTGATGTTGGGCTCCCTTCCAACAACAGGCATCAAGGGAAACACTGCCAGCAGCAAGCACAAGAGAACCCAACTCGCAACTGTTATCTGAAAAGAAAGGAAAAGAATAAAGTAAATATCGGTAACATCACTGTGGGAGATCATGTATACAAGAAACATTGACCGAACACCAAAATCAATCCCATGGTTTCCTATGCCCGTTTCTGAAAGTTAAATTTACTGATGAAGCTAGCGGAACTGACATTTGTTGTGCACACAGTAAAAAGCTTCTATAATATTTCAAATAATTTAACGCAGCGGTTCTCAAACTGTGGGTCCTGACCTTCTAAGCATGGGGTCGCGACTCCATGCTGCTGACCATCAGGTTGATGACTTTTCTAATCTCAGTCAGTGATTCAAGGAGTCTAACATAACAGACAATTCAACAGATTTGTCAGACTCCTCCCATATTTTGTACCTCCACAATGCTGCCATGTATGTGCTGTCTGCTGACCTCACATGTGATGTGGTGGCCATTCTGCAGTAACTTGCTGGGGGTCCTATCATTAATTTTATTGTCTGATGGGGTCCCAGAGCAAAATAGTTTGAGGACCCCTGATTTAACTGACTGAAAGTAGAACAGCTTTCTCAAATTATTTTGTGCAGGGCGGGTGTAAGGCTTCTCTGCACCCTAGGCAAAATGTCAACCTACTGCTCCCCCCCCCATATAATGCCACTATTACCTACTTTCCAACCCCTTAACTTCTTGTTCCATCTAACATGCCATATAAAATGTAACCAATATGGTATGGGCAAACAAGTGTGTTTATTCCATTACATCTCAATAAAATTAACAAAAATCAAATGTGATTTCAGCCAAACTTATAGGCCTAAAATTCCTTATGCTAGATAACTGCTCTTTTGCATGTATTGGGTCTCTAATCTTTGACTGTACTAACACACACACAGATATAATGATCTACTAGCAGGGCTAGTTTAAGGGAATAATTTTTATTCCTTCGGTCCTCCGTGCATTCACACGGAGGACCGATGTTGCGCGTCGGCGCATGCACGTTTCTGCGCATGTGCAGACGTAGGGTGCGTGCACCCACGGCGAACTTTCGGATCTCCGGGTGCACGCACCCTAGATGGCGTGTGGGCGGCAGAGAAGGGCGGGGGCGCTGGGCTGCCACATTACCATATGGGAACGCCCAGCATTCCATGGGCGTTCTCAAGGTAATAAGTTGGTGACGCGGCTGCAAGGGGCTGGCAGCTGACATCCGCCCATATGCGACCCAGCGTGCACAAATATGGAAGTGACTTAAAAGTCACTTTTATATGCGTGTACCTTCCACATCTTTCGATGGTCGGGGACCATCGAAAGATGTGGGAGGTTACCCGCGGCATATGAAGGTATGTTAATGCTAAACATCCATTCGCAGCTTGTGTGGGCGAACCGGCGCTGCGAGGGGGGGAGGGGGCGGTCTTCGTTCATTCGCCGGATGGGGTTTGGTGGATTTGCAAGGCTGCGAATTCGCAGCCTTGCGAAATCAACCAGAATAACCACCTAAGACCATTGGGTCCATAGCATAATACTGCTTCAAGGCCCAATATATACAATTTTACAATGGTTATGCCAAAGCCACAGGAGAGAGCCAACTGACAGACATAAATACAGCTCATACAGTACATCTAGACTCAAGATGCCACATAGAGAGAGATGCTTGGCATAAGTGAGCTAATGGGTTACATACAATTCTGCTATCATTGGGTGTCTGTTCCTGCTTAAAATGCATTGCAGAACAGTGCCTTTAGGATGCACCAAGAGACTGTTGATTAATATGATATAAGACGTGTATATCTGGTGTGTAAGTGAGAAAGTTGGATGGGAAAAGATCACAGCTACTGCATTATAGCACTTCATATGAAGATTCAGAAACTCAGTCACACACAGACAAATGGCGGTATTCAATCCCAGCTGCTATTTCCAATAGAGGAAATAGCGGCCCCTGTCTATTCAATTATGCCATTTCCGACAGCATTGAAGGCGGATTTCGACAAAACAGATCCGACTTTTCTACAAAACAGATCTGATTTGTTTTAAACGGGCATGGATTGTCGAATTCACAGCCGTTTTTTGACAATCCTTGGCCATTTTCGTCGACACGCCGACTTTCCAACACTCGACAGCACAGGATTCCGAGTGTTGGGACGTTCAGTCAATCGAAATTCAGATTGTATACCCCCCATAATATCCTATATCAAATTAATCAGCAGTCTCCTGATGTGTCATAGTCGCATGTGTGATCTCCAGGTACGGGCACACCGGCTTGTACACACATACTTTCAGCGGCAACCCCGGGACACCGCACAGAGAAATAGATCTTCGCAAACAGACATGCCAGCCTGTATGTGAATGCTCCCTCAGCAAGCTGTTGATCACCAGGACTCCTAACATGGAGCGCCATCTGCCAATATATGGTACTGTGAGTACACTCTGTTATATTCTGGGCAATTCTGCCCACACTGCCTAAAAGAACTGTAGAGTATAATATACAGGCCCCAGTCTCCCTGGATAGTTGGGACGCCGGCACCTTACATATTTTAACTACAAGAACCTGAAAGCAACTATTTTGTCCAGCGGAAAACCAAGTTTATCTTCACAATATCTAAAGGTTATCTTCTACAATTTTTACCTATATTGATGGACTTTATTAAGCGTTATATGCCAGCCAATTGTTGGACACAATAATTAATTATTTTCTGTGTATTCATTTGTATTGCAATTTATTTATAGCAATTGCTAAAAAAAGAATTATTGGAGACAGACCTATTTATATAGAAAGTTACTAATCGAAAATATAGACAGTAACTTTATAATCTGAGAAAATAAGTTGCAGAGTATGTACGCTGTACACACCGTTATGCCCAGTACACACCGTTATGCCCAGTACACGCTGTTATGCCCAGTACACATTACAGTACACGCCGTTATGCCCAGTACACATTACAGTACACACCGTTATGCCCAGTACACACCATTATGCCCAGTACACACCGTTATGCCCAGTACACTTTACAGTACACACCGTTATGCCCAGTACACTTTACAGTACACACCGTTATGCCCAGTACACATTACAGTACACACCGTTATGCCCAGTACACATTACAGTACACATTACAGTACACACCGTTATGCCCAGTACACATTACAGTACACACCATTATGCCCAGTACACATTATAGAACACACCGATATGCCCAGTACACATTATAGTACACACTTTTATGACAAGTATATATTATAGCACATAAGTGCTGCTTACCTACATGCTTGTTGCTAGGGGTTATATGCTCCTTGCAGGGGTTACATGCTGGGGGGCATTTTATGCTGGTTGCCACAGGGTAGAGGGTGTTTTATGCTGGTTGCCATGAGGTGGGAAGGGGGTTGGCATTTTAGGTTCGTTGCCACAGTGGAGGGGGGGGGATTTTTTGCTTTTTGCCACGGAGGGGGGGTCATTGCCCAAAGGCTGGAAAAGCGACATGCTGCTCAGCAGAGTAGGTGAGCAGGCTATCAGCGCGGCGGGGGACTGGATGTGGCTGGAATAGCTGACACGCTGCTCTGAGTTGATTTAGCCACATCCAGTCCCCCGTCATCCTGACAGCCCGCTCACCGACACCTACTCTGCTGAGAGCGGCTGTTACAGCCGCATCCCATCCTGTCGTCGTCCCCGCGCTTTCAGCAGCGTATTGGACTTACATGGCGGGGGGCGGCCCGGGGGACGCAGAGTGACTCTCAAATTGCAGGGCGCGCGTCTTTAGGGTGCGCAGCGGCAGCAACCTGTAAAATGTACAGTGATTGGCTGCCAGGCGGCCACTGTACAATGATTGGGTCCCGGCGGCCGCTGCAGTGATTGGCTCGCAGCGGCTCACACCGGCGTCTCAGTCACAGGTACAGAATCTGCACAGCGCGTCCTCGGGGACCCCTTTAGTTTTGACAACTGAGTCCCGGGGACTGTTTTGGGGTAAAATACGCGCTATAGCGCATTTTTCCGAACCCTGATATATATAAAAACACAAATGAAAGTACGCAAGTCCTTAAAAGTCCAATAGAAAGAACTTAAAGTCCCAAGATCTTTGTAATCAGCACTAAAGTCTGTTAATTTAGACCGGCCGCTCTCTCTAAGTACACCTGGATTAAAAGGTAAAATTTCTCTACAAAAAAGAAACAGGGGCGCTCCATAGTGCATTATCAACAGTGAAATAAATTTTATTCAAGGATAATTTCACAACAGTAAAAGCAATGGGTCACGTACCCTTAAAAGTGGTTAACACAACCGCAATGAATATCAGCATAAGTCACTGTAGACCTCATCGGTACACAGAGCAGTGATCACTCCTTCAGCAAGGAGAATGCTAGGCCACACACCCAATGCTTTTACTGTTGTGAAATTATCCTTGAATAAAATATATTTCACTGTTGATAATGCACTATGGAGCTCCCCTGTTTCTTTTTATATATATATATATATATATATATATATATATATATATATATATATATATATATATATATATATATATATACACACAGATGGAGTTGCTCTTGTTTAGAGTGGATCCTGGTGATATAATCGACATGTGCTTTCCCCCGCCAGCCGCTGGAGCCGGGCAGGGAAGCACCCTATCCCCTTTCTGCCCGCTCCCTTCCTGTCTCCCTGAAGCGGAGACGGGCAGGGAAGCAACCATTCCCCCGCTCCTCACCGCCTTACTGAAGGGGACCATGAGCGAGTAAGCTCTCCGCCGGCCCGCACATTGGCACCCTCCGCCAGCGCTAGCCAGTCTATTGAGCACTCGGCAATGCTGAGGGGGCTCTATCTGTGTGTATATATATATATATATACACATATATCGGTTTATACATATTGCCCCTGGAATACAGTATATATATGCTGTATATATTACCCATGGCAATTAGCAATTAAACCCCTGTCAGGGAGCTTGTAACCACTTGGCAATGGGCATGAAACTCCCTGGAAACGAGCACATAACTCTCTGCCATTGAGCATGGAACCCACTGGTAACAAGCAAAAAAACTGGCAATGAATAAGTAACCCCTGGAAACGAGCATGAAACCCCTAGCAATGAGTAGGAAACCCCAGGCAATGAGCATGTAACTTTTGTCAAGTAGAATACCCCAGCTATTATACCAACTGATTGATGGCTGATTTATTGAACAGATTAATAATTCCAGCTAGTACATGAAATAGAAGCTCCACTGGATTAGTGAGAAGCATGTATTAAAGCAACTGAAAGTCACAATCAATTGCTGGCATAAGGTTTCATTCAGTAATGATCGCACATGATAAGCTGTAGAGCAGTTGAACATATGCAATCCTTAAGCAATGCATTATGCAGGAGGAGGTGATTAACACCTCCTGCCTACAACTGCGATCACATCAAACTGCAATGCAGACCACTGCTCGCAGTGTCCCTCTGCGACTGCTGCATAAGTATAACCTTACTAAGGCTGCCTGTTGCAGCCCAGCTTGCAAGACAAAGGAAACAGTGTTTCACATCGAAGCCCTTGGACTGGCCACTCATGGAAAGCTGTGGCCCCTCCATGCGAATGCCTTTTGCCTGTTAAGCAGGCAGAGGCAATCGCAGTTATGTGTGCTCAGTTCTCCCACCGTCAGGAACTGCGCTGCAGTTCACAGAAGCAATCCCAGCATAATATGGGCCATAGTAAACCACACATATACTGTAGTACAGCGGTTCTCAAACTGTGGGTCCTAACCCCAAAGTGGGTCCCAACCTTCTCAGCATGGGGTCACGACTCCATGCTGCTGACCATCAGGCTGATGACTTTTCTAAACTCAGTCAGTGATTCAAGCAGTCTGAAAAGTCTTGTGATTGTCAGTTATTTTAGGCTCCTTCCATCACTATGTGTCCCCACAATGCTGCCATGTATGTGCTGTCTGCTGACTACATGTGATGTGATGGGTTATGGTATATTAGACTCCTCCCATCACTCTGTGCCTCCACAATGCTGCCATGTATGTGCTGTCTGCTGACTACATGTGATGTGATGGGTTATGGTATATTAGACTCCTCCAATCACTATGTGCCTCCACAATGCTGCCATGTATGTGCTGTCTGCTGACTACACATGTCATGTGATGACCTTCTGCAGTAACTTGCTGGGGTCCTGTAATTATTTTTATTGTCTGATGGGGTCCCCGTGCAATAGTTTGAGGACCCGTGCTGTAGTAGATATATGAAAATGGGCTCACCGCACAGAGCAGCTCTGGAAAGCTTTATATACATAGGGTTATATATATCTGATGCTGCTTACTTTATTTAACTGCTCTTGTGGCCACTTAGTAGCTATGTGGACAATCTAAAATGCTTTTTGGTCCAAGAGCAGTGCTCTCATTTTGTTGTATTTGACTGTCATTATTGACCCATGGCTAGTCAACTATTCATTTCATTTTTGACCCTTTGGAATTCAGCTTTGACTGCCTGTTTGGAATTACATCCCCTGGTCTACTTGACTCCTGTCTTGTTGTGGTTCCTCCTGTGCTTACTTGTATAAATTGATATATCATTAAATCCTAATCCCTTGATACGTCTACCAATCTACAAAACTGGTCCATATAAATACTACCAGTGGATTCCATTCTCCATCAGTTACTGATCAATTATTCCTTACTGTTTTATACAAATATTGTACCTTAGCTTGTGTCCACAGCCTTGTCATCAATGGCCAGAATGCAAAAGCCACCAAACCACCTGTAAGCACTGAACGATAGAAGAAACTGAGGACCTAATTAAAAAACAGAACAATTATTACTTACATTTACATCATAAATAAAAAGAGTTACATAAGTTAATACATTTAGCTTAAGATATTCAGTAGCAGTATTAGATTTATTGAAGGTAGTGGAGAGAGCCATATTAGTAATGCGTACCTGACACTAAGGGCCCACAAGTCTGATGAAGCCTTATTGTTCAGTTGTAAATAATGGACAAAGTAATTGCAGTCTTTTGGTTCTATGACATAAATTTTGTTTTTACTGTAACCCAACATTGCATATTTTCCAGTGTACATCTTGTGATGGTGCCAGGTGTAGATATTTATAGGCTACACATTTATGGTTCTCAATGGCTAAACCTATGCTGTTTCTAATATATCTCCTCTGCGGAGTTTTATCCTTTTAACTTGTACATGATTAATTGGAACAAATTAAAAAGGTAACTGTATATGCATTTTACTTACCAATATTTCAATTCCCAAAAAAAACACAACAAAATAGCCCAAGGCATCAAGTGGTGAAACAGTCATTAGATACATTCTAAGTCTATGAAACATCCGAAACCTAAATGAAAATCATAAAAAATAAATGACACAGTATATACACTTAGATTACATCAATACAATATTCTAGCACTTATTACTCAACAAAAGTAGAAATGTGCCAACTGCTGGACAAAGTCATTAATATAGTCTGTTTTGGAATGAGTTTTAATTGAAAATTGTAGAGATAAATGAATATACATCATAATAAGCAATAGCTAAATTGGTAAACTTATATACTATATAAACAATGTTCTACCTGTTTTGCATTACAGCTAGTGGTCAAACTAATTTTAATACAGTAGTCGGAAACAACCCTGATGCATAGACATTAATTATCAGGGGCTTTATTGGGAAAAGTAAATGTTGCTGGGCCTGAATTGTCTTCTAGTAATTGTCTAAACAGGATCAGTGGGCACCGCTGAGCTAAGCAGAACGGTGAGCATTTGGGTCCATGCCCTGTTGACACTATGAGGGGTATTCAATGCCGCAGCGAGCGGCCGGCGAGGGGGTTAAACAGCGAGGATTGCTGAAAACCAGCGATCCTCGCTGTTTAACCCACGCGCCGGCCCTCGCTCTATTCAACATTGTGGGGAAATCCTCGCCATCACAGGACGGCGAGAATTCCCCAAAGCAGCGAGACCCGCGGCTGCTGCAGAAAACTCGCAGTTTTTAGCCGCGGGTCTCGCTGATTCTGGAGCCGCATCCGCCAATTCCCCCTTGCTCAAAAAACAGAGCGAGGGGGAATTGGCGGATGCGGAGGCTGCGTTGAATGCTATCAGGGTGAGTGGTGACAGCGAGCAGGAAGCCCTGCTCGCTGTCACCACTCGCAAACAGCATTGAATACCTGCCATTTAGTTAATAAGTCATACTGAACAATATTTCTTTTAACAAGTTTTCCAATAAAAACAGCAATTCGTAAATATATTTTGTTGAGCCATCTATTCTTGCTTTGGATCTCTCAAAATATAGGGATTCTTGAACAAGTCTGTAATGATTTTGATACCTGTTGATTAACAGAAGCTATAGAAGTGCGAAAAAGCAAATCTGGTCAAATAAATGTTTATGCAAAGCAACTAACCGGTTTATGTATTGTGGTAATCTGCATTGGTTCAGTGTCTAGATGCTAAATCGGCCTGCTCTGGGCAGCTACTCTGTGCCACTAAGCCTCTCAGCCTGCCTGCTTCCTGTAGATCAAACTCGCGGCCCGCGGGCCGCAAGCGGCCCCGGCCGCCTACTTTTGTGGCCCACAGGATCAAGGGCAAAGCCCTTTTCCGAACGCTGAAGCCAGGAGAGGCATGGGGTATGGGGTGCATTAGCTTGTCACTCACATTAAGAAACACTGGGGTCTTAGTTCATGAATTGATAAATGCATTTACGCTTACAGCCCACATCACAGAACTCCATTTTACAAGCAAGTCCTATTGTATCACTCGGTAACTGTGATCACATCAGAATCAAACTTACAGTAGGGTATGCTCAGTGGTATAAAGCTCCTCTGCCGACTGACTTATGTCTTTTAAAGATGAGAGAGTGACCAAGCATGGCTGCTGCAAAAACCACTAGGAACATAGATGACACATATTGAAATATTTTAATTATATTTTAACTAACCTTTTTGTTGTCAAATCTTCTCATACACTCCATGTGTAAGCTCATTTGTTTTATTGCAGATATATACACATACAATTGTATTTGCTAGTTCTACTGTACCTTTTTTCCAGCAAGAATTTTATAGATATTCAGCATTTAATATGCTTAAAGCTCAAATTACAGAGTGCTAAGCATTTGTGGCTGTGCCCCCTAAAACGCTGCGCCATCATCACTAAGCCTAATTAAACACCCTTCGTTACAGAGCTTTTAAGTGTACAAGAAAAAATTTCAGGTCATTGAGTTCAACCATTTGACTTGTTAATACAGCATGAAATGTGTATGCTTCTATTGATTCACTAGAGGCGAGTGAGTAGTACATTCCAGATTCCTAATTATAATGGAAGCAACCGTTCCGAGAGCCTAACAGTTATGCCAATATGCTAGTTAAATGTTTAGACAAAAGTCAAAAACATTTGTGTGGCAAATACAATAAAATATTTAAAAAAAAATGAACCCCTCACATACCCTCAAATCCTTCTATCATTATTTATTTGAAACTGCACATACAGATATAGCAATGCGATATGACCATAAGTGCCCGTTTGGTGCAGCAAGTCACATCCATGGTGCAGGATCGCAACTATAGCCCTGCATCGTGTAATGCTTTGATGCACAAGCTTGGCAGCAAGTGTGCGCCTTCCACCACACATCATACATACAAAATGGCTAAGCTATGATGAGTGGACATCATTTGTGAGGATTTCAGTAGATGACCATTTATTGACCAAAGATCTTTCTGCATGATAAGACTACTGTATGTAGGGCTCCTCCTTAGAACTACAAGGGGGGGTTTGGGAGTGTTGCCCATATTTATAAATAGCCTTTTTATTTGTAGTTTCCAGATAACAGCTGTATGACTATTTGTATGAGAATGTTTCACAAACACACCCAGAAAATGAAAATTTTCTGCCCCTAAAGGCTGGCTTTGTGTCAATCAAACTGTAACTGCTTACCATATGGTTATGTACACACAGTCATCCTGTCCTCTCTGAAGCCCAGCCTGGTGCACCCCTGAGCCTGCTAACTGTCCAGGTGGCAAAATCGGCCCATGATCACATGATCAGTGAGTGATGGTAAGACTCTGGAGTAGCTGCACTGCACTCAGTAATGGAATCATTGGAATACCTGAAACTTTCTGTTTTGCAAAATGTAAGAAGCAATCCGCTTGACCAATAATGCAGTGTTTCTGGTCTTCTCTGCATGCTTGATTTTTACTTAATAAATGTTTGATTGAACCTTAGGCACACAAAATATGGGGGGGGGGGGGGGAAGGACTATCCGGATTCAGTCATTTTTGGGGCAAAACTGTGGATGGAGACTTCCCCACCAAATCAAATGTTGGATGGACCATGGATGTGTCATGTACATTTAATTTGTAGCCAGTCAACAAGTCTTCACATGAATGTAGATCTGTTCCCTACTCGAAGGTGTGTTGAGGTGTACTTACTGAGCCCGATTCTGGTTCACTCGCAAAAGCAAATTCTCTCTCTAATGGACAAAACCATGTGCACTGCAGGTGGGGCTGATGTAACATGTGCTGAGAGAGTTAGATTTGGGTGGGGTTTGTACTTCCAACTGATATCTATATTGCAGTGTATAAATAAAGCAGCCGAATTAAAACATGACAATATTAGGTTAAGAAAATGTACTGTAAATTAAACTTACTCTTTTAATGCAGCATACCAGATATTAATGGGTAACAGGCAATATACATAGTAGGTCCATGGGCTTGACTGGATTATCAGGAAAATTACTGTGGAGAGACCCAGAACACCAAATCCATATCCCAAGAAAGATGTTGGTTTCTGTAAAGTAAATACATTGCAAAGCCTTATTACAGATATTATATATATACATTTAAATTGTGCATGTATCTAATCTAAAACTTAATATACAACAGTGATCTATGATTCCTGTTACTGTTCCTATAGCACACTAGTTGTGCACACAATGAATAACCCAAAATAAAGATTCTAACATTTTTGCTGTGTACACACGGGGGAGATATATTGCTCAGCCATATATTGCTGAGCAATATATGGCTGAGCAATATATTGCTCAGTTTCTACTTTACATCAGCGACCAGAGATGGACGCTGATGAAAAAGAAACTGCCGGGGGGAGCCCGGCAGTGGTAATCAGCTGGTCGCAGGAGCATGTTCCTGCGACCAGCGATCACCACAGGGGCAAAAATGGGAGCCGCACCCGGCGATATATCGCCGGTGCACACTCCCATTGCGGGCAATATGGTCGCACAGCGACCATATTTCCTGCGATTTTGCACTAAATCGCCCCCGTGTGTACGCACCTTAAGTGTTACCTCATATACTTGTAAAAAAAAAAAGCCAGATCATGCTGCAGCCTCTAAACCAAAACCTACAGTATTAGCAAACGTTCTTTCACTTAAATCAGTAGTGATCATGAATTTTAGTCTAAAATATTAATCCTATCAATTGAAATTTATATAAACACATTTTTAACTAAAATAATTCTAGCTTATACAATAAAGTGCTCAGAGAAATATCATTTATAACAATAATTTAGTTACCAACAGTATAATGAAAATATTTCTATGTGGTAGGGTCTGATTATAACACAATGCAGAATGAAGTCACTTGTTATCTGTAAATTTGCAGGGCTAGCCCTTCCGACACTCAGTATAAATGAAGAATGAGTGTAATTTGCTTTTGATTTAGCAATTCTCCCTTGTAAATGAAACTAAATGATCCACTGCTTGTCCTCATATTAATGTAGTATTTGTTTTAATTAATTGTAGTATGTAATTCGGTACAAATGATGCATACAAATGTAAACCAAAATTAAAGCAGCAGAAAAACAGACTGTAAGGTACAAATTTTAACATGACATATTAATACACAATTATTATCTACTAGCAGTTATGCCTGGAACTGCCTGGGTTATCTCTTATATATTTAGCCAGATCTGTCACTCATCCCCTGTGTGTATGACGTTCCTGCCCAGCGTTATACACAAATCCACCGCCCTCTAGGGAAAAGACTAGTGTTATACACACTACCACCCCCTTGACATCATCTCCCCCCGCCCAGCCAGGGCTACAGTACACGCCCAACCAGGTGAGCGATGCCCCCCCCCCGCGATTGATTCACGGCACCCCCGCACCTCCTCTACCGCAATTTGCGGACCCCCATCCCGCGATTCACGCCCCCCTGCTCGATTCACGGCACCCCCACCGCGTGATTCGCGGACCCCCAGAACCCCCCCTCACGCAATTCACGGACCCCCGCGGCCCCCCTTCCCGCGATTCTGAGCACCCCCCTCCCGCGATTCGTGGACCTTCCCCCCCTGCGATTCACTGAGCCGAACAACCCCCCCTCCCGCAAATCGCGGACCCCCCTTCCCACGTTTCACGCCCCCCTCCCGAGATACACGGACCCCCGCAACCCCCCTTCCCACAATTCACGCCCCCCCTCCCTTGATACACGGCAAAAACTCCCCCCGTCCCCCGCCCTCCTTGCCCCCCCTCCCACGAATTTGGCACCTCCCCGCCCCCTCCCACGATTCACGGGCCCCGCTACCCCCCCTCCCGCAATTCACAGACCCACACAACCCCCCTCCAGCGATTTGTGAACCCCCCTGACCCCCTTCCCGCAATTCCAGAGCCAGAGGTGTCCACACGGTCCTCTGCACCAGCGACAAAACTTTTATCAATGTCTTGCCCACATACCACTATTATACAGCCTCCTGCTCTCATGCACCCTCACTCAGGGAGGAGACACTCACCCACTGCCGGGAGCTGCATACTGTCCCCCACCCTCCTCCAGTTCTAGGGATGGCCATCGACCATCAATGATTTCAAATCATCAAAGGTTTATGGCCGATGTTGAACATTTTTGCCATCGATGTGTGGGGACCAGAAGGTTTTCCTACATTGATGGCAAAGGAGAACCGATCAAGTTTCAAAAATTTTTAAGGTGCCGGGACACGGAGTATAGCTCCCCCCCCCCCCCCCCCCACCCGGAAGTCCCACCACCGAGTTCTGATTGACCCGCTGCCTATTCAGTCAGATATAATGGATGACCATCGATAGCTACAACAATCGATGGTTATCCAAGTAATATTTTACTACTATCGATGGCAGGGTGCAAAATCTCCTTCAATGCCAATCAGCAATGGCATCTGCACCAATGGCCATCCCTACTCTGCAACAGCCGAAAACCTTTACTACACCTCATGCCCACACACCCCTATCACTGCCCTGCCTCCTGCCCTGTAACTTCCACCAGTGGGGACCCGCTCACCCTGTGTTGCCCACATTCCCCTATCATGCTTTACCGCCCAGCCTCATGCTCTCATGCAGCCTAACTCCCACCCAGTAAGAGAAGACACTGACTCAGGGCCACCGTCCTGTACTCCTGTGCTACCACGCTGGACCCTCACCCACTGGCAGAAGCTGCATGGTGTCCCCCACCCTCCTCTGCACCAGCACAAAAGCTTTAGTCCCCCTCATACCCACACACCCCTATCAGTACCCAGCTTCCTGCTCTCCTGAACCGTAACTTCCACCAGTGGTGACCCGCTCACCCTGTGTTGCCCACATTCCCCTATCATGCTTTACTGCCCAGCCTCCTGCTCTCATGCACCCTAACTCCCACCCAGTAGGAGGACACACTGACTCAGGGCCACCATCCTGTACTGCCACACTGGACACTCACCCACTGGCAGAAGCTGCACAGTGTCCCCCACCCTCCTCTTCAGTCCCCCTTATGCCCACATGCCCCTATCAATACCCAGTCTCTTGTTTTCCTGTGTCGTGACCTCCGCCAGTGGGGATCCGCTGACTCAAAAACACCCTACTATACTATTGCACACACACCTAAACAACACGCGGGCACCCCCTCCCACACACACACACACCCACAAATGTCACTGTACCCTCCACACTATCAATGTACATCTTACTCTGTAACCGCTTTTTAATTAAACAAAACAATACACACCCCCTTCCAAATCATATGCTCTCTATTTAACACATTTCACCTATAACTCAAGTTGCAATACAGGCCATCTTTCATACAATTCTAACCATATTTCTCACAATACAAAAGTTCACAAATTAAGAAGGGGGGGAACCCCTTACGCCGGTGTGAAGAATGCCCGTAGAGCGCAATGAATCACCTAGTTTATTACATACTTTAAATTGAGTGTTAAATACAAATGATTACGTGATAGATTCATGCACAGTGGCAGCAGGGAGGTTCAAAGATACCACACACACATGAAAAGTACTGGAACTCTCTCATCTACTTGGCCGGAGAGATATTTTGCCCTGACTAAGTTGTTTCAGTGAAATACGCATTGGCGGCTGCCGACGGCACCCGAGACTTTATACATATGTATATATGGATATATGGATAACCTGACTCTGGTGCTGTGAGAACTTCTACTGATGCCTTGTCCTTGACCTAGTGGCAGAAATGTAGACAGACCTATGATATAACTGTAATATACCATTTTTAAAATTTCACGACGAGACTCTGGTGAGTTCCCTTATTGGATTACTTATATCCTACACTGCTATATATAGCAATTAATTGATCCATAGTGCCGTGGTTACTCCAGAACTATATATATATATATATATATATATATAAATATATATAAATATTGTTAAAGTCGAGTTGCACACACGCCATTTTAGGATAGTATGGCCGCCATTTTGGTTCGCAGAGTTGCGCAAATAAAGTATTCTTACCCGAGTCTGTGTGACAAAGTGGACCAGAAGCGCAGCCATACTATTACACATAAATTCATAATACCATACTTACACCAAATAAAATATAGTTAATTAAAGGTTTAGAGCACTACACATAGTTTAATTGGCATTACATACTTCTGTCTGTATAATGTTTGGTACCGTTACGTTCCGTTTCTCATGTGCAGTACTCCGGTCATAGTGAAATTTTTGCAACTCATATGGTCCGATAATTACGGACAAAATCTATATTCCAAGGACTATTTCTGTTAAAATGTGTGTGACAAAAGAATCTAGATATAACCGGTTCTTGTAGCTATTTACGACCCCCGACGACGATGCCAACACACAAAGGACTCCAAAGTTCACTCCCACTGCACCTTATGTAAACCAGGTGTAATACTTTGCCCCAATCACTGAGGACTGGACATTCGAACCCTGACCAATAGGAATGGCCTTTGACCTCCCCCTTCTGACCCTATAAGATAGCTAACCCTGGGCGGCCTCGGCCACTTCGGCACTGCTTCTATCCCTTACCATTGACCGGGCTATAGTTCAATCTGAATATAGCGAGCTCCGACCGGACTGCGCTGCGCATATTTGAGACGGTAAACGGTTGCATTCCCTGTACTTACTTTTATTGTATCGTTGGCTGATTGTATCCTGTGCCTGTTTTCTTTCCCAAGTAGAGTCTTATTGTATAATTATTGTTAGATAATTGTATCACGTGTTACCCTGTATTTTATTATTTCTGTAATCCCCTTTTGTCCATTAGGGACTAAATACAATATATACGGAGAATCTATCTCCTCACTTGTTATATCGTGGTCTCGTCTAAATTATTCGCATCTAGCGATAAGGTGTATTACGGACATTGTCCTTTAAGTGCATTCGCAGATTAGAGACAAAGTACTGCGAAAGGATCTCCTATTACTGCATTGATTCAAGCGTGTACAATACACGGTAAAGGTACGCTACGCTGCGCTACTCTTTGTTCGCAAGTAGCTAGGAATAAAGGATACGCAAGTTACGGAAGAAGTACGTAACCTGCGCTTTTCACTTATTGTTCTTTGGTCATATAAATATCAGGTATTGATAGTTGGGGGCTGGCGTCCGAGCGTTTCATACTCTAGAACACTGTACCAAACGCGCGGCTTGAACCTATACCAGCAAAAGGGTGGAAGTGATTATTTAACCATTGCTGGATAGGCCAAGTCCGCGGCGGTGCAGGGTTCGAGTGGTGCTAGCGTTTGAACCCGAAGTACAATAAGTGAAATCCAAGGAAATATTAAGTGTTTTTAAGTATATTAAGTGTTTAGTAAGCTGTACTTCTGCCTGCCACAAGTAGTTTCACGGGGTATAGTGTCTTGAGTTGCTTGTTCATTACAGTATATGTGCCACGTGCGATAAGGTTCGCACACGTGGAGGCAAAGGCCTGTGTTTATTATAGTACATAGAGGATCCCTTCTGTGCAAAACTATAACTTTTATTGTTAGTTACTGAAGGGCCAGGGACTCCGCCACGTGGCGATAAGTTCTGGGCCTTCTACAGTAACGTGTAGCGTCTATTGTGTATTACGCAAGGTGCGCACGCACGTGCTTACGTTGGGAAATTTTTGCAATTTTGTACGTAATTTACGGATTAAGTGCGGGATTTATTTCGCATCTTTATACGTAACTTTCGGACTGAGTTAAGGGATTTATTCCATATTTATGCTCAATTACTGCGTGTAGCAAAACCCGATCGCGACCTTGCAAATACACTGTAGAACACGTGGGTGGCCGAGTCATCGGCGGCCTGTGAACAGATTTAACAAACACACGTACATACGTGGCTGTTCACTGGCACTGCACATGCAGCACACATAGGAACCCAGAGGTGAATAGTATTAAATCACTAGCTTTATCTAAAAACAGTATAGTAACATACTGTGGATAAAGCGGTAATTAATAAGAGAAAATAAGTTTTTCTTTTGTTGTTCATTTTTCCCAAAAACAAGCAACTCAAGCATTATTTTAATAGATTCCTATAGCCATTAAAATGGATTTATACCTGCATAAGTATCTAGTGAGAAACTACCAACCTGGGAAGATTTTCTGTACAGAAATATTGCAAGTTTAAGCGTAAGACCAAGGTGTAAGTAGCACCCAGTGTGAAACAATCATTGGGTGAACGGGTGTGTGACGACACAACTCAGCGCAGTCCAGAGTAGGACAAGGTTTAAGATATAGAGGCGCACGTGACGATGTGCCCATAGGAACTGCCCCTTCCGTGGACCTACCTATTTTGATCCACCGGAAGGGTACAAGAAGCTAAATCGGAACCCAGTGATCTGATTAGCCACTTTAGAAATATACCAGTTTTGAGGATACAGGAAAAACAAGTTTTTTTGTGTTCTGCAAAACTCGGCCGCACCCCGCAAGTCGTGTAGTTATGCGTTTCTGACCGTAAGCGAGTGGTGATTTAGTACATAACCTCGCAGAGTGGGCTTCACGCTTAAGTGCGGAATAGTGTCACTCTGTTGGGGAGGAGTGTTTTGGGAGCGACTCAAGGACAAACGACCCACCGGTTTCTGCTAGCTGTGAACTTTTATTCCTGTAACAATGGGAAATAACGGGTCACACAGGGATGCCGTGCTAGTTAGGGAGGAATCAAGCCGACCTAAAGGGTCGGCACCATTCATAATGTGCAGAAAGCACGGTGAACGAGCAGTTGTTTACCAAGAGAAATGGAAAAAGATGACACAGGGCAGCAAGTTAGAATTTCCCAGTGTTGGTAGTTTTGATCCAGAGATCTTATCCGCAGTTAAAGATGAGATATGTCTACTTTCCTCACGAAAGAAGAGAGTGAAGCACATTGAAATTCTTAAGTTGTGGCAGAAGGAAGGGCAGGAATAATGGGGAATAGGATGTCTAGCAATAACAGATACAATCAGCCGCAGGAATGCAACCGCAACCGCTCCCCCACCTCCATATGTGCCGGAGGGGTTAATGACTGCTAAACAAAACATGAGTAAAGATGTAACCATTACTAACCTGTACCCTGTTTTATCCCCTTACAAGGAAACCAGAGAGGAAAAGGATCTGCTGTTAACATCGGCCGTCTCCCATGCAATTAACATGCTTGAAGGAAAGGCTGAACCAGCAAAACCTGCTGCTGGGGCTCCAGCACAGGAAGAGGAGACGGCTGATGCCAACAGCATAGTTGTGGACTCAGGTAAGAAAGCACTACACAGCACAGACACAGACAACCCCATACAAGGACCCAGTAATGCGGATGTGGTGCAAACATACCCAGTACGTACACTGGAGGTTCCCTATGGTAAGGCAGACAGAGAGGGTGTGATACCTACCAGGAAGATGACCATGTTAAATTCATGGACACGGTTAGAACTGCGGTCCATCATTTCAGATTTCCCTGATCCTAGGAAAGATCTGACCTTATGCCAGAAATGTGTAAGGGATCTGGGAAACTCTGATGAACCCACCAACAAGGATTGGAGAATCATGTTGAGGGCCTTTCTCCCTACTCACATCGATATCTTGAAATTCATTTAGGATAGCGGGTTGAGAGGAGACAAGGAAATAAATTATGAGATCAACCAGGAAAATATATGCCTAATAAACTTACAGTTGGGTGTATATTTTCCTGGAATATAGCAAGATATTCACTATCAAACAAAAGGATGGTGAATCAGCTAGCGAATATTTCAACCGGGGTCTGATGACGGTATCCAAACAAACTGGTGTCGCCGAACCTAAGGATAACCCACACCTGAGGGAGATGGTTGTCTCTGTGCTAGTGGAGGGGCTGAGAGAGAAATTGAGGACCAGGGTCCAGACATCTTTCCCAAATTGGCGAGGAATGACAGTAGATGCCCTACGGGAATCTGCTGTCGACCATGACAAAAACATACTAAGAAACAGAGAGATGCAAACCGAAAAATTAATGGCGGTCAGCATCCAAGCTTTTGCAAATGTCCCAAATAAAACTGCATACCAACCAAACACCAGAGACACAGGGAGAAAACCCATGGTATGTTACAACTGCAACAGAGAGGGACACTTTGCAAATCAATGCAAGTCAGGAAACTCCAGGAGATACAAAACACATAGGCGAGACTGGGAATCTCACCAGGGTGAGACACGGAGATACCCAGCCCCTAGACAATGGGAGGAGACAGACAGGTCACGCAACATGCCTCCTCCCCATCTGATGGCTGACACCGTACTAAGGGCAACCCAGGTAAGACAATAGGAAACAGGTCATACCTGTATCCTACAACCAGTTAGATTGACACAACACCTCAGGGAGGAACCTCAGGTAAAGGTTGATATAGCTGGAGTAAGGCAAACCTTTTTGGTTGATACAGGGGCGACCAGATCTGTTCTCAACACTCCCCTTCACTTGGGTTTCACTGATCAATCAGTAGCAGCAATTGGGGTAACAGGAAAAGTGCAACATTACCCACTGACGAAACCAGCAGAAGTTACAATCGGGCCTCTGCATACCAAACATTCTTTCCTGTTGGCTGCAGCGGCCCCGACTAACCTCCTGGGTAGAGACTTACTATGTAAAATGGGATGTGTCATCTATTGCACCCCCGATGGGGTATTTCTGGACACTCCTAGAGATCTTGCACAAGAAGTGCAAGATATGCTGGACAGTCCTCAGAGGCTAATGTTGTATTCAACTGTTGTAGAGTCGAATCCATCTAGGGTAGCTGAAATTACAGCACAAATACCGAGTTCCCTTTGGACTAAAGATGGACAGGATGCTGGGTTGATGGCAAACGTAGCTCCAGTAGAGATTCATTTAAAAGAAGGCAGGATAGCCCCAAAAATACCACAATACCCTTTAAAACCTGAAGTCGAACTAGGTGTGTACCCTGTGATCCAACGATTGCTCCAACAAGAAATCCTAGTTCGAACCTCTAGCACGGCCAATAGTCCCATTTTTCCTGTGAAAAAGAGTGGGGGGAGGGGCTACAGACTAGTGCAGGATCTAAGAGGGTTAAACAAAGTAGTTGAGAGCCAATTCCCCGTAGTGCCTAACCCAGCTGTCATCCTGATGCAAATCCCACCTCACTGTACACATTTTACAGTCATTGATTTGTGTTCTGCTTTCTTCTCTGTCCCTTTGCACCCTGACAGCCAATACCTTTTTGCTTTTACTTACAGAGGAGTACAGTACACCTGGACTCGACTCCCTCAGGGATTCATAGACAGCCCCAGCATCTTCTCCCAGGCCTTGCATGATTGTTTACAATCCTTTCAACCTATGAATGGTTCGAAACTAATACAATATGTCGATGACTTATTGTTGTGTTCTGAGTCACTGGAGTCATCAGTAGATGACACTCGACAGCTGCTGATGCATCTCTCAGGGACAGGACATAAAGTATCAAAGGATAAGCTACAATTATGACAGACCAGGGTTAAGTATCTGGGCCACTGCCTTACCCAAGGGCTGAGACACCTCACTGATGACCGAATCCAAGCGATTCAAAACATGGTACTGCCGCAGACCCAGCACCAGATCCGTACGTTCCTAGACATGTGTGGATACTGTCGCAATTGGATCCCAGGATTCTCTATTCTGGCATTACCACTACAAGAAATGGTTTCCTCAACTAAGCCAGACCGGGTCTCTCATACTGAGGAATCTGAGCTGGCTTTCGAGGAACTAAAGGTGAGCCTAACAAAGGCCCCAGCACTGGGAATGCCAGATTACGGGAAACCCTTTGAACTGAACGGAACAGAATCAGCTGGGTGTGCGGCAGGAGATTTTATAGTGTGTGATAAAATCATGAAATACTCTGTCCCTTATTTTCTCCCTGACGATGTTTATTATATTTGTGGTAGAAGGGCGTACAAATGGCTCTCCATGAACTACGTTGGAATTTGTTATTTAGGTAGAGTGTTACCCGAAGTAATGACCCTTACACATGATGAAATGGTAAGCATACACAAAGGTATACCTCCTCCTTACACTCATACCCATTATGACCAAATCCACAAAAGGGATTTAACAATCAAGAAGGAACCCCTAGCCTCTGAATTGATACACAAATCATTCAGTTTGGGGTAAAATGTTGTACATACATCACCAACAATACTGAAGACCCAGAAGAAATCATCGATCATCGGATGGATGAGATTCTTCAGCTGAAATGGGAAATTAGAAGGGAACACAATATCAGCCTGGCAGAAGTAGGTGATAAGGTCAGCGAATGGACCTCCTGGTTGAACCCAATGCACTGGTTCTCTGGTTTAGGAGAATGGGCGCAAGGAATCATAGTTAATATCGGAAAACTCCTTCTCTGTATCGGAGGGGCCATCATAGTCTTTGTGCTATTGTTTAAATGTGTCAAAATGGTGACCCGGGGAAAGACAAGACGTACTGAAATCATGAGTGTAAGAACGAGGGATGCAGAGGAAGACCAGGGTTTGGTATATGACCCTAGAATTGAAACCATCACCCACTAAAAGATATCATATTTTGAAAAAGTGTATATGTTGTAACCTCCCTTGTTTTTATTTTTATCCCAAAATTGTATATTATCCTTTGTCACCCTGAGTAGATTGTTCGATAAATGTGGCCCCTCATTTATCCATAATCCTGGATTGGACTAGCGCAGATGGTTTACTCCCCTTCTATGTAAAATTCAAGGATCCCATAATTATTGTTAGGATTATGAATTTCTGTGTTTTAGGAAAATATTTTTTGTACTGTGACAGTTTTGTATTTACTGTCAAAGGGTGGACTGTTAAAGTCGAGTTGCACACACGCCATTTTAGGATAGTATGGCCGCCATTTTGGTTCGCAGAGTTGCGCAAATAAAGTATACTTACCCGAGTCTGTGTGACAAAGTGGACCAGAAGCGCAGCCATACTATTACACATAAATTCATAATACCATACTTACACCAAATAAAATAGTTAATTAAAGGTTTAGAGCACTACACATAGTTTAATTGGCATTACATACTTCTGTCTGTATAATGTTTGGTACCGTTACGTTCCGTTTCTCATGTGCAGTACTCCGGTCATTGCGAAATTTTCGCAACTCATATGGTCCGATAATTACGGACAAAATCTATATTCCAAGGACTATTTCTGTTAAAATGTGTGTGACAAAAGAATCTAGATATAACCGGTTCTTGTAGCTATTTACGACCCCCGACGACGATGCCAACACACAAAGGACTCCAAAGTTCACTCCCCCTGCACCTTATGTAAACCAGGTGTAATACTTTGCCCCAATCACTGAGGACTGGACATTCGAACCCTGACCAATAGGAATGGCCTTTGACCTCCCCCTTCTGACCCTATAAGATAGCTAACCCTGGGCGACCTCGGCCACTTCGGCACTGCTTCTATCCCTTACCATTGACCGGGCTATAGTTCAATCTGAATATAGCGAGCTCCGACCGGACTGCGCTGCGCATATTTGAGACGGTAATCGGTTGCATTCCCTGTACTTACTTTTATTGTATCGTTGGCTGATTGTATCCTGTACAATACAAAATTGAGATTTCAAAACTGTATAGGGCGCAAGAGAGATCCTGATGATATTCGGACCGACAAGCTTTTCGACAAGTTTCTCTGTGTATATGGATTCCCTCCGTGTATATTTTTGAAAACATAAACCAGAGAAACCAGCAATTAGTTTGAGTTCAGATACATAGAAGGATTTCACAAGTGGAGCGAACAGAAAGAACTGAGGGTGAGCGTACCCCTACTCACTCTATGAGTGGCACTGTACGTGCACGTAGCGTGTACTTTCTCCTGTTGGAATCGATCTTCTCTATTCTCTCTCCTCGCTCCAAAGTGATGTGTATATCATGAAAAAGAATAATGAATAATACTGTGTAAACCCGTTTCCTTCTGGGTATATATGAATTTTTCAATAGGGAAAGTGATTATAGGGCGCACCTCACTCACCCGATCTCAGGGGGAGGTACACATATAAAGGTATCTTTAAATGTAGTGAACTTGTGACTCAATTCAATGGTGAAAAAAATAGGGCGTACCCCACTCACGGTAGATGTAGATGGTGTAAATGCCCGTAGCAGGTTCTTTTAAGTTTTTCTCTTTTATCCTGCGGGATATTCTCAATTTTTCTCCAAAATGTGAACATGAAATATAAATAAAAAAACACAATGTGTAATTTCGTCCTAACTGGTCAGCATTTTAACCAGGGAACCCCAAATTGGTGTGTGCTGAATCGTACCAGGACTCACTCGTTAGAGGTTTTTATAAAGTATATAAAGGTATCTTTGTGAGGTGTGAATTTTATAGAAGATTCCTCCACCAAGACCAAAGTGCAAAGAAGAGACCGAGGTGGGCGGGTGCGCTCCAAGCCATCGGCTTTGCTTCTGCAGGCATCTATGTGTCCCTACTACATAGGACGGCGCCTGGACGCTAAGAAGAGGCGTGCACTCTGGACACAGATAAGAATTTGCCCACTAACATAGCCCATTTCAACCATCAATACGGCGTTTCCTCAAACCGGAAGGACGCGCATGGTTGTCATGGCAACCGCTAATGCTGTATTATAGGAAATGTGAATTCTACTGCTAAAAACTGGAATGATTTGAGATGATTGAACTATATAGCACATATACAGTAAAATAGAATATGTGCACACGTATTTTGAACATGGGAACATGCACTATTGTAACAACTTGTGACATCATTTCCTGTGTAAGGGGATTGGCTGCTCGGGGTATAAATAATGGCTACTCACACTCCACCAACATGTCTTGAAAAAGGTGTTTGTACACCGAAACGCGTCGGCAGTTGGTGAGTGTGAGCAGCCATCAACCCCCCTTTTTTTATCACGAATCTTCATTGGATGTACGTATTTTTTTATCATGTTTTTTATTTTTTTGTAATGCTTGTTATTGTGGCTTTTAAACGGCTTTGTTTCTTCTATATGACCGTGTGGGTCTTTTTGAATTGTGTTCCCCTGGTTGTATGGTGTGTGACCATCAAAGGGCGATTGAACTTTTTTTACCTATTTGTCTAAATAATTTTTTTTTTTTTAAAATAAAAAAAAAAGACAGAAGAAACAAATTTATTTATGGTTGATAAGGAATAAACAGATAACCCCTTCTCTGTTTTTGAACACAAAACACTGAGACAAAAACATCTCTTTTTTTGTCTTATCCTGCACCAATTGGTGCACATGGTTGGATGAAGCATTGTCCAGTGTGGTTCAAAAACATAAGCCCAATAAAGAAAACGCTATGAGAACATAAAGCCTTACGAACCCGTAAGTCTGGTACGCCACCATTCTTCATCTAAACCCTGCTACCCCTGGGTAAAGAAAATTTTTTGCACTTTGGTCTTGGTGGAGGAATCTTCTATAAAATTCACACCTCACAAAGATACCTTTATATACTTTATAAAAACCTCTAACGAGTGAGCCCTGGTACGATTCAGCACACACCAATTTGGGGTTCCCTGGTTAAAATGCTGACCAGTTAGGACGAAATTACACATTGTGTTTTTTTATTTATATTTCATGTTCACATTTTGGAGAAAAATTGAGAATATCCCGCAGGATAAAAGAGAAAAACTTAAAAGAACCTGCTACGGGCATTTACACCATCTACATCTACCGTGAGTGGGGTACGCCCTATTTTTTTCACCATTGAATTGAGTCACAAGTTCACTACATTTAAAGATACCTTTATATGTGTACCTCCCCCTGAGATCGGGTGAGTGAGGTGCGCCCTATAATCACTTTCCCTATTGAAAAATTCATATATACCCAGAAGGAAACGGGTTTACACAGTATTATTCATTATTCTTTTTCATGATATACACATCACTTTGGAGCGAGGAGAGAGAATAGAGAAGATCGATTCCAACAGGAGAAAGTACACGCTACGTGCACGTACAGTGCCACTCATAGAGTGAGTAGGGGTACGCTCACCCTCAGTTCTTTCTGTTCGCTCCACTTGTGAAATCCTTCTATGTATCTGAACTCAAACTAATTGCTGGTTTCTCTGGTTTATGTTTTCAAAAATATACACGGAGGGAATCCATATACACGGAGAAACTTGTCGAAAAGCTTGTCGGTCCGAATATCATCAGGATCTCTCTTGCGCCCTATACAGTTTGGAAATCTCAATTTTGTATTGTATCTTGTCTGGTTGTTGGGTGATAGCCGCGAGTGAGTACGAATTGAGGGCAGCAAAGCGCTAAACAGGGGTCTGATTCTATACCATCTATTGTTTCTGTGATTGTATCCTGTGCCTGTTTTCTTTCCCAAGTAGAGTCTTATTGTATAATTATTGTTAGATAATTGTATCACGTGTTACCCTGTATTTTATTATTTCTGTAATCCCCTTTTGTCCATTAGGGACTAATTACAATATATACGGAGAATCTATCTCCTTACTTGTTATATCGTGGTCTCGTCTAAATTATTCGCATCTAGCGATAAGGTGTATTACGGACATTGTCCTTTAAGTGCATTCGCAGATTAGAGACAAAGTACTGCGAAAGGATCTCCTATTACTGCATTGATTCAAGCGTGTACAATACACGGTAAAGGTACGCTACGCTGCGCTACTCTTTGTTCGCAAGTAGCTAGGAATAAAGGATACGCAAGTTACGGAAGAAGTACGTAACCTGCGCTTTTCACTTATTGTTCTTTGGTCATATAAATATCAGGTATTGATAATATATATATATATATATATATATATATATATATATATATATATATATAGGTGTACAGCGGGTGGCACTCCAGCAAATAACGACAGTAATCACGATCTGTGTTCCAACGTTTCAAATGTTATTTCAACATTTTTCATCAGGGTGCTGAAATAACATTTGAAACGTTGGAACACAGATCATGATTACTGTCGTTATTTGCTGGAGTGCCACCCGCTGTACACCTATATATTGGAGCGAGCCCTCGTCTCTCTTCCCCTGGGAGGGCACCCGGTTTTGTTTTTGCTGCTATTTTGGAGTGCCGGACATCCCCTGGAAATCTGCTATATATATATATATATATATATATATATATATATATATATATATATATATATAGCAGATACGTTGAGAGGCACTCCAGAGGCAACGGAGCAGTGACCGTGGTGCAGCACTGGGGGTTTCTAGATAGAATCGTGGTGAAGTGGCACTCGGGCGGATTTTTCAAAGGAAGTCAGACTACACAGGTGTACCGACGTTTTGGAGTTTAATCCGTTTTCAAGGTGAGAACAAAGTAATGAGAGAAACACACTTACATTTATCACCGTGGACCGGAACCGACCTGGCGCCGATTAGCGATTAGCGCCAGGTCGGTTCCGGTCCACGGTGATAAATGTAAGTGTGCTCATAAGTTTACATACCTTAGCACAATTTGTGATTTTCTGGCATTTTGTCAGAGAATATGAATAATAACTTACGAACTTTGCTTTCACTCATGGTTAGTGGTTGAGTGTAGCCATTTATTGTCAAACAACTGTGTTTCATCTGTTTAAATCATAAGGACAAGAGAAATTACCCAAATGACCCTGATCAAAAGTTTATATACCCCAGTTCTTAATACCGTGTATTGGCCATTTTAACATCAAGGACAGCTTGAAGTATTTTGTGGTAGTTGTGGATGAGGCTCCTTATTTTCTCCGATGGCAAAGCTGTCCATTCTTCTTGGCAAAAAGACTCCTGTTCAGTAGCACACGCAGGGGGGGTTTCTGAGTACCCAGAAAACCCCCAGGAGTCAAAGGACACTATGCTGAAAGGTGAGGGTCCCCTCTTTCCATAGGTACAAGAATTGTAAAAATCAGCCCTTGGGAACCGGAGATATCTGACTTCAAAGCAGTGGTCCCATCCAAGCCTGTTAATTGCTCTTCCCAGTCAGATATTTCAGGTTCTGTCTGACTTTTTTTTCTGAGGGTATATTCCAAAAGCTAGGACTCTCCCCCTTTAAGGTACACTAGTAGCTTGTCTCTACTGTTCCCAGAACCAGAGATATCAGCCTTCCAGCAGCTGGTTACTACTCCAGCTACACACACCTGGTATGTAGTTTTATATTCTCGTTGGCAGATTGCTCTGCCTACTGAACTCTGATCCCCTATCCATAATACCATTTGTTAGGTGGGATTATCTAGTTTTTAATTCCATTAAAATCTAAGAAATCTATTTCCGGGAACTGGAGATATCTGCAGTCAAGCAAGCTGTCCTCCTACCAAAAAATTATGAATAATAAGCCCACTCCACTATACACCCCTCCTCTGCATATTAAACATCCTCTACCACCCTGGAAGTTATGTATCAGGACCCCTTCATTCAGCCCAATGCCCCCTTATCCCACCATCTGTGCAGTAAAGGGGTAATTAGTGGAAATTACTGATCCAGGCCTACATGCTGAGCGATTGATATAATACCCCCTACCACCCGTGGGACATCAAGCTTCCCCCACCCCTACCGCTGGAGGGTTTTTTAAATTATTATTATTATTTATATACATTTGGTCTATCCATAATACTTTAACTGACCCGGCATATACTGGGTCACCTAAGTGTCCATCTCCGTGCTTTGCTCAGCCCCTCTGGAAACCCCCTTCTGAAAATACTGCGTTTGCCCCTGTGTTCCTGTAAATTCTTGGGATGTCCTGCATGAACTGCACATTTGAGATCTCCCCAGAGTGGCTTAATGATATTGAGGTCAGGAGACTGAGATGGTCACTCAAGAACCTTCACTTTATTCTGCTGTAGCCAATGACAGGTCTCATTACAGGGTGTGCAGTCTAGGGCCCCACTCTTTCCATAGTCTATATTGCTTCTGCCTAGATTAGCACCCCCCCCCCACCACCACCCTCAAATGTTTTTAGCAGGGACTAGCATTGACTGCACAACTGTGATGAAGGCATAATTTCAAGTAAGTCCTAATAATTTATAAATGTCAGTTTTCTTGGGGAAATTGTCTGGGTGCGGGGCCCCCTTGAGCTTGTCTGGCTGGACCACTCCAGGGCATCGGTACTTTACACATAGACATATAATTTTTCTACGTAGGTCTTTTTTATATGTATTTTTTCACATTTTTTTTATTTTTGACACACCCTTTATCACTATTAGTTGCTTACACATACCCTACATTCTATGACACTTTACACTCTATTACACTTCACAGCTATATTTTATTTATGTGATGCCCTGGGGTGGTTTTGCTGGACTGGCTTGGGGGTGCCCTGCGCCCCAGGCATGAACTCCATAGTGCTAGGGACCTGCTCTAATGAGGAGACCTTAACGTGGTGAGCAGGTAGATATATTTGGGCAAATGTATGCTAACATCCTCATAAATGAATTATAAAAGGAATACATGTTAGCAGTAATGATTGCACAGTGCACCTGCAAACCCCCATATATATAGCTAAAAATCTCAGCAAGGTAACACCTCGCATTACAGGGTGTTCAGTCTAGGGCCCCCCTCTTTCCATAGTCTATATTGTGTATCCTTACACACCTGAAGCCTGAGATTGCTTCTGCCTAGATTAGCACCCCTCCCCCACCACCCTCAAATGTTTTTAAGCAGGGACTAGCAATGACTGCACAACTGTGATGAAGGCATAATTTCAAGTAAGTCCTAATAATTTATAAATGTCAGTTTTCTTGGGGTAATTGTCTGGGTGCGGGGCCCTCTTGAGCTCGACTTGGCCTTGTGTTTTGGATCATTGTCATGTTGGAACGTCCAAGGACATCCCATGCGAAGCTTTCAGGCTGATGAGTGCAAATTTTATGCTGCATTCATCTTGCCATCAATTTTGACCAGTGCCTTTGTAGCTCACACATCCCCAAAACATCAGTGATCCACCTCCGTGTTTCACAGTAGGAATGGTGTACCTTTCATCATAATGTAGGCCTTGTTGACTCCTCTCCAAATGTAACATTTATGGTTGTGGCCAAAAAGTTCAATTTTGTTCTCATCACTCCAATTGACTTTGGTCCAGAAGTTTTGAGGCTTGTCTCTGTGCTGTTTGGAGTACTGTAAGTGGGATACTTTGCGGCATTTGCGTAGTAATGGCTTTCTTCTGGTGACTCAACCATGCAGCCCATTTTTCTTCAAATGTCTCCTTATTGTGCATCTTGAAAAAACCACACCACTTTTTTCAGAGAGTCCTGTATTTCAGCTGAAGTTATTTGTGAATTTTTCTTTGCATCCCGAACAATGTTCATGGCAGTTGTGGCTGAAATTTTTGATGGTCTACCTGACTGTGATTTGGTTTCCACAGAATCCCTTGCTTGGATATCTTTTTATAACCCTTTCCTGTTTTATACAGTTCAATTACCTTTTCACGCAGATCCTTTGACAATTCTTTTGCTATCCCCATGACTCAGAATCCAGACACATCAGTTCAACACTGGATGAAAGATGCAAGGGTCTTTCAAGAGACCAGAAAGTCACTGAGCTACACACACACTGATTACAATCAAACAGATCATAGGTGAGGATGGTTACCTTTAGTATCCATTAAAACCAGTCAACTTGTGTGTATGATATCAGGCCAAAATCTCCAGGGTATGTAAACTTTTGATCAGGGTCATTTGGGTAGTTTCTGTTGTCATTATGATTTAAAAAGAGTAAACACAGTTGTTTATTTATTTACAGTTTTCTACATAGCGCATCAGATTCTGTTGCGCTTTACAATTGTAAACAGAGATAAAACAAACTGGGTAACAACAGACAGACTTGGAGGTAAGAGGGCTTTGCTGCAAGCTTACAATCTATAGGGACATAGGAGAGAAACACAAGGACAGGCACCAGAAACAGCATAGCTTGTTGGTCCATAAGGGAAGCTATATAATACATAAGTGCCTCAGAGGGTTATGCATAGGGCACTTACAGATGATAGGCTTGCCTGAAGAGGTGAGTTTTCAGGGAACGCTTGAAAGTTTGGAGGATAGTGGAGAGTCTTAGGGTTTCCATAAAGTGGGAGCAGCCCGATGAAAGTCCTGTGAATGGGAGCTGGTGATCCTTGCAGAAGAGAGACGCAGATCTTGTGCAGAGCGGAGTGGTCGAGATGGAATATATTTTGAGATAAGTAAAGAGATATAAGCTGGTGCAGTAGGGTTAATAGCTTTATATGCTAGCAGAAGGTTTTTTTATTTAATACAGTAAAATACAGGTAACCAATGGAGGTACTGGCAGAGTCGATCAGCAAATGATGAGCGTCTTGCTAGGAAGATCAGCCTAGCAGCAGCATTTAGAATGGATTGCAGTGGCGAGAGTCTGTTCTTGGGAAGGCCATTTAGGAGACTAATGCAATAATCAATGTGGGATATAATGAGTGCATGGATAAGAGATGTCTTGTGTGAGATCGGGTCGTAATTTGGATATATTTTTTAGATGCATGTTACAGGATTTGGTGACAGATTGAATGTGGGGAACAAAGTACTGTATCCAAAATACGACCCTATCTCACACAAGACACTACTAATATCCATGCACTCATTATATCTCACATTGATTATTGCAAGTCTCCTAACTGGTCTTCCCAAGAACAGATTCTCGCCACTGCAATCCATTCTAAATGCTGCTGCTAGGCTGATCTTCCTAGCAAGATGCTCATCATCTGCTGATCCGCTCTGCCAGTCCCTCCATTGGTTGCCTGTATTTTACCGTGTTCAATATAAAACTCTTCCTCTAGCATATAAAGCTAATTACCATACTGCACCAGCTTATATCTCTTTACTTATCTCAAAATATCTCCCATCTCCACCAATCGGCTCTGCACAAGATCTGCTTCTCTCTTCTGCACGGATCACCAGCTCCCATTCACTATTAGGACTTTCATTGGGCTGCTCCCACCCTATGGAATGCCCTTCCACACACAATAAGACTCTCCACTAACCTCCAAACTTTTAAGCGATCCCTGAAAACTCACCTCTTCACATAGTCCCAAACATAAAAAAGGGGATGAAACACGTTGGTCATCGGATACTAACCTCCACCCTCCATTGTGCATGAAGCACACTACAGATAAGCTTTTATTATTTGGTAAATTGTACAAGTCCATTACTTGTGTTTTTTATTCAGTAAACCGCCTTTTTTAACCCCTTACCGCCGCAGCCTGTTTTTGCCTTCCTGACAGAGCCCTTTTTTTTCAAATCTGACATGTATCACTTTATGTGGGGATAACTTTTTATTGCTTTTACTTATCCCAGTGATTTTGAGATTGTTTTCTCGTGACACATTGTACTTTAAGTTAGTGGTAAATTTTGGTCGATACAGTCTGTGTTTTTTTGTGAAAAATACCAAAATGTCGTAAAAAAATAGAAAATTTTGCAATTTGCAAAATGTTAAATTTTCTGCTTGTGAGACAAATAATCATACCACTCAAAATAGTTAATAACTAACAAAGACCATATGTCTACTTTATGTTGCCATCATTATTTCAACCTCCTTTTAATTTTTTTGGACACTAGGAGGCTTAAAATATGAATAGCAAATTCTCAAATTTTCAAGAAAATTTCAAACACTGATTTTTTTAGGTACCAGTTCAGTTCTGATGTGACTTTGAGGGACTTTTATGTGAGACACCCCCATAAATGATGCCATTTCAAAAACTGCACCCCTCACAGTATTCAAAACAGCATTTTGGAAGTTTGTTAACCCTTTAGGTGTTTCACAGGAATTAAAACAAAGTGTAGGTGAAATTTCAAAATTTCATTTTTTTTGCAGATTTTCAATTTTAATACATTTTTCTAAGGAACACAGTAGATTTTACTAGAGAAATGTGACTAAAAATTGATTCCCCCAATTCTTTTGTTTTCATAAATATCCTATATGTGGCCCTAGTGTGCACGTTGACCAAACCACAGGCTTCATAATAGAAGGAGCACCTACTTGATTTTGGAGCCTCCTTTTTATGAGATTATTTTTTAGGCACCATGTAGGTTTCTAGGCACCATAAAATGCTAAAAGTTAGGAACCCCCCCACAAGTGACCCCATTTTGCAAACTTCACCCCTCAGGGAATTCATCTAGGGGTATAGTGTACATTTCAAACCCCCAGGGGTTTCACCAATTTTGGTACAACTGGGCTGTGAAAATGAAAAATTACATTTTTTTACACAAAAATGCAGTTCTGGCTCAAAATTTTTCATTTTCACAAGGAATGAAGGAGACAAAGCACCCCAAAATCTGTGCCGCAATTTCTCCCGAGTACGGCAATGCCTCATATGTGACCAAAAAATACCATTTGGGTGCATGGCAGGACTCAGAAGGGAAGGAGTGATATTTGGATTTTGCAGCACAGATTCTGGTGGAATGAATGGTGGGTGCTATGTCGCATTAGCAAGACCCCCGAAGCACCAATACAGTGGAACCCCCCCACAAGTGACCCCATTTTGCAAACTACACCCCTCAGGGAATTCATCTAGGGGTATAGTGTACATTTCAAACCCCCAGGGGTTTCACCAATTTTGGTACAACTGGGCTGTGAAAATGAAAAATTACATTTTTTTACACAAAAATGCAGTTCTGGCTCAAAATGTTTCATTTTCACAAGGAATGAAGGAGACAAAGCACCCCAAAATCTGTGCCGCAATTTCTCCCGAGTACGGCAATGCCTCATATGTGACCAAAAAATACTATTTGGGTGCATGGCAGGACTCAGAAGGGAAGGAGTGATATTTGGATTTTGCAGCACAGATTCTGGTGGAATGAATGGTGGGTGCTATGTCGCATTAGCAAGACCCCCGAAGCACGGTGAAATGATGAACCTAATAATCCATAGATGTGTGGTATATTTTAAAACACTCCTTCATACATAGGCCGGGTTTGTCGGGGCAAGTTTCACAGTGGAAAATAGTTTGCTTTCTTATTCCCTTTTTATAGCAAACTTTGCACCTTTTTTGTGTCCTGCCCTTTTTTCCAGTGGAGGGGATTTCGTTAGGAAAATGCTGCCCTGATACAATACGGGGGCCAGTACTAGAAGTACTGGGGCCAGTACTAGAAGTACTAGAAGGGGAATAGTTAGTAGTCTTTAGGTTGTATCAAAGGTCTTATGATCCTATAGAACCCTTTTTCAGAGACAATCGTTCTTGGGACCTTATTGGTCTAGACTGAGAAGATGCTTAGTCCGTACTTTGAGAATGGCCCTAGAGCCGGTGATCCATTATCAATAGAAAAAAATAAAAAATAATAATAAAATGCAGTAACCCTGCTGGTGTGGAGTGCCAAATTTTCTAATCGTTATCCTCAGGGCTTCTTAATTAACCATTGAAGTTCCTGCTATTGTGCCAATGATTTAGAGCTCCTGTGGGAACCTCCTTCTCCTATGGGATGAACAATTAGAACAGGAACAGGATGGATGGTCGGCACTCCATGCAATCAACAGCAACAGCTGGTACGGTGCCCTCCACGGCCAAATGGCAAATGTAGTACAGTGTAGATAGGCGGCACTCGAATCTTCAATAAACAGACTGACTCAGAGAGCTCAGAAGTTCAAGATGACGTTTCGGTTTATTAACCTTCCTCAGATATACAAACAAATAATGTGCTTACCTTTATACAAGTGTATTACACCCTCCCCTCACCTCCATCACCGTGCAAAAAAAACGGACGTGTGTAGTGCGCTCAAAAAAAGTTCACCAGTCTAAAGCTGGGAACAGCGCATACTGCACTAGAGTTCCATGGAACCAGGGTGGGGGGGATGAGAAAAAATGTAACACCTGTATGCAAGTCGGCAACATTGTATGCAAACACCATCAAAATACATTAAAAGGTATACAAATGGACACTACTTAATGCACAACACTACAAAAGAATGATACATTCCTAGAAGAAGCAGTTAAAGTTAATTTGTTCATTTAACCCCATCGGAGCCACCGTTTTCAGGCGATGGATCCATTTTACTTCCCTCTGTAATAAGAGTCGACTCTGAGCTCTCTGAGTCAGTCTGTTTATTGAAGATTCGAGTGCCGCCTATCTACACTGTACTAAATAACGACTTTCGAGGATTTATTTCCTTCTCATCAGGTCACAGAGACATAAAACAAATAGTGACATTTATACTTACAAAAAGTTTTGTATGTATAAATGTCACTATTTGTATATTTCATTTGGAGGTGCAGTATACACATCATTGAGACCCACTAGAAATTATATGGCTCATTTTTATTAATGCATGCAATTTTTTAATATTGTGTTATTATAGTAAAATGATCTATTTTATATTACCTTGCCGTGTACAGTGTATTCATACTTTAGTATAACAGAAGCGCTGTTCCTCACACTTTTTTCTGTGTCTCACACTTAGTATAGTGGACTCTCCTGGTTTATCGAGAATTTTATGTGTAATATTAAGTTACATAGAAATAATTGCATAGCTGGACTCAGGAACTAGGGAGGTATTAATAGTTACATTAACCCTGCATGTCCCTGAAGATATTTATTAGAAGCAGGCTATTGCCCGCTCTGTACACATAGGGCAATTCAGGTAAGGCTTCCAAGCGATTTTGACGATGTAGTCAATATTGCTTAGAACAATCACCCCGTGTGTACACACCTTTAGGGCGGGGGCATTGTAGTGAAGAGTAAGAGAGAAAGGGAGGTGTGAGAGCACTAGTGAGTGAGAATGGCAGGGAGAGAGGGGTGCAAGAGAGTGAGAGGATGTAAGGGGGAGACAAGGGGCAGAATGCAATGCCACCCGAGTTCAGCGGCTGTAAGGGATGCTGGCCGAATGTTGACTATTTTTAAAGGGGCTATCTCAAGGCATGGTTTTTTACCTTGTAAGTGATTGCTGGTATCCTGCTCAGCCGACAAAATTGAGCGACAGTGGCAACAATTTGTATTTCATAATCCCATAACCCCTGTCCGAGTAAAGGGAGGGAGAGGGGGAGTCTCCAGGGCCAGGTCTCCCGTTGGATTTCCAGGGCCGGGCCTCCCGGGTCAAGTCTACCACCGGATCTCCAGGGCCTCCCCTCCCAACGGGTCTTCAGGGCAAGGCCTCCTGCCAGGTCACCAGCGGCAGGCCTCTCTCGGACGTAGTAGTGCCAGCGTACCTCCGCGTCACAGCAGGTTAAGTTTAGTTCTCACACCGGGGCTGGTCACTAGGTTGTGACGCAGAGCCACAGCAACAGTACCACCAGAGAGCGAGTAGGAAATGGGAGGGGAGAGTCTGGATCATCTGGCCCTCCTCTCTTGTGCAACCAACCGCTGCTGACCGGGTCAGTACAAATTCAAGAGGGTGCAGGGTATTGCGTGCTAGGTACTCGGGCCCCCCCAACCCATCAGGCCCTATAGCAGCTGCATCCCCTGCACCCTCTATAGTTACACCACTGCTAAAGGCCACCATACACCAAATCGCATGCAAGTTATCCTATGTAAATTCTCGGAGAGCTGCGGGGCCAGGAGAGTAATAAAAAAAAAAAAAACTTGGGTAGTGGTGGGGTCCGGACTGCGCTAAGCGAGTGCGGCGTCGTGGGCAGTTGGACTCTGCAAAAGAGATTATGGCCCGTATTCATTTCTGGACGACATTTGCGCAAATGCAATTCCCCTGTTCAATCCCAGTGCTGATTTTTCGCCAAGGTGAAAAATACTGCATTAGCTAAAACTGCAGCAAAATTTCGGCAAATTCACATGGTTTTGGAGAATCAGTAGCCGTTTTAGCTCATTTCCATTTTGCCCATGCCGAGTTGCCATAACAAAAATGGCATGGGTGAAAATGTACTCAAAAACCAGGCGAAAATGCCTGTGATTGAATACTGAAAGGAAAATCTTTGTAGTTTTTATACCTGGCGAAAAATCAGTCAAGATTTAATACGCCCCATAACTGAAACTTTACTGCACTAAAGATTCCGAAGAATGAGGAGCAGCACAAAACCTTTTTTGGTGATGCCACGTTAAGAGTATTTGGACAGGTATGTTTACATTTGTATCATAGATAGTGGCATTGGTGAAGAAGCAGAAGTTTGCAGTGGCCAATTGCGGATGTTCTTTGAAGAATACAGAGCAGACACAAATGTAACTTTTCTTACAAGACTCCAAAACATACAAAAAGTATAGTACCTAATGCAATATGGGCTTGTCCCCTCACTAAAATGATTATTTTAACCAGTTTTAAGCCATGTTTTAGATATAAAGGGGTGATTCTAAAAAGGAAGGTGGTTGGTCTCTCCAAAAAAAGGTATGTGCAAGACTTTGGTACAGCAAAGTGTTGTATGCGTATAACCAGATATAACCAAGCTCAATATACAAAACCTAACTTAAATAATGAATATATTGTTGTATCAATGTATCTGCTCTAGAGAAACAAACAGCTTGAAAGCAATGTTCCACATCACATCTGGGAGCATAAAAGCATTTCCAATAGAGCAGAATGACATAGGAGCCCTGTTTGCCAAAAACAAAGAAATAGACAATAATGAAATTGTAAATTTGGCAGATAAGACAAGCCTGACAGAAGACTACTGTGGCTCCCTGACACATTTTATTTAACTACTCATTTTTTTCTGCTACTATAAAGTCAGATCTGAGGAAACACAGTACAGACTACCATTAATTTGTGTCCAGTCTCTTCTAAATTTTACAGAAATTAAATAATCAACCTTACTGACCGTAGCTGCTCCACATTAAACTGCACTATAGAAGAAACCACATTTCTGCATTTTTAAATTTTCTGCATAAAGATGCAGAGGAAAATATTATATATATATATATATACACACACATATATATTATGGGTTCAGTTATATATATATATATATATATATATATATATATATATATATATATATATATATATATATACAGGTTGAGTATCCCTTATCCGAAATGCTCGGGACCACGAGCATTCCGGATAAGGGAATATTCCGGTTTTTGGAATAATTTTTTTTTAGTCATACTTACCTGCCCCTGGTGGGTCCCCGATGGTCCCTCGGCATCCATGGCGTCCTCCGGCGTCCACGGCAGGCCACCAGCACCGTCTCCGGCGGTCCCAGGAGTGCTTTGTGCAAGTTCCCAGGCGCGCCGGTGACGTCACCGACGTGCGCGCGCACTCGCGCAAAGCACTCCTGGGACCGCTGGAGACGCCGGAGAGGATGCTGAAGGCCTGCCGTGGACGCCGGAGGACTTGGTAAGTATTAAAAGAGGGTTGGGGGGGGGGGGGGGAAACAAAAAAAAAATTTGAATTATTCCAAAAAAACACGGTTTTAGGAATAATCCGGATACGGGATACCCGACCTGTGTATATATATATATATATATATATATATACATATATGCACACACATATATATTATAGGGTCAGGTATATATATATATATATATATATACACATACATACACTGTACATACACACAAACTTATATAATACTGCAGGATAAAATCTTACACATTTCAATAAAGGTCCAACCATTTGTGGCTAAAGAAAAGGACTAACACCCTTTCCTCTATTAAGACCAGTTTTGCCCTTGAGAGCCCCCCGGCAGCTCCTGGGGAGGCTCGCTTACTATTCGGCACTTGATGTGCCAAAATACATGCAATAAATCGCATGTGATGGCTGTGTGGCTGGGAACTAAAGACTGGCCAACCGCTGAATCTCTCAGAATTTGGCCAGTCTTCTCAAAATGTTTTCAAATGAAGCAGCGCTTCACTGCCCTGCCGCCTGGCAAATAGCGCTACAAGCTCCCAGCTGCCGCTGCCTGGACGCCGCTGCACATAGGTGTGTGACAGCGATGCTTCACCGCTGGCACACACCTAGGAATCGGACCAACACATCGTGGGTGCTAAAAAAGCAGCTGCGATGTCCTGCTAATGGGTCCGATCGGACTGATTGAACCAGTAGCAGGTTCAATCTGTAGGGACCGACCCAATGTGCACGGGATCGCACATTGGGCAGATGAAGTGTCAAACACATCCGATTTGATCCATCTGGATCTGGCGAAATCGTCCCAAATCGGACAAGTGTATGGGCACCTTAAGTCAGTGTGAGAGATGGGAGTGCATTTTAACCAACTATGTATTGGACTTTGCAGACCCTGACTAAAGGCTCCCATTCACTAGGACAGTGGTTCCCAACCCTGGTCCTCAAGTACCCCCAACAGTGCACATTTTCCAGGTCTCCACACAGAATCACAAGTGATATAATTAGCTCCACCTGTGGATCTTTTAAAATGTGTCTGAATAATGAGTGCACCTGCTGGGTGACCTGGAAAACGTGCACTGTTGGGGGTACTTGAGGACCAGGGTTGGGAACCACTGCACTAGGACGAGGTATGGCATACAGTACCTTGCATGTGATACTCCACCACCTGTCAGTAGGATCTGCTCCTGTACTCTCAAAAATGCAGGCCTCAGATGATGTTGAGATTTTTTTCACACCTACATATTCCTGGGCCATAAGGATTGTTCTGCTTCTAGTGGGGGAAACCCAAGTTACTTATGTGGTTCTCGCCAGGGAGGATGCAGAATTGTCAGACACATATGGACACATTCTGTGAGTAATGCTGCCAGGGGGAATACAAGCTGCAGTACTTAGCATCTGTACCGGCTAGGACCCTGCTGAACCACATATGTGTTCATTTGCCTATTGTACCCTTTGATGACATCTTATTGCTGTATATAGTGCTCCTAAACAGGAAAGCTATTTATACATATATAGCCCCTGGAGCCTATTCACCTTTTACCTGGGATTAATTGAGCAATCACATTTGGATGCACTTTCCTTTTCCCCAGAGTGGTGAGACTTATGAAATGGTGTGCTATTTTCTGTACAAATTACTATATAGCGGTAAATACTGTATACCCATCTGTACATTTATTCCCTCACTGGTCCGCATAATTCTTAAATGGAAAGTGTCTATTTTTAAACTGTCTTTTTTAAATATGATATACATTATATATGTTGATGGTCACTTCATTTAACCCCAGGGAGGTATATTAATTTATTTTATGTTTATTAAATAATATTATTATTGAAATACCTGTTATATGTATTATTAAGCACCATCTAGAATGTTTAACTTTTTTTTTTGAGGTTGTACAACCCCTATCCAGAGGTTTCTGATATACATATAAAAATATCTGAAGCACTGCCCAGTCTAGCGCCTGAGACATTATTGTGTCTTTTTACATATAGTAAATGAGTCTGATGTTGAGTCAACACATCTTTGTTGCGTGATGCACTTCAATTAAAATGTAAACATTGTATTACCATTATGCTGAGATGGAATGCAAATACAGGTTGATGTAGTACTTCGTATGCAAAACTAGCTTAAGTTATGTTATGAGATATGAATGCAAATAAAAACTTTGAAAAACTTTTTGTTTGAAGCTACTATTTTAACTGGCTGTGGCACTGGATAAATGGTTTTAATACCAAGAATTTCAATTCTACCTTCAGATTTGCCATTTCATTCCAAACGAGTCTAATTGACCATAAGAGTCTGCGGTACTCTTTACTTATCACGGCGGCCATCGCGGGCATTGAATGCACTAAAAAATCGGGTGCGACGCGACCGACACAATGCCCGCGATTTCCCATAGGGAACAATGTTAAATGTCTCAATTGACCCGATTTTCCTGTTCAATGCCTCAATTGACCCGATTTTTCCATAGGAAACAATGTTAAATGGCCCACAGAGGCCAAATAGGCACCCTGAAGTGTGAAATGGCCCCCACAATTGTTAACGCCACCCCACGATCAACGTGAACCCGAAGCGTGGCGAGCACAGCGAGCCCGCGAGGGGCGGCGGTACGCATCCTACGACCTTTTCATACCCCCACTATCCACGTCTGCGTGGAGTTGAGAATAGAATAGTGTGGCGAGCGCAGCGAGCCACCGAGCCCGAAGCGTGGCGAGCGCAGCGAGGGGACGCGGATACCTGTGAAGCCCACGAAGGGACGCGTTTACCTGTGAAGGTATCCGCGTCCTCTCGCCACGCTTCGGGCTCGGTGGCTCGCCACACTATTCTATTCTCAACTCCACGCCGACGTGGATAGTGGGGGTATGAAAAGGTCGTAGGACGCGTACCGCCGCCCCTCGCGGCCTCGCTGCGCTCACCACGCTTCGGGTTGACGTTGATCGCGGGGTGGCGTTAACAATTGTGGGGGCCATTTCACACTTCAGGGTGGCTATTTGGCCTCTCTGGGCCATTAAACACTGTTTCCTATGGAAAAATCGGGTCAATTGAGGCATTGAACATGAAAATCGGGTCAATTGAGACATTTAACATTGTTCCCTATGGGAAATCGCGGCCATCGCGTCAGTCGCGTCACACCCGATTTTCAGTGCATTCAATGCCCGCAATTTTTTTACCTGCGATGCCCACGATCAAAATCGTGGGCGCCGTGCTAGGTAAAGAGTACCGAGTCTGCTGTGGCATAACAATAAATAAAGCACAGAGACAGACACATCGTAGCTGGAGTTGACTTAAGAGGAGAATGTTTTTCTCATGAATAACTTATGTGGTCCTTTGGCTTGGAGAACTAACTAATGTTGTCTACAGGGTAAACATATAAGACCACAATTAAAAAGAAGCCTATTGCTGTAAATTCAAAATGGCTCCTTTGCGAAGCAGGGGTGGGTCTCTAGATCATTATCAACCGTAATTTGAATATTGTAAACTAAAATAAAAATTGTGTCAGTAACCACATATATATTATGTATGTGTGTGGGTAGGCATCAGGGTTGCCTACCCTCCCGAATTGGCCGGGAGGATCCATAAAATTGGGTCCCCCTCCCAGTCCCCCGGAAAGGAGGGAAATCCTCCCGGATTCTCCCTCACCCTCCGCAATCTGCCTGGCTGCCTCCTTCAATTACTGCTATCTGCAGCTTTTCGCGGGGATGGGCGTGGCTTAATATGCAAATCGTGCCATGTAGTTCCGCCCTCTCCCTGAGGTCCCGTAAATCGGGGGGATTTTCAGTGCTGGGGGCGGGGCTTGATGATGTCTACATCAGGCCCCCGCCCTCATAAGTGATGCTGTCAGTCTCCTCTCCGGGCTTCTCCCGGAGAGGAGAGTTCAAAAGTAGGCAAGTATGGTATGTATGTATATTTCCTGTATATATATATATATATATATATATATATATATATATATATATATATATATATATATATGTACACATGCATGTATAATTGCATAAGATATCACAGGACCCATTCTGCAAATGCACAGAATAGATCAAGCACATGCATAGACCACAGACCATTGGATTTATATGCAAACAACTAGGTTTGTGTACAAATTCTAATCAGACCCACTGCCTACGGTATATAATTATTAGAGACAGGATTATATGCATTTGCATATTTGCATATTTTGCCCATTCTCACTTGTTATTGCATATTTTACCTAAAATGTAGTGATGGTGCATATTTTAGGACCCACCACCTTTCCATCCACGAATCACAGCACTGATTTGCCCTCCTGCTGGCCAGGTAGTGTCAGAGTGTGCAGGCCGGGGCCAATATGTGCGCAGTGTCGGGGACATTGCTCTAAGTTGCCAACCTATTTTAATTATAGTCAGTCAGGGCGGGTTATGCCACAAAGCTCCTGAACCTTTGCCTGCCCCTGGCCTGGGACTTTGCGCCAAGAGAGAGACTTCTGCAGCAGAGGAGGTGGGCGGGAGGATTGTGACATCACGCGGCGCGGAGGAAACTCCGGGTCACAGTGAGTATGCGGCGCAGGGAGGAAGGCTTCCACTGTGCCGATTTCACATGCTACTGTATGTTGACATTTGATCCATCTGCGCTGGAGATGAGGGTCTGTGTAGTTGATAACAGAAGAGCATTTGACGCTGCAGTCTGCTGTAGCAGCCTGGAAGAAAAAAAATCCTGTGTACAGCACTAAACATCTGCAGGTGCTGTGGGCCTATTTTTGAGGTTTATTTGCAACTAATAGGATGCTGTTTTTTAATAAATAAGTTAAAAATGACTTTTTTATTATTTAATGTAGCATATTTTAACACTTTTCATGCATATTTTAAGTATTTTTCATGCATATTTCAAGATTTTTATATTGCATATAATCCTGTCTCTAATAATTATATTACATGTGCTTTACATTTGCATCACACTTGTCAACTCCCCCAGACACCCAGGAGAGCTGGCTCAATGATTTGAATAACTTTCAATGGTGTATTTTCTATAGTTACATACAGTACATACTGCTTAATGTAAATGGCATCCATGACTGACATTTTGAAGTCACTTAAACTAAGTTGAAAATTGTATTTCACTTTAAATTTCCTATTGTGTGTTATAAAATTAAAAAAAAAATCTTTACAAAGGAGTCCCTCTGTAGGTTATTGTGTAAACAACCAAGAAAATATAACTTCCAGTGCACCTGAGCGCACAGCTGTCTGCCATGGCAAGGTGCATTGTTGGAAAACAGCAGAGGTCCCTAATTTAGAAAGAAAAGTCAATAAGCACTATTTTCTTCCAGAAACCAAATAAGGAACACAGCTTTCATAGGGAGGAACTCAATGCCATATTTTTCTTTTTTGTGTGTGTTTAAAAAGAGGAACGGCGTAGGCGTACAAACAACATGCCGAAACCAGGATAATTGCTGTTCTTGGAAAACCTATGGAGGGACTTATGTTTCCTGACACTTAGGCTTTCTTGTTGACAAAATGACTTCGCTTGTTACAGCTTAAGTTATTTTAACAAAAATATAGCCAGTGTTCTCAAGAATGGCACACTATAAAATAAACTGTACACATTAAACATAATTTAAAGATGGATACAGTATTTGGCAAAGCTAAAATAAATGGGTTAAAATGTAACCCAGTTAATATAAACTTAATTATTTTAGCATTTGCATTTAACTTAAGGGAAAAAAAAGGAATTTCATTGTTATATAAAGCGGACATATACTATATCTATGTGCTTTAATAGAGATTATATTTATCAGAAACCATTCACTTCAGTCTCTGTCCCTGCAGGACTTACAATCTACAGTATATTCCATACCACACAGGTGAACAAACTGGGATTCATTTTGTATTCATGAAATGGTGAGGTTGCTACCTACTGTAGATTACATTCCTGGGTCAGGGTTGGTGCTAGCTTTCTTGTCACCCCAGGCAATGCTGAAACATACTGTCCCATCTACACCCAAAATCAATACCATAAATAATTTTTTAACAACTTATTTAGGGCTCGTGCATATGTTCTTATTTGCAAAGCTGTAACTAGATATTCTGTGGAAGAAATAGAATTGGTTACCCCACTACCCTCATATTTGAAATCAAAGGTTTTTGGCAAAAATGAAGGGGTTGTAGCTTTTGTGGGGGAAGGATTGTGGCCATATAATATTACCAGTTCCCTTTACACTGAATAGTAATGTCCCTTTTACACATTACACCGCACAACAGTACCCCTTATACATGTTACACCACACAGACCCTTACTCAGACTATGCCACTCTTGAGCCCCTTACACACATTATGCTACCGTAGAGCCCATATACACACTATGCCACTGCAGTACCCCTCCTCCTCAATCATAATCTTTCATCCTTATTCCTCTCCACCTTAGCTTACGTATGTCCTCCTACCTCTGTGAGAGGAAGCCGCCGATCCTGAGGCGGAGAAACGCATAAAAAAATCTACATACAGACGCCGACCTTTCTGCCACTTTAGTCACTGGCCAATGGAGAGACTTCTGCCCCGTCTACTGTTCGTGGAAAAACCCTGAAAGGCTGCATTGCACTTTGTAGGGAATCAGCAGCTGGGACACCACAACCTAGGACTCAGGCATACAGTCGGGAGATCGGCAGGTTGTAGGTCTTATGAGCACAAAACTTTAAAATTTGTGTTTTAACAACAGATGAAGTAAATTTCGGTACAATTCCTAAAGCATGTATCCTACTAACAAACTGCGAAGCTTAAATACAAAAAGAGCTGTGAGAGAGCTAACTGATTGTTTTTTGCTGAACTGTTTCTTCATGCATAAATGGAGCATAAATGGAGTATCCAGGGTACTCGCCTCCCACATAAGGTTGTTGTAAATCACTGCGTTTTTTTTGGAAATCATGAGGTGGTGCTCACAAAATGTAATGCTTGATAGCGCCTCCGCTGCGGTACGCTGATTCTGACAGGGACGCTTACTACGCTAACTATGCTGGCCGCGAGAACACTACGCTGATTCTGACAGGGATGCTAGATTGACTACACTAACTACTTAAGTGTCCGTGGGAACACTACACAGATTCTGACAGGGACGCTGACTACGATGGCCGCGGGAACTCTACGCTGGTTCTCCCTCCCGACCTTTTCATACTACCCCCACTATCCACGTTGGCGTGGAGTTGATTTTATAAAGTGTGGCGAGTGCAGCGAGTGACCAAGCCCAAAGCATGGCTGACCATTTAGTTTATTAAACATGAAAACAACCTAATATCAAAAACATTTATACACAGTTTATTGCAATTGTGATGGCAAGTATCACTATCTAATCTAATTCTTAAAGTATCCAGGGAAGAAACACTGTTTCTTATTAATTATAACAGTACAGAATCCAGCTATAAACCAGTGGATATTCTGAACATCAAGTATTAGAATTTGGCTATGAGAATCATATGCCTAGGGTGGCGCTAAGCATAGAGCAACAGCAGCACAAACCCCAAGATCATAAGTTAGATCCCTGCTGGACACATATCAATTTATATTTTATATTTTTCTTAATTTATGTATCACTCCTTTTCTCTATTATTAGTGCATATAAATATAAAATTTGTACAGAAATAACTTGTTATTTTTTATTTTATTAATGTAATACTAATGTTCCACATGTCAAAGGGCGTGTGTTTTTAGTATTTATGGTATAATATATAGCTGTGTCCAGCAGGAAGAGAACTAGAATAAATAATGATATTTAGTTAAATAAGAACTTAGAAGTCACAGCATACTTATTATTAGATCCAGAGATCTCATTTTTTGAGAGGTTATAACAAATAAATGAGTAGAGTATTCAGCAAATAATCTATTATCTAACCCTTCCACAGAGAGAATGCGTAGTTCTTAAACAGCCTGGGCATTCCACAGAGAAATCATACAAAATCCTATACATTGTGTTTAATTGAATGAGAAATTAAAAATCTAGGGATACTTCTTATTAATTTAAGAGATCACAATTTATAAAGAATTGGTACATCCGATAAAAAGATAGAGTATTGAACAGAGAATCAGTTAATTAAGCTTACCACATGAAAACCTACATAAATAAACAAACATGCTGTAAACCTTAAGGTTTCTAAACCCACTATGTAAAACCCATCACTATCTTATAATAGTACCTACACTACGGAGGGGGGAAGTGAAAATGGAGGAAAAGGGGTAAATTTAATTCCCAAGATTATTTAATTCAATTGACTTAATAAGTCCAAGGGGGGTTAGAGAAACTAAGGAAAAGATCCAGAATGCTTCTCTTTTACATAGAGTGGAAAATCCTCTTTCTGAAACAGGTATCCCTTCTATCGCTTGAATTTTTAGAACTTCCACTTTACCTTGATGCTTCTGCTTTACATGTCTAAAAATACTGTGCGACTGTACTTGATTAATTACGTTCCTTCTATGCTCTAGGAACCGTATATTCAGCGAGCGGGTGGTTCTGCCCACGTATTGCAGTCCACATTCGCATGTGATTAGATAGATAACATATGTATATGTAGATGTAGATTCAAAAAACTTTTTATTCTATGTGTTAAATGGTTGGAATTGGACATAAATTGAGTGCTTTTATCTATGACAACCTACATGTAATACATGTATTTCTGCCACATCGATGGCAGCCAGCAATGAAAGGGTGCTTAATGGAGTCTCCTTCTACTGATCTGAAATAGCTGGGAGCTAAAGCCTTTTTCAAGTTCAAATTTTTCTTAAAGATGACTCTTGGTCTGTCCTCCAAACTTGACATGAGGGGGGAAATTTACTAAGATGTGTATTCTACCTCACATGTGATATTGCTATGGGCAACCAATCACATCCTGTCTACTATCTTCTAGAGGGTGGTAAATAAATAAGAAGTAGCTTCTGATTGGTTGCCCATAGCAACATGACCTGTGAAGTGTATTTCACATCTTAGTAAATTTCCCCCAAGATGTTTATCAGTTTTTAAGATCTTATCATTTTTCTTGATCATTTTCATGAATTCAGTGGAATGTGAATTATATTTAGAAACAAAAAGAGGGTTTTGATTAAAGTTATCAATATCAGTCCTATGCTTTTTATTTTTGTTTTTATTCTGGGATTTAACAGAACTGGAATTCCCTTATAAACAATTCTGCTAAATCCCAGAATCTTTCCTATAAAAGGTATCTTTAAAAGAATTTCCACACTCCCCATTGGGAATAATTTTAAAAATACCTTTATAGGAAAGATGTTCTTGTTCACACTGAGTGGGGGTACAATATCTCCAAGATCAAAGATACCGTTATATATGTGGGTTATTTCCCTTCACTGATGTGAGTCTTTGGTACAACACCGTGTCCTTCTTATGTTGTTTCTATTTTTATTTCTATGATCCTCTACATGAATAAATCTATGGGGAACATTTGAGACATCCAGAATCGCCGGGCCACATAGATCATTTTGGACTTGGGGAGTCCCCTTGTAAGTGTAGGTGCATGGCTACAACTATATTCTACAAGAGTATTTCTGTTGATATACAGTGGTTTCTTAAACATTGTTGTGCAAATGAATGGTAATGTCCAGGTAATTAACATTTATCCTATCAATACAATGAGTAAATTTGATAGGACTGTCCAAACCGTTGATGTCTTCTTTGATATTAATAAGTGAATCTTCTCCTCCCAACCATACCGACAATAAATCGTCGATATAGCGGGTGTACAATGCTAGAATTTCACTGACTGTATGGTCTTAAAAGAAGAATTCATTCTCCTATTCAAACATGAAATGTTTGCCAGGGATGGTGACACATTCAAGACTATGGAACAACCGGTTAGTTGAAAATAATATCCACCATTATGTAAAAAAATATTTTTAACGTTAATTCTAATAAATTAAGAAATAAAGGGATGTCCACTGCATAAAATGTAACTTTAAGTAGAAAACTCTGCTTTAAAGACAGTGCTTTTGCATATGGAAATACGATATATGTTTTGTACGTCCATTGTACATAACACTGTATTAGGTGGTAATTTATTAATTACGGACAGTTTTATTAACAGTTGAGTTGTATCTTTCAAATTATTTTTATGTGACATTATGGGCCAGATTCTCTAAGCTTCAAAAGTGATAAAATGGAGAGTGATAAACAGCCAGCCAATCAGCTCCTGTCTGACATTTTTCAAACACAGTCTGTGACATGGCAGGTAGGAGCTGATTGGCTGGCTGTTTATCACTCTCCAGTTTATCACTTTTGAAGCTTAGAGAATCTAGCCCTATATGAGGCTGTAGTAAAGAGAATGTGAAGCTGCTCATAATTATATGTCTGGCCGCCTGGGATCGGCTGTACTAACTGCTGTGGTGATCATTGCTGTACCTACAATTTTAAACTCCTTTTATTACTAGTAAAGTTTGTTTTGCAAATTGACTCATCGTGCCCTTCTCCTAGAGAGATGGTAGATAGTATGTTAGCTTAGACTACACTCGCATATCACCACAGTAGTATTGCTGAGGTGACCGCTCAAATCGATCCAGTTCTAAATATAGGTTGTCTTGATGAAAGTCCAAACAGAACCGAAACATGGATGAATATACTCTTCTGTAAAGGTTAAATAAAATGTGTTGCTCTGCTGAAGAATGGGGAGTGCACCATTAGTTTATGACTATCACTTGCTCTCAAAACAATCAAAACCAGTCCTTTTATCAGGGATGGGATGATTACAGAATGGTGTACTTTATTCCGAATCATGGTCAATTACTTAGGATAGTAACCTGAAAAAGCTTACATGTAAGCATTCCCAATAAACAAATATTCTAGTATCTTCTAAAAATAGTTATTGAAAAGTAATAGTAGTTTATAGTAGGGGGCTTACCTCATTGTAACTCACTGAAGTTTCCAATATAGTGGTATTTGTCTTTAGAATGATTATAATTACATATGAAATCCAACCAGTAAATCCCATTACGACACTGATGCCAAGGAAGAATCTGTCATAGGTATGGTAATAAGCAAGTCCTTCTAAGGCCAGATCAATCAAAACTCTGCACAGATCCATCTATGAGAACAAAAATAAAACAAAATCATGTTTGGTTAAATTACAGAAAAAGACACAAACACCAAAAAAACACTGCTGAAAATGAGTAATTCATTGTAGGTCCTTCCTTAGAACTTCTTGCAAATTAAAGTAACTAGCTGAACCCTACCACAGACAATTGAATTGCCCCCTATGTATTATAAGAAAGTTTGCAGAGACATTATCACCATTAAGGGCAATAAGCAAAGGTCCAATTCCAATAATGCCTGACTGAGAATTCTTAACAAAATGAAGGAGTGTAAATTACTCTTCTCTATTCATAATCCAAAGCCTACTCTTCCAGTATGGTTTCAGTGTTAAAGTTCCACAAGTCTCATTATCTGGCAGCACCTGAGGTTTATTTCAGGAACATCTCAATTACTCTTTGGAAGCAACAAGCTGCCATCCATGACAGAGCATATTTGACCTTGTTGTTTATGGCGTTCTCCCTATATTTAAGCCATTGCTACTCAAAATAAAACAATAATTACATGGGAATTAACCCCAGTATAGCCTATTTACAACTCCTTCTCAACAAGGTACAAAGGGTTTTCTCTGAGCTAACTCCTGGCTATCTTAAGTGTCTACATCCTTTTTGATCCATACAAAATGTAACTAGAGACAAGTGGTCTGGAATCCACACCGCTCCACAGAGTGATCGAGTCTTGCCAGACTCGGTTCTCATTGCAAGGGTGAATGTCATTTTCTCTGCATCAGAATCCCACATGTCTTGACTAATATACAACGCACTGCGGGGCAGGATGTAGCACCATTTCAGTCTAACATGCAGTGCCGGTAGCTGGACTCTGTATACTGGCTGTGTTTTGTAGAGTAATATACAAAAATAATTGCACTAGGTGATGCAACAATGCTAATGTAAAAAATACACAATTTAATAGAAGATGAATTAAAAAATAATGCTAAATAAAATTAGATTAAAATATTGGTGACATTACAGTCCAATTCTAACATGATATAATGAAAAATAATGAACAGAATAATTCAACAACTTCATAGTTTAGTGAAAATTACTATTTATATTTGTATGTGCTTTTTACGCTTAATTATTTTTACATTTTGTCCAAATGTATTAATTTGCAGTTAAATCCAGTTTAATACTGTATCATTTCCAGGATCTGTGGTTAATTTGGGCTCTGGACTGGGACTACTTGACATGACTTGTTGGAGCTAAATTGATACAAATTAATCACAGAGTATCATTATTCTGGTTCACTCTCAGAGGCAAAATCCTTCTCAAATGGACCAAACCATGTACACTGCAGGGAGGGGGGGGGGGGGGCAGATGTAACATGTGCATAGAGAATTAGATTTGGGGGAGTTATTTTGTTTATGTGCAGGGAAAATACTGACTGCTTTATTTCTGCACTGCAATATAGATCTCACTTTGAAGAAAAACCCCACCCAAATCTAATTCTATCTGCACATGTTTTATCTGCCCCACCTGCAGTGCACATGGTTTTGTCCATTTGAGAAGGAATTTCCTCTGAGATTGAACCAGAAAAAGGCCCTGAATATAAATGGTAATGAGAATAAAGCAATGACCTGAGAGTAACTGATATCATAACCAGCAATGTAAACAAGCACTTGTTGAAAGACCTGACAACAAGCTGTAAAGTGTGTGAGTGTGAGTCTCTGACTTCACTGGTCATGGTAGGCACCCTGCTGGTGATGGATGGTACTGATACAATATAATAGGTGGTGCACTCTGTAGGTTTTGAGCGATAATAAACACAGGTAATGAATGTGCTCTCTGCATACTGAATAATAATGCATGCAGGCATAGTATCTGCACTGGCTGTCAGAAGGAATAGGACTGCTGATGATTGGCAGTGTAGGAACTGCTCATGATTGAGCAGAAACTGAACAGGAAGGGATGAACTTAGATCTAGAGTGGAAACTGCAGCAGACAGCATATTCAGCAACCCTTATGTATCTCTCCTATGATCCCTATAGATTGTAAGTTTGCGAGCAGGACCCTCCTACCGCCACGTTGGTTTGTATATACCTAGTTTGTTTAAACACTGTTGTTTTAAATTGTAAAGCGCAACAGAATATGCGACGCTATATAAGAAACTGTAAATAAATAATAACCCAAATGAAAATTAAGATGTGCTGCTGCTAATGGAACCAGTGATTGGTAAGATACAAGTTGTACTGCCAATGAGCAGATACAAGTGAAGTGTTTACCCTTTCAGTGCCAACATTGCTGTGAGAGATCCTCAATATATCTGCTCACAGCGACTATTCTTTTTTTTGGGTGCAATATTTATTTAAATTTCCATTAATTAACTTGGCTGCATTTATATTTATTAATACTAAAAGAACAGTCGCTGTGAGCGACACTGGCATTTTTAGCAGATATTCTGAGGATAACTCACAGCAACATTGGCACACAAGAGGTTAAACAGAAGCTGGTGAGTTGATCTTGCATTCTGTCTGTCTTGTATTCTTTATCTGCAATATATACATACTATAATTTTGAGGGAGAAATCGGAGTGTGATTTTGGTTGTGCCTGTACCTGTATAGTGTATTGTTACTAGGTGTGAACAGAAACTAGAAGGAGGAGCTAAATCTAGGTGTGAAGAGAGATTAGGGGTAGGAGCTGAGTGTAACAGCTGCCTGACATACTATATAAGTAGTGAGAAGACTCATTTGTAGCTTGCTCATTGAGAGAGAAACTTGCAGACTAAAGAGAAGCATGAATACTTAAGTGACTTGTGAGTTGGAAACAGAGGCTGGTGAGTTAGAATACAGAAAAAGGTGAGTTTGCACACAAAAGTCTAAATTTTCATATTCAATTTTATTGTGATATATGTATCTTCTTTTTATCTTATTGTAACCTGTTGCTTAATTTTATCCAACATTGTATTTCTTTTTTTCTCATTCACTGTTACTTTCCCTTATCTTTGCCATACATTTATTGCACTGTTTCCCTCTTCACGCCTGCTCACATTTGCCTTACTTCTCTGTTCTTTTCATCCTCTCGCTTGTTGTTGTTTCATACTTAATTGGATTACTCAATCAACCTGATTTTACCCACTTATCTCCTCTCTGACAGCTGTTTCTTGCCTGTTACCTTCTCTCCTCTTTCATATCCCAAGCTATCTCACTCTGTTATCTACCATATCCTCGCACTCTACTACAGACGCTGTCTGTCTTCCCAAATCCCTGCTCTCTGTCTGCTTTCACTAATCTACCCTCTCACCTCTGGTCCTCATGGCTGTTAATCTCTCAACTTCACTTTCTCCTACCGCTCCTCCCCCTCCCATCCCATACCTATCATGACCCCTCGGCCACGCTCCCCCACCCTCCCAAGGAGCCCCCTCCTTGCTTCTGCAATCCCAAAAACCTTATCTACATAAATACACAACCCACCCCCCTCTTTCCTGTGCTATTGAACGCCAGATCCATCTGCAACAAACTCCCTGCCATCCATGACCTTTTCATCTCTAGTGCATTCCACCTCCTTGCTATAACTGAGACCTGGATCTCCACATCTGATTCTGTCTCTTTAGCTGCTCTCTCCCATGGTGGCCTCTCTTTCTCTCACACCCCCAGGCCTGCATGGGTTTTCTCCTCTCAGACTCCTGCACCTACAGTGTCATTCACCCTGAATCCTCTTCTCCTCCTTTGAGTCTCACTCCATCCATCTGTACTACCCCTACCACCTCCGTGTCGCTGCAATCTACCGTCCCGCTGGCCCTATCTCTCAATTTCTTGACAACTTCGCTGCCTGGCTTCCACACTTCCTCTCCTCTGACCTTCCTTCTGTCATTCTTGGTTACTTTAATATCCCCTTGGATAACCTCGCTGATCCTGGCACCTCCATACTCCTCTCTCTCTCTCTCTGCTCCTCTCTTGGCCTATCTCAGTAGACTACTTCTTCCACCCACATCCAAGGACACTCCCTCAATCTCATCTTCTCCCGCTCTTGTTCCCTTATCTCGGCTTTTCCTCTTTCTGACCATCACCTCATCTCTTTTTCACTCACTGCTTCCCCTTCTCCCACCCCACCCCCTCCCAAGCGCATTGTCTCATGGCATAACGTCAACACACTTGATATTGCTGCCTTCTCAGACACTCTGTGTCCTTTTCTCGCCCCAATCGTCGCCATGTCATGCCCGAACCTCGCGGCCTCCCTCTATAATAACACCCTTTCTTCGTCATTGGACTCTGCCTGCCCTCCCTCCTCTATCCCCTTCGATGCTCCAACCCCCAACCATGGCACTCCCCTATCACCCGATTCCTTAAAAAGTGCTCTCGCACTGCTGAGTGCTTCTGGAAGAAATCACTCTCCCTTGCGGATTATCCCCATTTCAAATTAAGTCCCTCATCCTTTCCCAATCATCCAACCCCAGCAGGCTCTTCGCCACCTTCAACTCCTTGCTCTCCCCCCTCCTCCAGCTCTTCAGTCCTCCATCGTAGCCGCTGATTTTGCTACCTTCTTTTCAACCAAAATCTCCTCTCTCAGGACTGCCATCACTGCTGCCATGACCTCACCATCCTCCCCTCCTACAACTCCACTCCCTTCCTTCCCACCCCTGTCCTCATTTTACCCCACCACTGCAGTCCATTCTATCCTCCAATCCGCTTCTCCCTCCACCTGCCCGCTCGATCCTATCCCCTCCAATATTATACCTCGTCTCAGTCAGTCGGTCTGCTCTCACCTGGCTCACCTCTTTAATATTTCCCTATCCTCTGGGATCTTCCCCTCTTCCTTCAAACATGCTCTTGTCTCCCCAATTCTCAAGAAATCAAATCTGGACCCCAACTCTCCGTCCAACTACAGGCCCATCTCCCTCCTCCCTTTTGCCTCCAAGCTCCTAGAACGTCTAGCCTATAATAGTCTTCTAAGCCACCTTACTGCTAACTCCATTCTAGACCCCCTTAAATCCGGGTTCCACCCTTTACATTCCACTGAAACTGCCCTGACCAAAGTCACTAACGATCTACTATTGGCTAAATCCAAAGGCCTCTTCTCTATCCTCATCCAGCTTTATCTGTCGGCTGCCTTTGACACTGTTGACCACCCTCACCTGCTCAACACCCTCCGCTCCTTTGGCATCACTGGCACGGTCTTCTCCTGGTTCACCTTATACCTCTCCGATCGCTCCTTCTCTGGCTCCTCCTCTCCTACTACCCCGCAGCCAGTCGGTGTTCCCCAAGGGTCAGTCCTTGGCCCTCTCCTCTTCTCTCTCTACACCTCTGGGCAACCTCAACAGCTCCTATGGCTTCCATTACCACCTTTATGCTGATGATACCCTAATCTATCTCCAACACTCCTGTCCAAGGTCTCCGAATGCCTCACGGCCATCTCAGCCTGGATGACCCAACGCTTCCTGAAACTAAACATGGCTAAAACTGAACTTCTAATCTTCCATTCCCCGAACATCCCGTCTTCTCCCACTATCTCCATCAGCATTGGTGAAATCGAGATCACATCCACCGACCAAACGCGCTGCCTCGGTCTCATCATTGACTCCTCCCTCTCTTTCACCCCCACATTCGTGCTCTCTCAGTCTTGCCGCTTTCACCTCCGCAACATCTCACGCATCAGACCATTCCACTCCACTGACGCGACCAAAATTCTCATTCACTCTCTTGTCATCTCCCGCCTTGACTACTGCAACATCCTTCTCTCTGTGCTACCTCTCGACCACCTCGCCCCTCTCCAATCTATTATTAACGCTGCTGCTAGGCTCATCTTCCTCTCCCGCTGCTCCACCTCCGCCTCCCCCCCTCTGTCTATCTCTTCACTGGCTCCCCATTCCTTTCTGGGTTCTCTTTAAACTCACCACCACCTACAAGGCTCTCTCCTCCTTCACCGCTCCTTACCTCTCTTCACTGATCTCTATCCACACTCCCTCCCGTCCTCTTCGCTCCACCGCCGACCGCCAACTGACCTCTCACCTAATCACCTCCTCCCACTCCCGTGTCCAAGACTTCTCTCGCACTGCCCCCTTGCACTGGAACAACCTCATGCCAACCATCAGGCTTTCTGATTCCCTTACCTCCTTCAAGCGCTCCCTGAAAACCCAATTCTTCCGACTGGCCTATCCCTCCTCCTCCTAACCTCTTTTGCTCCTCCTATCCTGCCTACCCTACCCCTCCATCCGTTCCTACTTATCCTATTGTTTTTCGTTTGTCCACCCACCTCCTTTTAGTCTGTTAACCCTTATGAGTAGGGCCCTCCTTCCTCAAGTACTCACCCTACCTCTTTACCTCACCACTACTCCTGCCCTGTTCTTCCCTTCCTCTACTTCATCTTCAGTCTCCTCAACAATTTCGACACCTACTTCAGAACTGATGCTGATTTTAGTTCTACCAGCTATACCCCTATTTATGCTGTATTTTATCAACACACCCTGTAGGTTACCTTGTCATTTGTTTTTTGTGTTTGCTATGTACGGTGCTGTGGACACTTTGTGGCGCCTTATAAATAAATGTACTACTACTAAACAGGATGCTCTAATCCGTCAAAGGTGCCTCTAGACAGATGTAAACTAGCCCTTCTATGATTTGGAGAAAAAAATTCACCTGGTTAAGCCAAGATGGTGGCACCCATACAGTGCAGAAGGCAGGAATAGGTAGCCAAATCAACAGCAGCTAAATAGGAAAATATGGTTTTTGAAGTGGCCAGCAGGATCACCCCCAGGATGTGAAACAGCTGTGCCTGCTGTTTTAGTAAGAGGGAGTCCGTTGTGTGACAATGATCTATTATTCAAGTCACTAGGGTGGTATTGTATAGGATAACTAATTACATTCCATTGATTACTATATCTCTTTATTGTTTGCAAATACACACCTAGCTAACCATATTACGGGAGCTATTCAATCCCGGATTCCAATTGTCGTGACGTCCCGGATATGGGCCATTTTTCATTCCTTCCGATGTGTACTCGATAGTTGGTATTCAATGTACCAACTCTTGAGTGTGGGAAAGGCCTCAAATCTGCGAAAAAGGCTGCGGATTGATGAAAAACGGCCATGAAGTCAACAATCCACAGCCATTTCCGACAAACAGATCTGACATAGTGTAAAGTAGGATCTGTTGCGTCAGAAATGGCAACATTGAATAGGCGATGGACGATATTTACACCGGTGAAAATAACGGCCGGGAGTGAATACTGCCCATCTGCATGCATAAATTCATTCTTCCTCAATCATATCACATTCTACAAAAATATATAAGTAAATTGTATTCAATTCAACATGACCTGCGAGTAGTAGACTGGTGACAACTCTTCATTTACTAGTAAGAAATTTAAATGACCATTACTTGGGCAGAGTCCTCATTTGAAATTGAATTTTTCTCAATTAACACATCATGATCAAACAGATTCTGACAAAAGAACACAGAATTACTAAGCATTAGTCACTGTGTTACTATCATGGTGAAACTTCTGAAATGATGCTTTCAGTTGATGCTGAGAAAGCATTTGAGAAAATCAATTGGAATTTTATGACCCGCATGCTCAATGCATTTGGCGTCCATTCTTCCTTTCTAAATAAACTTTTAGCCTAATACACTACTCCCTAAGTACAAGTAAAAATAAATGGAACATTTTCTAGTTTCCAGGAGCAAATAGTATAAGGCAGTGGTGTTCTGGGTCAGCTGACATTTCTGTTCCAAGCACTAAAGCTACAGCTATAGGCCATTACTCTAATAAGAATATTATTTGACTTATAAAATTACCTTATCTTTTAAGGAGCCCACAAATTTCATTGTTGGCATTTATGAGAGATTAAGCATGTAGCTACAGTATATGAGTCCTGTAGCTGGATTCATTTAAACCCAAGGAGTTTGGTGTGGATTCCAGGTATTTTCATGTAATATATATATATATATATATATACATATATATATATATATATATATATATATTTATATATATATATATATATATATAGATATATCTATATCTATATATATCTATAAGCATGTATTAAATTGTTTATCTAAGTTCATTGTGTACCTTATATATTGTCCTTGCGGACTAATATATGTAGGGAAAACTGAAACCACATTTAGGGAACGTATGGCCAATCACAGGCTGGCAATACGATCAGCCCTAACCACAGGAGCTAGCGACCAACCTGTACCCCGACATTTTTTGTCGGCAGGTCATCCAGTAGCTAGTCTCCGCACCAAAATCATTGATCATATACCAGAACCCCGGAGGGGCGGTAATAGGAGTCAAATGTTACTTAGACTGGAAAGCAGATGGATCATGAAATTGGAGGCTATGTCGCCTCGCGGCTTAAACGAGCAACTGGGGTTACATTGCTTCCTCTGATATGACCATGCAGCCTTGGTCCATATTATGTATCTTTAGTCACACTTTAGACAGTTTCATTATACAGCATTTAAAACATGGGCCGTTTAGTATTTGGTTGATTTTTCCATTTCTATCCTATCATGGTTTTTATTGCCTTTACCTGAAGTTTCATTTTCTAACAATATTGTTTCAGTATATTTGAAATCCAGTGCAGTAACCCATTACATCGTTACAGCGTCTTTGCATGTAATTTTATGGCTTTCTTTTTTTATTTATTTCTTTTGATTAAAAAATTCTTTAGTATAGCATTTACTGCACGCATTATTTAATTTGTTATTTATCTTATTCTCTTAAAGTATATTCATCTAAAAAATGGTGTTTTTCACGTATGTACTATCGATGTCACTCCAGGTCATTTTCCTGATTGGTCTTGGTTTCCGTGGGGAACCTAGACCACAGGTGTGATGGGAGTGTCTCTCTAATTATTTGTTTCACTTGATTGGCTATGATGTTCCTGATGTCTTGCATAAATCCACTTGCTTGTTCATTGTCTGTATATCCCTGACGACGGGAGGGTTACCCCCCGAAACATGTCGGATTAATAAAGATTTTCTCACGTTTTTCAACAAGACTCAAGAGTGCCGCTTCATTCCCTCATCTATATGGGAATCACCGCTTCCAAGGAGGGCACCGGAGCAATTCACCCTATACACCCAGTGAGTGCCGGATCTTATTCCGAATATCTATATATATATATATAGATATATATATATATATATATCTATATATATATATATAGATATATATATATATATATATCTATATATATATATATATGGAGAGTATGGGGAGAATCTAGGCGCCTTACAGTGGTCTATTATTTGTTATAAAAAAGGTATAGACATATATGCAAAGGTATATTATAAAAATGTATTTATTATACCAAAATAAAAGAATATATATATATATATAAATAGTAAAAGATTTTTTTGTATACACTAAATTCATACAATGAAGCAATCTGTCATATACAGTAACATGAATATGACAGTTATAAGATTGGTTAGGATGGGTAGTGGGGATGGGGAAGGGGAATGGAGACAACAAGGAGGTGGGTGGGAGATGACAAGCACGATATTATAAAAACACAGACATATAAGGATGTATCTAGCACAACAGTTATATCCCCTTTGTTAAAAAGTATGGTTAGTACTTAGCTGGATAAGGGGTAAATGAGATAAAAAAGCGAAAGTCTTTTTCCGTGGTTGGAGACCAGGAGGTAGTGCAGTAGTCTCTAGGCTCAGTGGCAGGAAGGATTAGAGGGTGGTCCCGACGCGTTTCGTCCACTCATGGACTTCTTCAAGGGGAGCAGAATGTTGAGGTGTGATCAGTGAGGGTATTTATACTAACTGTGATTACATGGGGGTGGATTTAGAAACCGGAAGCGGAAGTGTCCAATTTTTCGTATTTATTATAATCCTGGAGAAAGGTTAGTAGCAATTGCCAATAGATTTGGAGGCTTATCCTCCGTTGGTGATGTCAGGTCAGTGTTGTTTAATCAGAAGTAAACGCTGCCGTGATCAGTTGAAGCATCTTGCGCTGGGCCGGAAGTGCGTCATCGCACTGTCCGTCCGTGGAACGCGGAAGTGAATGTAGCTGGAGCGCACATAGCGCTGTCTCTGGAACGCGGAAGTTGAGGCTTGTGTCTGACTGACGATGGACCGGAAGTGCGTCTTCTTGCTGGCCGCTTGTGGAACGCGGATGTAGTTGTGTTGGAGCGCAGACCTTCTATTGGATCTCGGTCTTCTATTGGATCTCGGTCTTCATTCTTATGGAGGCGGAGTTATTTCCTGTGAGACGCAAGCGTAGTCATAGTAATCCTCGAGTGGGAACATATTTAACTTTTTGTACTATGGAAAAATAGAGTATAAATGTTAATGGAAAAGGACACTTATTCAAAGTTAGTTTGCCGCAGAGTTGCATTTTTGATTCTTTATTGTATTCTTCATTATCATATGGGTGGCATTTTTGTGCGTAAGTGCAAACAATGGTGATCCCATGTGTTTTTCTTAATTCTATTCATGTGATTAAGGGTGACAAACAAGAGAATCCTATATACACTTGTATATACGAATATAACATTAATATATAAGTATAACATTAGTCGTGGCATAGTTCCCATAATATAGGTATAGGTGTGTGATGGAAAAATATAGTAATATTTACAAGTGAGAGAAAGTAATTTTTTGTATAACATAGGATTTTTATTTATAGTCAATCATATATTTGCATGGTGTTCTTGTGGTTGAGAACCACAAGTGTGAGGAAATATTAATAAGAATATTGGAGATATTCTGGAGATCCTTCATCTGATCTGACTCCCTTCTTCTGACCTCCACAGGTAACTTGAATTCATACTCCTAACATCCCTGGGTAGTGACTTTTTCCTGCTGTAACAAACCCTGCTGGTAACTTGGATTCATACTCCTAACATCCCTGCATAGTGAATAACTTACATTTGCTATTGTTTAGTCTGTATTTGGTCAGGAAAGGATATTGTATTAGTGGGGGGTGCATTTTTTCCCTATTCACACTTCGCAGTAAACCTTTTACTCTAGGTGGGGCTATTAATTAAGGCCCAGACATAGGTCTGAGACATTTCTATTTAATCTGAATCTGGATGGCTGGTTGCCGTGTGCGGCTATGTTGTGTGCAGCTGTTAAACGTGTAGTGTAAAGTTTGAGGAAATATTAATAAGAATATTCGAGAAATTTCGGAGATCAACAGGAGGACACCCATCTACAGTACCTTCTAATATCACCCAACCATACTGCTATCAACATACAACAGTGAGCTAGGGACTTCTCCACCTCCAACACATAATGAATGCACAGCCTGGACAGCTCTCACTGAGCTCCCTGCCTGCAGGTCTCCAAGATCTATGGTCATAGCCAGTACTTTCTGTTCAAACTAACTAGTCATATTTTCTCTGTAACCATTTCAGTGTGCCAGATTCTACATAAATTCTCTCTGCATTCTATATGTCCCTCTACTTCTCACACTACTTACCCTAAATCTGTATTTATTTTTATTTTCTCTATTGTACCAGAGCCATGGTTCCTCAATCCTGTGCTATACCTATTCACTCTGCATTGTTCTAATGTGTTCTATATGTACGGCACTGCATACCACTTGTGGAGCCTTATAAATATAAATATAATAATAATAATAATAATAATAAATAATAACCCTTGTGTCCATAGAGACTGTAAAACAGCTTCTACCTTTGGTAGGTGTGACTCCCAGTCAGGGCTGAAAATAACAATGTCATCTAAATATGCAGCCTCATATTCCCTGTGGGGACACAGCAATTTATTCATCGCTCTCTGGGGCACCATGTAAACCAAACTGGTGTATTTTATATTGGAATAAGCCCTCTGGGGTAGAGTAGGCTGTTTTTGCCTTAGCAGCTTCTGTTAATGGAATCTGCCAATAACCTTTTGTCAAATCAAGTGTAGGGAGATACTGACTATTGGCTAAATTTTGTACCAATTCATCAAACCTGGGCATAGGGTAAGAAGGTAAGAATCAAACCGAGACACTTGATTTAGTTTACGGAAGTCATTGCAGAACCTTAAAGCACCTGAAGGCTTAGGTACTAAAACAATTGGATTATTCCGCTCACTGGTGGATTCTTCTCTAACCCCTAGGCATATAATCTATTCCACCTCTTGCTTTACTGCTGCCCACTTTGCTTTGGGTATGCGATAGGACCTTTGTTTAATGACCACCCCAAGTGGAGTCACAACATCATGTTTGATGATCTGTGTCTTTCCGGGATGGCAGAAAACACATCTTGGTAGCGCCTCACCAAGCTCACCACTTCCTGTTTCTGTTCAGGAGTAAGCGTGACTTCAATGGGCACCTGGCATTCTGGAACCATTTTAGCTACCAAAGAGGGCTGGCTGGCAAGGTTCCTTCCAGGGTTTTAACAGATTTACATGGTAGATTTGTACTTCCCTCCTTCTACCCCCCCTGTTGGACTATGTAATTGACTGGTCCTACCGCCTCTATAATCTCATAAGGGCCCGCCATTGTGCATACATTTTGCTATCTGTGGTGGGTACAAGCACTAACACTTTGACTCCTGGGATAAAGGACTGGTTGACTGAGGTAACTTATAACTTTGCTTCTAACGAAGTTGGGCCCTTTCCATGTGTTCATTCAGGAGTGGCGCAATCTAGCTTAGACGTCAATATAACTGGGCCACAAACTGAACGACATTGGGCTCCTGGCACAGTTGGTCTTCCCACCCTTTTATTAAAAGATCTAGAATTCCTCTGGGCTGTCTCCCATAGAGGACCTCAAATAGACTAATCCCTGTAGAGGATTGGGGTGCTTCTCTGATGCACACATCAAGGTAGGAGCAGATCCCAATCTCCTTTTTCTTGAGACAATGCCCTCTTTATCATTTGTTTTAGAGTTTTATTAAATCTTTCTACAAGGCCATCTGTTTTCGGGTGGTACACTGAGGTGGTAACCCTGTCTACTTTTAGCAAATCCTTCATGAGTCTTGACACAAAAGGAGTAACTTGGTCCGTTAAGACCTCTTTTGGCATCTCTAATAGGGTATACATGGTTAGAAGCTCTCTGGCAATGGTGCCAGAATTCATTTTGCACAGGGGTATAGCCTCTAGGTACCTGGTGGCATAATCAACTACCCCCAATATGTAATGGTGCCATCAAGCAGATGTTTACACTGGCAGGCATTATTATTTAGTGGAGCCCTAAACTCTGGCCGTGGGGCTGTCCTCTGGCACACATGGCATTCCTCTTGACAGAAGCATAGATGCCTGACCAAAAGAACCTTAGCTGGATGCATTGGAGTGTTTATTCCTCCCCCAGATGGTCACCCCACAAATGCGTATGTAAGGCTTCTAATAACAACTGCTCCAGTTTTGGGGAACTAGGAGATGATCTTACCCATTCCCTTATACAGTAGCAACACGATATAGCAAATAATTTTTCAAAACAAAGTAGGGTACACCCTCTAAAGTTAAATCATCAATTACCCACCCATTAACCACTTTAACAGTCTCAAAGTCGTGTACCAAATTGCTATCAATGAGTTGATCTCTTTCAAAGTCCTGTAGTGATATCCTTTCCCCAACTGTGTTCCATTGGGCCTCAGACTCAGTCTCTAGGGGTAGTTTAGGACTGTCAGAATCTCTCCCGGATGCCAAACAGGCATAGCAGATTCCTAAAAGGCTCTAATGGTCACTAGTCTAATCCACACCCCCAGCCTATCACTCGGGTAGATAGTCCACCATCGAGAGAAGGGAGACTCTGCCATGGGAAGCCTTAAATCAGGACATCCCAGGTGCTGCTAATTACACCTGGGATTCTGCTACTGCTAACAAAACCGGTTCTGGATCCTCCACATTACTTTAATGTGGGGGAATTCTGGCTAATGTTCAAGCTTGGACAGTGTAGAATCTCTGTGCAAAAATCACAACCAGCTGTAGAATATGGACCTTTGAACAGTTGTGCAAAAATATGCTAATGTCTCAGTAAGCGTGTGGGGTGTGGTACAGGGGGCCGACAGTCGGGATCCCGACAATCATTAGACTGACGTCGGGATCCCGACAGCATGGTGAGTGCAACTAAGCCCCTTGCGGGCTTGCTACGCTCGCCACGCTGTGCGGCACCCTCTGGTGTGAATAGAAGCTTCCAACCATCTAATGTAAAGTGCTACATCAAACAAATCGTCAAAAGCAAGACTTTTTGGGGGGACTACTATGGCAACAAGGTCTTGGCATGCGCAAGCCCTCCCCTGAAGGCATTAAGCAAAGGCTAGCCTTCGCTTGCTGCTCGCAGAGTGAATGACACCCTGCAGGCATTTGGGGGTTCCCCAGCTGTCGAGAGGGCCACTGACATCATCAGCGGCCTCTGTCTCCCAATGGCCATCCACCCCTCCTGGCTCACTAATGGGTTGATGTATGAAGCAATGATAAGGGAGGAGAAGTGATAAAGTGCCTGGTACTTTATCACCGGCCAATCAGTTCCTAACTGTCCCTTTGTAAACCCAGCCAGTAACTTAACAGTCAGGAGCTAATTGGCGGGTGATAAAGGTACTTTATCATTTCTCCTCCCCTATCACTGCTTCATACATCTACCCCTCAGTGCTGTGAGCAATTGGAAATCATTCAATGGAGAATGATTTTCCCCATTTGCACGGCTGCATATGCCTTGGCAACTGTGCACAGGTACGGGGAAGTATGGGGGGGGGTGGGTGTACATTCTGCAGTGCAGAGGCTACCTGCTCGCAAGGCTCCAAACACTCACAGCCCAGCGAGCAGGTCTGAATTAGGCCTAGTATGATTGTTAATGTGTAGTAGTAGTACAGGTTGAGTATCCCATGCTCGGGACCACAAGAGATTTTTATAGTTTTATGAAAAATGTTTTTTACATACTGGTCCCCGCGATGGTCCCACAGCGTCCCCTGACAGCCTGCAGGATCTTCTTCAGCGGTCCCAGTGGTGCATTGCGAGAGTTTGCAGGCGTGCCGGTGAAATCATTGGTGCACCTGCACACCCGTGCAATGCACTCCTGAGACCGCTGAAGAATGCCGTGGACATCGGAGGACTTGGTAAGTATGAAAAAAGGGTCACGGAAAAAAAATCGGAATATTCTAAAAACACGTTTTTTGGAATATTTCGGATAAGAGATCTCCAGATACGGGAGACTCTACCTGTAGTAGCATACACTTTTTAAGATGCACTCCCAAATTACACTATTCACACATTGATGCTCTTGCAATTTAGGTCCTCACTCCAATTGTAGTCTCCTCATGTTCTGATAGTGAAGTTCTGGCATTTATTAATAGCTGTTTCACTTGGGTGTGGTTTGGCAGGCCGGCAATCGGGATCCCGATGCTCAGGATCCCGACATTGGAATCCTGACTGCCGATGCTCCAACAGGGGGACGAGCGCAAAAAAGCCCCTTGCCACGCTGTATTTTTGAACCAGCCCATTGTTGATTTGGCACTGCCTCCACTTTTTTTCTAGAGCCAATTTAAGTTCCCAATTTGCCCTGATCTAAAAATATATAATCCCATCATCAGCAACAATTGTGAGAATTGACAAAACATATTTTTTGGGGGTATCAGGTTTATAAGGTCGGCAGTAATATAGCAAGAAAAGGATGGAGTAATGACCACACCAAGTGCACAATTTTATTCAGCTGTGGAGTTAGAGCTGCTTTGCGATGTGAGAGAGTATAGTATTTAACAGGCAGATGTATTTTTCACTACACTTGATCAATTTGTTGTCAATGGGAACATATGGCAAAAATATGATTGCAATCCATCTTCACAGACGAAAAGCCAGGTGCACTAAGCTTCAAAAGTGATAAAATGGAGAGTGATAAACAGCCAGCCAATCTGTTCCTGCCTGACATGTCATGGACTGTGTTTGAAAAATGTCTGACATTTTTCAAACACAGTCCATGACATGTCAGGCAGGAACAGATTGGCTGGCTGTTTATCACTCTCCATTTTATCACTTTTGAAGCTTAGTGAATTTGGCCTGAAATATGATAATTTTAAAAATATCAGCCAAACAGTATAGCAGGAAATGGCTAACTGAATGCATGAATAGTTTATGTACTATAACCTGCAAGTACACAAACACATAGGACCTGGGAAATGTTTCTAGAACTACTAAGCAGATACCAGTAAAGCAGTTATTGGTCCTCAGCTGTTACTTATAATTGAATTCCCAAGGTTTTAATAGTTTAATTTTTCACCTATAACATTGCTTTAGCTAAGTTTTTGTTGTGGATATACTGTATCTAAAATATAAATGTGTACAACATTTCCCTAAATGGAATGGTGCTGGACTGTGTTATCCTATTAAGCCAGCCTCCTTTAACTTTCTATGAGGAGCAATTTATTTGCAGTTCTGTGAAAGGAAAGATAAGCAGTGCACAGCATAAGCCAGGCCAGGGAACTGTTTAAATAAATACTTTCTTGGCAAATGGCAAAGCAAATGCTCATAGCGCACACACACACACACACACACACACATTTACCAGGTCTCCGCAAATCTGTAACTTTCCTATGCGAAATTTAAAAGGTATTTAAACAATTCCTAACAGTATGGCTTCTTAACTACAGTCATGAAATAAATGTGTTTTACTTGCCTGGGATCGTAAATCACCTTTCCATTACAATAATGAATATGCTTATTAAAAACGAAATAGTGTTATTTATATTTCTAAAAACTAATGCTATACATATGAATTTAAAATATGTTTTTGTCATTAATGATTCAGTCTAGTAAAATCCAGCCAGCTTTTTGACATGGGGTATGGTAAAGATAGAAAATCTAATATGACCTCATTAATTACCCTTATAACACATACAACATTTCACCACATACTGATACAATACAAAGCAACACAGTCAGAACTCTGGGGGCAAATTCTCCCCCGGTCCCAATGGTGCGGGTTTTGTGCAAACCCTGTAAGCAAAGGCCTTTGCCGAGTTTTACACTAGGAACTACGATGTTCACTTAATGGTGGGTGGGAAGGGGAAGGGCAGGAGGTGAACGCAAAGGACCAGCCATTGTTTTATGGGCGTGTCAAAAAAAACGCTGGGCGTCTCCTGCAAACGCAGGCATGCCCACTCATCCTCGCCAATTCGCCAGATAGCGGGAATCTGAAAAGTACAGACCTACTTTTCAGAGTGAAGGCTAAATAAATCATTGGATGGAGAGCGGATGATCTAATGATTTCTACTCGCATGCAAGTGTACGTGTAAGCGCACACATCCACTTGCATGCTAGTGCAGGGATTCGTACGGCGGTGGGGGCGTGCGTTCGGAGGGGCGGCGTTTACCTGCTTGCTAGGCAGCGAATATATGTAGCTGAGCAAGCAGGTCTGAATTGGGCCCTCTGTGATTTCCATACTGTATGAGGGGTTTTTGTTCACTTGATAGAAGCGAACCAAAGAAAGAAAAAAGCTTTGTGGGCGCACTCTTATTGTATGTAAATATGATGTTAATTTAAAATTTAACTTTTATTAAGATCCTGATAAAATAAAGTAACAAGAGCCGTTACAAGGAATGGGAGGACATAGAGAATAATTAGAGCAAAGTCTATAGTTAGATTTATAAAATGTAGTGTGATAGCACTAGTAGCTTTTTCACACATTAATCTCCATTCAGCGCATTAGTTCCTAATCTTCATTGGTATGTATACACAATGTGATTATAGGCGAAATTGAATGGTTAGTATCCCTCAATTGGAAGGCTGGAATTGCCTGAGGGGGATATCGGTTGCCCCAGCGACAGGGTTTATTGGTATTTGTAGCTTGTATTGCTCATACAGTAGGCGTATCCAGTGCAATCTATTTGGGGAATATACTTGTCCAATTTTTGGATACCACACCAGTAATTCTTCAGGGGTCTCCCACCAGAATACTGAACTGGCCCTTCACTGCTTTGCTTCCAAGTTCGGGAAGTTTTTGGGCAGTTCCAGTGAGGTATGGTGGTATAATTAGGACTAAATTCCCATTCAGCAATTGCCTGGTTAACTGCAATTAGAGCATTTATAGCTAATTTCATACCATATGGTTTACAAAGAAATCCACGGAGGTCAGTATTTGGCAAATTGCAACTGTACGTGGCAACAGAGATTTGCCCTTATCGAGAGCCGTGTGTACCTTTGGAAATATAATGGTAAGTGAAGACACAGGCAACAAGTGCAAAAATGTATGAAATGGAATCAAGTGAGGAAATGAAAATATATACGAAGTAAAAATACAGAAAGAAGAGTACAAGAAAGGGTGCAGAATTTAGGTGGGGGGGGGGGGGGGGGGAAGGGGAAGAGCTGGGGATGGAGAAGGGGGGAGAGAGAAGGGGGGAGAGAAAGAATTGGGTGAGGAGCAGAGAAATGTAGATGGATATAGTAATTAAATTGTTGTTTTATGCAGGATTTAAATCATAATATAGGTGGTATAGTCACAATTTAATGGTCACCAGTATTTAGGCAGTGAGATGAATGTTATTAACCTGTATTCAGGTAATGGAGTATACCAGCCACTCAACAATAATATCCCCTGGCAAACAAAGTTATTTCATTGGTAGCTGCTGCTGCAGGAGAAAAAAGCACTGTGACCCAGCGTTATAGTCAGTGGTGCTTTGCAGTTAATGATGTTACAGGTTTAGTGTCCTGGATATTTTAGCACTGAAATTGTGCTTTTGCTGCAGATAGGAGAACAGCACTGTAACCCAGCGCTATTGCAAGAGGTGCTGACAGTCCTTATGTTTTAATAAGTTTATGTCCGACTAACAAAAAAGCTTGAGTACTGGAAGCATAAGCACTGAATTAGTGCAATAATGAGAGAAGGGGGTGTCACTCTGCCGCTAAGTGCAGGCAGGGGACACCTGTACCTTAAACGCCGGGTCCTGGCGTTTGGATGTGGAGGGACCTTCGGGGGTCCGTGGTGAGGGGCTGGGGTATCCAAGCTGGTGAGGGAGCTGGTGGGCACTGGATCGCTGCTGCTGCTGTAGCTGGGGTCCGTCAAAACACGTGTTTCGCCGATTTAGGCTTCGTCAGTAGGCGCCATGACGAAGCCTAAATCGGCGAAACACGTGTTTTGACGGACCCCAGCTACAGCAGCAGCAGCGATCCAGTGCCCACCAGCTCCCTCACCAGCTTGGATACCCCAGCCCCTCACCACGGACCCCCGAAGGTCCCTCCACATCCAAACGCCAGGACCCGGCGTTTAAGGTACAGGTGTCCCCTGCCTGCACTTAGCGGCAGAGTGACACCCCCTTCTCTCATTATTGCACTAATTCAGTGCTTATGCTTCCAGTACTCAAGCTTTTTTGTTAGTCGGACATAAACTTATTAAAACATAAGGACTGTCAGCACCTCTTGCAATAGCGCTGGGTTACAGTGCTGTTCTCCTATCTGCAGCAAAAGCACAATTTCAGTGCTAAAATATCCAGGACACTAAACCTGTAACATCATTAACTGCAAAGCACCACTGACTATAACGCTGGGTCACAGTGCTTTTTTCTCCTGCAGCAGCAGCTACCAATGAAATAACTTTGTTTGCCAGGGGATATTATTGTTGAGTGGCTGGTATACTCCATTACCTGAATACAGGTTAATAACATTCATCTCACTGCCTAAATACTGGTGACCATTAAATTGTGACTATACCACCTATATTATGATTTAAATCCTGCATAAAACAACAATTTAATTACTATATCCATCTACATTTCTCTGCTCCTCACCCAATTCTTTCTCTCCCCCCTTCTCTCTCCCCCCTTCTCCATCCCCAGCTCTTCCCCTTCCCCCCCCCCCCCCCCCCCCACCTAAATTCTGCACCCTTTCTTGTACTCTTCTTTCTGTATTTTTACTTCGTATATATTTTCATTTCCTCACTTGATTCCATTTCATAAATTTTTGCACTTGTTGCCTGTGTCTTCACTTACCATTATATTTCCAAAGGTACACACGGCTCTCGATAAGGGCAAATCTCTGTTGCCACGTACAGTTGCAATTTGCCAAATACTGACCTCCGTGGATTTCTTTGTAAACCATATGGTATGAAATTAGCTATAAATGCTCTAATTGCAGTTAACCAGGCAATTGCTGAATGGGAATTTAGTCCTAATTATACCACCATACCTCACTGGAACTGCCCAAAAACTTCCCGAACTTGGAAGCAAAGCAGTGAAGGGCCAGTTCAGTATTCTGGTGGGAGACCCCTGAAGAATTACTGGTGTGGTATCCAAAAATTGGACAAGTATATTCCCCAAATAGATTGCACTGGATACGCCTACTGTATGAGCAATACAAGCTACAAATACCAATAAACCCTGTCGCTGGGGCAACCGATATCCCCCTCAGGCAATTCCAGCCTTCCAATTGAGGGATACTAACCATTCAATTTCGCCTATAATCACATTGTGTATACATACCAATGAAGATTAGGAACTAATGCGCTGAATGGAGATTAATGTGTGAAAAAGCTACTAGTGCTATCACACTACATTTTATAAATCTAACTATAGACTTTGCTCTAATTATTCTCTATGTCCTCCCATTCCTTGTAACGGCTCTTGTTACTTTATTTTATCAGGATCTTAATAAAAGTTAAATTTTAAATTAACATCATATTTACATACAATAAGAGTGCGCCCACAAAGCTTTTTTCTTTCTTTGGTTCGCTTCTATCAAGTGAACAAAAACCCCTCATTCAGTTACAATACTGAATTTTGGGGCGCACCACCAATCAATGACTATTAGAATTTACTATGGATAGTCCTTCATATTGGTTCTTTAATTAATACTATAGCATAATTTCCAGTCTGTGCGGGTTCTACCACACCCCCCCTTACCATTTCCATACTGTAAACAGTTCATACCATTATTTACTTAAACCCACACACCCATTTCCCCTCCCAAGCAAACCTGTCATTTCTCCTTCAATCATATGATAAAAATATGACCCTAATAATAATGGTATTTTAATAAGTGAAGTGGGTGCCGGAAGACTCCCAGACATTCAGTACTCCGACATCAGAATCCCGACTGACAGGGGCTATTCTCCCATGTGGGGGTCCATGACCTTCACAGAGGGAGAATAGAACCTGTGGCGAGCGAAGCGAGAGACCAAGCCTGCAGCATGGCAGGGGGGTTCTTTGCCCTCGCCCCCCCCTGTTGGAGCACCGGCAGTCAGGATTCCGATGTCGGGATCTTGACCATCGGAATCGCCATTGCCAGACCGCCATACCACACCCAAGTGAAACAGTATTAATAAATGCCAGAACGTCACTATCAGAACATGAGGAGACTACAATTGGAGTGAGGACCTAAATTGCAAGAGCATCAATGTGTGAATAGTGTAATTGGGGAGTGCATCTTCACCCCCCCCCTTTGAAGAGTATAGACAATGTACTGAATCTGGCAGACACAAGTTCTACCATCATTATTATAATCTGACATTTTAGCAGCACTCTTTACTCTATGGATTGAACCGTATTTTTACAGCTCATAAAAAGAAATACTGCATCCCAACTAATCTTTACATACAAGTGAATATTTTAAGAAATCATTGCAAAAATTGTCTATGTATAATAACAAACACATTTGATGTACCGAACAGTTTCTGAAATATACTATGACAAACACTATATTGTAATATGAAGCGGAGACTGTTCTATACTGAAGACATTCTAGTCACAGAAATGTCCGAGTCATGAGGGTCTAATCTGACTGCAGTATCACAGGATTACTGTGTGCTCTAGGCACACAATGTAGGCAGGCAGCAGTAAAATTAGCTTCCTCTATCATTTATCTCTACGAATACTTGTCCCAGCCATAACCATATTCATCCTCATACTTCTTTCAAATCAACTGCTTACCTTCCCTTAGATAGCGGTAAGTGGAATGTTACATTTCTTTTCTGGACGTTAATAATAGCTTTTGTAAAGTTAAATACATTTTAATTGACTAATTTACTTAATATTGTTCAGCTAGTTTGATTACCACACAAAAAAAAAAAAACACAGCACAACAAATGTTAGGCTAACTTTAGAAAGGGAAACACAAAAATCCTTTGACTCCCTAAATAGAAATCAAAGTAATTTTCGTGAATTAAACAAACACCACATATCAATTGTGAGCAGCAATCAGCCTGCATACTTTTATTTATCTGTCAAGGAATAAATTTAAATGTGTGCAAGTCAAAGGAGCCTACCCTCCTGCATTCTGCGGGAGACTCCCAGTCCACTGTGGAGTCTCCCATTGCCACTGAGAGCTAAGTGAATCCCCGGATTCCCCGCTGTCAATAAGGTCTGTGCTTGCGCAAGTACCATCCGTTGGCTGCTCAGGTACCTTCATGGCACACTTACAAGCCAGCTCGAAGCATAGACCACCGCTCCTACAATTTCCTTGATTCTGGAGGGCTTTGTGCTGGACTTCACCATTGTTTCAGTGCAGATTTCACATGGAGTTCATAGCTTGATACGGCTGAAAAATAGCCTGCATGGGAAGTCCCTGTGCTCTATCTTGTGGATTTGATGTGGGTGAATGGAAAGCCAGTCACTGTTTAGTACATAGCGGGACATAATAGCTGTCACAGAGGGGAAGGGCAGGTGTGATTAGTGATGGCGCCGTATTACTGTACATATTAATCTGGCTCTGCTCCATGGCATTGTTGCTCCTAGCCCTCTATCTTATCATCTCCTGTTCTTCCAGTGTCCATTGCCCTGACTGCAGCTGCTTGTTAACAGAGTGTCCATTACCCAGACTTTTGTGATATCCATGTTTACTATACTCTTTACAGCCAGGCATAAAGCTTAAGATGTCCATAGTTACTGTAGTATCATCTGTTGCTCATTGATGTTTTTACTTGGTCACCATTGTATCATCTATTGTATAATCCTCTACATAAATAAAGTTTCATGCATTTTGGTTGTAAAACCATGATCATATTTTGTGATACTGTATTTACTTTGATACTTTCCTATACCGTATTAATAACCCTAATGTACCTGGACAATACATAGCATGACCATACAAGAGTGCTATATCTATCAGATAAATTGGTCCCTGTTGTTAGTTCTCTGCAAGATAATGTGGGGTGAAATGGATACAGAATAGGAGGAAAAAATAGTCCTGTTCATGTTTTGAACAAACAGTATCATCATTGCACCTGTCATCTTTGGTGAGGATTGAGGTCAGGTTCTGAGAGTTATATAGTCCTTTTTATATTTTGTCTGTCAAGGAGGCAGGGATGTGCTGCTTTTTCAGCAGTTTCCATGTGAATTATGCTAGTGGTTACAAATGTGGAGTGATACAACTGTGCCTCTGTGATGGGTTTTTGCTGTAATTTGGAAGTCATGTGATCTGGAGTGCCCAATCATGTTAGAAGGATTTCTGTTATTATAAACACAGCTTTCTATATAGTCTCTGCCTCCAGGCGACTGATTGTGGTAATAGTTAATTCAATTTTTTTTATAAGAGGTATACATAGAAGATAATAGGATGTACAGTCTTACCTTGCTAAATCCTTTTTGTTGAGTCCATAGGGAGCACAGAAGAATCTGTGGGTATTGGCTGGCAGGCACCAAAAGAGATAAATCAAAACTCCCACAGTGACTGGCCTCCCATTTCGCTATACTCCGCCCCCAAGCCCTGCCACCCAGTTTAGTTTGCCCAAGGAAGGAGCAGGCAAGGGAGAATGAAGACACATGAAACAGGTACACACACTAGCAGACCTCTGGGAGTCAAAAGCTTCCACATCATCAATATAGGAAAATACCCTGCAAGGCAGGAGCGACAGGGAGGACGTCCTGTGCCCCTTATGGACTCAAACAAAAGGATTTACCAAGTGAAGACCATAAATACTATTTTCTTTTTTCATCTACTAGGAAGCACAGGAGAATACTTAAAGTGGGGTGTCCCAAAGCAGTCCCTATTAGTGTCTGGAACACTCCTGGGCTGCAATAAGCACACTGTGCCCAAAAGCTGCGGCTGAAGATGTGAATGTGTCAAATGCATAGAAGCAGATAAAGGTCTGTGGGGAAGACCAAGTCGCTGCTTTACACAGTTGTTTAGTGCCTCAGTGATGTACTCACGGAGGCTGCGCACGAAGTACCCAATGATCTAGTGGAATGAGCATTGACTCCCGCTCAAATAGGAATGTTCGCCATAGAGTAAGCGTGATGTATTGCCAAACAGAGCCACCTGGCCAAAGTTTGCTTGGAAGCTGGCCAGCCATGTTTTAGAGGATTCACCAACAAAAATATGGAGTCCGATTTGCAGACATCCTTAGTATGTCGGACATATGTATGAAGTGCTCGTACTAAATCTAAGGAAGCCTCTTCTGAATTTCCGACACTTAAAGCTGGAACAACAATCTCTTGATTAACATAGAACCGGGAGACGACCTTAGGTAGAAACATTGGAAGTTAGAAACTGCAGGAATAGTGTTTTCCATGACAGCTAGCAGAACTCAACAGAATCCAATGGCTAAAACAGAGCTGACTCTAGGGCTCAAAGGACTAGAGAGAGATCCCATGAGCAACCGAGACAGAGAAAGGAAACTTCCTAACATCCTGGAGGGACACTAACTGGCGTTGAAAAAGCAGAGAGAGTGTTGAGACCTTGACATTAAGAATTGACAATTTGAGGCCTAATGCTGGCCACACACCAGACCAACGTTCATCCAACCATCCAATTAGTTGGTTGGATGGAATAAAAATCTGGTACTGGATGGGAGCAAATGTAATTTGTAATTCAGTAATTTGCTCCAAAAATCTGGAAACGGACAAAACCTCTTGCACAGACAAAGTAATGTAGTTGTGTCTGTTTGATTTAAATAATTTTACTGAATGTTTTTGTCCATTTTCCTCAGTTTTTCAGCAAATTGCTCATTGTCATTTGATCCCATCCAGTACCAGATTTTTATTCCATCCAATCAGCTAGTTGGTTGGTTGGATGAAAGTTAGTCTGATGTGTGGCTAGAATACTGTATGTCCAGGCTAAATTGCAAGAATGCCAAGGAGCGGGAAGTACTAAACCTATCCGGATTAAATTGTCTGGAAGCACAACACAAATGGTTCGATTTCCAGACTCTGATGTTTTCAGACTCCAGATTCTGTGATGTGAGGGTTTCAGAGGTTGAAGCATTGTGCTGACCACCCTTCTGGAAAAACCCTTCTTCCTCAAGATGAAAGACTCAAGAGCCACCCAGTCAAAGCGAGGTCTGGATGTAGGCAGGGGCCCTGGGACAGAAGGTCCGAGAGAGGAAGATACCATGGAGCATCCACTGACAAAGCTCAAAGATTGGCGTACCACATCCGACCACCTTCTCCTTTGAACTTTTGAAGCACCCTAAAGGATCAAAGAAAACAGAGGAGAAGACATACAGCAGTGGAAAGGTCCATGGAGCTGTCAGAGCATCCACCAGGAATTCCCCTGGGTCTCAAACTCAAGCACCCTAAGAATCAAGGAAAATAGAGGGGAAAACATACACCAGTGGGAAGGTCCATGGAGCTGTTAGAGCATCCACCAGGAATGCCCACTCGAACTCAAGCCTTGTATCTGGCTAGCTGGCAGTTGTGTCTTGACACCATAAGTTCTATGTCGAGCAGACCCCACCGACGAACCAACACCTGAAAGACATCTGGGTGGAGTGCCTACTTCCTAGAGTGATCATCCTGCCGACTGCGGAAGTCTGCCTCCCAATTCTGCACCAAGGAACAAAGACCTCTGAAATTTGTTGGCAGGAAGAAGGATCAATACATTCCTATTGTTTAGCAAGTAAACAGCGAGCCACATTCAAGATGTGCAGAAAAAGCTTAATAAAGAAAAATATTTGAATAAAATGACTTGTCTTTAAGAGTGCTCTAGCAAAAAGTCTGCTTATGCCCTCTTTTTTCTATATGATGTTGGTTTATCACAGATCACAGTGGCATATACTGGCACATATCGAAAATTTACGCAGAAAAAAAATATTACAAATATTAGTCCATGTTTTCCACCCTTATAATTAAAAAATGACAGTAACATGGTGCCGCGTGAGACCCCCCTGGCCACATGGTTAATGGCAGTTGTGGCACTGAAAGCGTTAACCCCGTCAGCCCCGACAACATTTTGGACAAAGGGCCCTTGGCACCAATTTGAAATATACTGATGTCGGTAGGCACCAAGTGATTTAAAATTATGCCACAGCCCTGACCAACTGTGGGGGGTGGAAGGGGTTGGTGACAAAACCCTCTGGGGGTCTGGAAGTAGGCACTGACAGGCAGTGACGTGCGGTGGTGGCTGGGAACAGAGAGGCACTGTCACAGCCACCACCGCACCCCCATCCCTGGCCCGACCAATGGTGACATCCAACCCCCCCCCAGCTAGCGGCAATGGGGCAATGGATGCCCCCCATGCCGCAACAACATCTGAACCTCTGCACAACCCCCCCAACATCTGAACCTCCGCACTACAGCCTCCATAAGTGCTTACCTAAGCAGTACGGACAGCAGTGACTGGCACCCAGAGCCAGAGCGCCGGGCGGGAGGCAGAAGAGAGACCCCAGAGAGGAGAGGGTAAGAGACCGCATGGAGCACGAGCCGGTGCCCAGATAACAGCGGGAGCTGTCGACCCGGATCCGTGCATCCCCCTTCCCCCCCCCCCAGCGACGGCAATACAAGTCGGGGGACGAGCTGTGCAGTGGTGCACTGTGCGGCTCGTATGCCATAAGCGGCACCTATAACAGAGCCTTGTGTTAATAAGGGACGTGCTTTCTGCCTATATGAAAGCACGCCCCTGTCAGTGAGGAGTCGCCACTGTCCCCAATCACATCTGCCGCAGTGACAGGGGCATGCTTTCATATAGGCAGAAAGCACGTCCCTGTCACTGAGGCACTGCTATAGGTGCGTGTATACACCTTTTTTAAATAGGCTTTTGCAGTCGGGTGCTCTGTCCCTCCCACTGCCCGCCCCCTGCATCTAATACTATACTATAGGCAGCAGGAGGCACCGCACTTGGTGCCTCCTAAACTAATAAAAATGGAGTCAAAATTATTATAATAATAATACAAAGCATATCTTATGACACATAATATGTGTCATAAGTATTTTCTTTGTATTATTTTATTACATTAATCATTATTGACAGGGGAGGCACTGCCTCCCCTGACTGCACGTCCCTGCTGACAGGGCACTGCGGCTTGGAGTTTGGACCCTTTGGCAGTGAGGCTGCAGGGAGCTGAGTGCCAGGAGGAGTGATGGCCACAGCACCAGACCAGCTATGAGGGGCTGTGGCTGGTAGTGGATCTGGCGGTGCAATGTAAACCCCCTGCTGTGCAACCTCCAGGAGGGGGGCGCCAGTGGGGCATGGGTAGGAGCAGCAAGTAACCTCCGGTGAACTGAGGGAGAAGGGGGTCTGCATTAGCAGAGCCCAGAGCTGGGCAAGTTGGTTTAGTAAAGGTAAAGTAAAGGTTTTCTAAATGTATTAAATTATGTGCAGCACTGAGCTGGGAGTTAAGGTCCCCAGCTGCAGTATGTGGTGTGTGAAGCCTGTGCTGTGCATCAGTATTTACACCCTCCCAGTATAACAGTGTTGGCCAAGTGATTTTCGGTCTTTCAATTGTCGGTAGATCATACTGAAACCCTCTGTCTGTGCGCATACATCTTAAGCTGTGTACAAACGGGGGAGATAGGGGCTGAAATCGCTGGAAATATGGTCGCAGGCGACCATATTGCCAGTGATGGGAGTGTGCCCCAGCGATAAATCGCGGGATGCACGCTCCCGTTTTCAGCCCCGTTCTAATCGCTTGCTCCTGCGACCAGCTGATTACCTCTGTGGCTGCCCCGGCAGAGGTTCCCTTTCATCAGCGACCATCTCTGGTCGCTGATGAAAAGGAGAAACTGAGCAATATATTGCTCAGCCATATATTGCTAGCTATATATGGCTGAGCAATATATCTCCCCCGTGTGTACGGGGCTATACATAGTAAATTTGCCATTACCAGTGTTGTCTTAGGGGAGTCAGCATAAAAAAGTCCCTGCAGAACACACAGAAGCAGAGTCAAACAGTTAATGGACAAGAGAAGAAAAATCACATGTCACATTCCCCATGCGATACAGATTGCTATGTTTATTTCTGAATGCTCTGGTAATTTGGTGCTAAAAAGATTTGCACTACGAGTTTTCATATTATTGAAATGCCAGTCTTTGCAACAAAGGAAACACAAGGACACATAAAAGACATAACTGAAATGAGAAACTGCCTAGATTATACACTTACCGCTTCTTTGTAACTTCCCTCCTGAATGTAGGATCTTGCTTTGCTCAACATGTCAAGCTGCTTAGACTCTGAAAGCAAACTACAAACACAAACAGATGTAAAAAGTGCACTCATGGACAGTGTTGTTAAACAGCTTATATATATTCCAAAAATGTATGTGAAATAATTTCTAAGAGTACTACAGAGAGCAATGGCAGTGATAGATGAGTTATCTGTAAATGTTTCTGCAAAAACATCAGTTGTGGATGTTAGTTTTTTCTAGTTTTGTTTTTTTGCATCCTAGGCTAAACAGACCCGATCGGTTGATATCGCACGCAGATTGGAAGGGTTTTAACCCTTGCGATCCCGATGCGCGTTTCTGGCGTTTCCGCACGGCAGAAAGTCTTTGACTATATAGTGGAGATCTGCACTATATAGTCAAAATTGTATGCCATCGCATGCATGCCGTGCGATGCGATCGCATTGGGGATCGCATTGCACGGCACATTTCACTGTGTGTACACACCCTTACAAGATGAAAATACATACGAATCCGCATTCACCTTTAGTCATTAGGTCAACATAGGGATGTTTCACAATTGCAACACACAATGTGTTTCACAAACATAAACAATACAGGATCCAATGAAAGATTATAAGAAAACTTTTAATACATCACCAGAGTAATTTCAAGAGTCGACATTTCCACCCATCTGGGCCTTTGTCAGGACAGACAACAGTAACGTATGCATAGCATCTAGGAGATAGTTAGGTAGGGACCCTAGGGGCTCCATTGAGTAGTGCACCCTTCAAGTATACATACTTTAGTGCCATAATATATAGGAGTATCCTTTATGCAAAATGATCGGGACCAGAAGAATTTTGGATAACGGATTATTCTGTATATCAGAATATTTTTATATTTCAATGATGTATCTTGAGGTATCTTGTATTTATGTTGTACAAACACATCAAAAACATGAAATACACACATATATTTTATTTGTGCATGAAACAAGGTTTCATAACATGAAACATAGTTTGTGTACTATCTCAGGTACTGAATGTGAATGCCAAGCAATCATTTTCTTGTACATATTTAGTGCCAGTTACAAATCAACTCCTCAGTAATATTGTTATAGATGTCTCATTTTGTTTACTTTCTGGAATGTTTGGTTTTCGGATTAATTTGGATAACGGATTTTTGGATAAGGGATACTCAACCTGTACTTCTAACAGGACAAAATCAGCTACTGTAACCTAAAAGCATGCAATGCTCACTGAAAATGACACCACATAAATTATACTGGTGACTTGTACCACAGTGCCCAAAAGATCATTTGAGCGTCTAGTGACTATTTAACATTCAAAGCTCCTTCTATCTGTGCAGCATTGCTTTGATCTGGCTATTTCTGTGATGTTTAATAAGGTTAATGAACCAGAACAGTATTATGAATTACAGTATGTAACAGTAACATGCTTGTATACATGGAGATTATCTTCAGACCCTGAGATCATTTCTTTGCTTGACAGTTATTTAATATTGACTTCCCTGAAGGATGTTCATCTATAGAAGTAATTGTTAATAGCATTCAATCCATTTTGTTGAACTGTAAGAATAAATTGTTTATGATGAGAAAAGACACCTACAACACCTAAACACCAACTCTAAAAATCATAGTATAAAATGAACCTTCTGTACCTTCCATGTGTATCTACACTTGTAGTGGCTATCAATATGGCATCTAATAATATTTTGTGAAATGTGGGGTTATGAAATTTATATTGGACATCTATTCAACATGGGTAAATATAGCCAAATATGTCAATATGGATACTTAATTTTTTAAACAAGTGACAATAGACTTAATGGAGTAAGTTATACGTGTTAGAATTCTGGCTCACTGACATTAACCTACAAAAAAACATTGAGGACCAATGTTAGAATCCCCATTTGAAAGGCATCTCAATGAGTCAATGATGAACTGGATAGTGCAGTCATCTCCAGAGGCCTCTATGCCTGAGCAGCTTGTGATTCCTATCTGTCACTGGTAAGGAGAATAGGCAATCAGTGTGTTGGCAGTTCTGTTTATGCAGCACTTTTAAAAAACAAGATAGAAAACAGCAAAGAGCTGCAAACAAACAAATGTCTCAATGTCCCACATAGCTCTTACGTTACAAATAAATCCCTGGACGTTCTTCTTAGAACTAATGACAAAAAGGGGTAATGATGCTAAACAGACACAGGCATCTGGCTGCTGTAGCAGAGCAAAAGGAAGCAACCAAGAATCTCACAGCAATAACATATATTGCAAAATACAGTCCGGACACTATTGAACACTATTTGCTCTACTTTTACCACCCTTTCATTTTTATAAATCGTGACATATGGGTTTGTTTGGTCTTAAAATAAAATCCTAAAACTAAATATAACACTACTTGGAAGAGCATTATTAATGGGAGGAAAATACCATAAAATAATTTGTCACATGTAATACAAAAACATATTGTATACTTAGATGAATGCGGGGGTGGGGTTTTGAAAAAAGTGGCGCTGAATGAAAAAAAGGAATAAATACTTATCTTCTCATGGAAATCTCTTTCGACTTCTGATACTTTCTTAATCGTCTCTCAATGGAGTAGATAACATGAAAAGACAAGATTTTGACAAAAAAAAGAGGGATGTGATGATCTACTCTTTTGTACAGGGTGTTTTAGAGAAACATCCACCGTCAGCAAGGGGGCATACCTTACTTACAGTGAGATGTTGTAAGGTACATATATAAAGGTATCTTTTCCAAATGATGGGTGCGTACCCGTACTCACGAAGTATTAAGCGATGACACTCCTTGAAAGGTTTCTTTCAATTATCCTCATTCATGTAGAGGAAAAGAATGGTGTGTACTTCTCTTATAATAAGTATAAATTTATTTCATAAGTAGTACATGTCCAAAAGTTTAAAAAAAAGGTTTTACATTAAAATATATATAACTCCTTTACTCTTTCGGTGAAATGAGGGAGGTAAGGAGATCCGGTCTCGATCCACAGTGTAATACCGGTATACACCCAGATGTTATGTGGTGGGATCTTACCTTTTCTCCAACCTTCACCTCACTTACTTGCAGATTAAAAGGCAATGTCCTCCTGCCAACGCGTTTCGAGCTGTGGCTCTTTATCAAGGCATGGAGGTAATGCTGTTTGACATCATATTTATAGGGTATCTAAAAAATGGCCGAACTTCCTGTTCCTGTCTAATGATTAACTATGCTTTTTCTAATATCTCTTTTTCATACACATTATTATCATTTATAAATCCTTAGATAATGATTTTTAGCAATATATCGCAAAAAAGATGTGAAATAAGAGCTTATTACAAGATTAGCGTCTTTTTCCCGCCAAAATGCAAAGGTTCCGTCCGGGGTATGTGGGAAATGTAGTTCTTTGGCGAGAGAAATAGATTTTACATTAATCTCGCCCGCCGTGCGGTTTTACTGGGCGCCGGGAATCCTGGGTAATGTAGTTTCTTTGATGCATATTGTGTCTCCGTGACCGGAAGTGGTCACGGAGCTCCGTTATTACTATAGCATGAGAATCTTGCAGTGTCGCCGGAAACGTGTCACTCGTTTCGGCATTCTGGGAGTTGTAGTCTGTTTATATGGCCGGGAGGGTTCCGTTCTTTTATTCACGGACGCTTCTGAATTTCCCGGAAGTCGTCATCATTTTGCCCGCGTGTACTTCTGGGTAATGTAGTTTTATCGGCGCCGTGGATGTTATAATAGTTCCTCACAATTGTAATATATGCGCCAGAGTTTTTTATAGATAAAAAAATGAAATCAATGTTAAAGGGCACGATGGAGAAGATAAAAATAAAAATAAAACGGTGATGTTCCGTTTCTGGATTTTCGTTTTTTTTCCTTTAACAAACGTAAACATGAGGTTGTCATGGTTACTCCTCCAGGATTATATCATTAATCCATATGTCCTTTTTTTATTTATTTTTTATATGTTTTTATTCTGAAAAACAAAGGACAAGAGTATTGGGTATCAATTAATACAATAAATATATGTATAGATATACAAATCTTTATAATAATAGGATAGGAAGAAACATTTTTAAAAATAGGAAGAAACATTTTTAAAAACATTTTTTAAAAAACATTTTTTAAAAAAGAGATTGAAACGATTAAAATGTCTTATAAAAACCATTTTAACTCAAAATCGTTGTATAAACCTGAGGGCTTTAGAGTTTTTAAATCAAAAATCAGTCTCATTTCTGTCTTTGCAAGGTTTGATTCGATGTTTTTATCTCTCCAAGTACTTTTAATATGTCTCAGGCCAACAAATTTTTTGATATGTTCAGGTCCGCAATTATGAGTTGATCTGAAATGATTGGACAAATGATGGGTTTGAAGTCCTTTTCGGATGTTCCGCAGGTGTTCCGATAGTCTTATCTTTAAAGCCCTCGTTGTTCTCCCAATGTAGCTTAGACCACATGAGCATTCTATCAGATAGATGACGTTTTGTGTGTCGCATGTGATGAAGTCTTTGATTTTAATTTTGGTGTTATTCACTGTGACTTCTGTATATTTAGAGGTGGAGTCCTTTATATTTCTGCAACCCAAACACATGCCACATCTGTAGAATCCTTTCGATCTGATAAGATTTCTTGTGGTTGTTGGGAGTGTACTGCGTACTAAGGAGTTTTTAAGGTTTTTTGACCTCCTGTAAATGAACGATGGTTTTTTGGGGATGATTTCTTTCAAAACGGGGTCTCTGGTTAGTAGGTGCCAATTTTTTGATATTATTTTCTCCATTTGTTTGAACTGGGTATCGTAACCTGTAATAAGAGCCCATTTTGTTTTCTCTTTGTTGTGTTGAAGTTTTCTCTTATCTTTATTATCCCCTTTCAGAAGATCTTCTCTCTCTCTTCCCTGAAAGGGGATAATAAAGATAAGAGAAAACTTCAACACAACAAAGAGAAAACAAAATGGGCTCTTATTACAGGTTACGATACCCAGTTCAAACAAATGGAGAAAATAATATAAAAAAATTGGCACCTACTAACCAGAGACCCCGTTTTGAAAGAAATCATCCCCAAAAAACCATCGTTCATTTACAGGAGGTCAAAAAACCTTAAAAACTCCTTAGTACGCAGTACACTCCCAACAACCACAAGAAATCTTATCAGATCGAAAGGATTCTACAGATGTGGCATGTGTTTGGGTTGCAGAAATATAAAGGACTCCACCTCTAAATATACAGAAGTCACAGTGAATAACACCAAAATTAAAATCAAAGACTTCATCACATGCGACACACAAAACGTCATCTATCTGATAGAATGCTCATGTGGTCTAAGCTACATTGGGAGAACAACGAGGGCTTTAAAGATAAGACTATCGGAACACCTGCGGAACATCCGAAAAGGACTTCAAACCCATCATTTGTCCAATCATTTCAGATCAACTCATAATTGCGGACCTGAACATATCAAAAAATTCGTTGGCCTGAGACATATTAAAAGTACTTGGAGAGATAAAAACATCGAATCAAACCTTGCAAAGACAGAAATGAGACTGATTTTTGATTTAAAAACTCTAAAGCCCTCAGGTTTAAACAACGATTTTGAGTTAAAATGGTTTTTATAAGACATTTTAATCGTTTCAATCTCTTTTTTAAAAAATGTTTTTTAAAAAATGTTTTTAAAAATGTTTCTTCCTATTTTTAAAAATGTTTCTTCCTATCCTATTATTATAAAGATTTGTATATCTATACATATATTTATTGTATTAATTGATACCCAATACTCTTGTCCTTTGTTTTTCAGAATAAAAACATATAAAAAATAAATAAAAAAAGGACATATGGATTAATGATATAATCCTGGAGGAGTAACCATGACAACCTCATGTTTACGTTTGTTAAAGGAAAAAAAACGAAAATCCAGAAACGGAACATCACCGTTTTATTTTTATTTTTATCTTCTCCATCGTGCCCTTTAACATTGATTTCATTTTTGTATCTATAAAAAACTCTGGCGCATATATTACAATTGTGAGGAACTATTATAACATCCACGGCGCCGATAAAACTACATTACCCAGAAGTACACGCGGGCAAAATGATGACGACTTCCGGGAAATTCAGAAGCGTCCGTGAATAAAAGAACGGAACCCTCCCGGCCATATAAACAGACTACAACTCCCAGAATGCCGAAACGAGTGACACGTTTCCGGCGACACTGCAAGATTCTCATGCTATAGTAATAACGGAGCTCCGTGACCACTTCCGGTCACGGAGACACAATATGCATCAAAGAAACTACATTACCCAGGATTCCCGGCGCCCAGTAAAACCGCACGGCGGGCGAGATTAATGTAAAATCTATTTCTCTCGCCAAAGAACTACATTTCCCACATACCCCGGACGGAACCTTTGCATTTTGGCGGGAAAAAGACGCTAATCTTGTAATAAGCTCTTATTTCACATCTTTTTTGCGATATATTGCTAAAAATCATTATCTAAGGATTTATAAATGATATTAATGTGTATGAAAAAGAGATATTAGAAAAAGCATAGTTAATCATTAGACAGGAACAGGAAGTTCGGCCATTTTTTAGATACCCTATAAATATGATGTCAAACAGCATTACCTCCATGCCTTGATAAAGAGCCACAGCTCGAAACGCGTTGGCAGGAGGACATTGCCTTTTAATCTGCAAGTGAGTGAGGTGAAGGTTGGAGAAAAGGTAAGATCCCACCACATAACATCTGGGTGTATACCGGTATTACACTGTGGATCGAGACCGGATCTCCTTACCTCCCTCATTTCACCGAAAGAGTAAAGGAGTTATATATATTTTAATGTAAAACCTTTTTTTTAAACTTTTGGACATGTACTACTTATGAAATAAATTTATACTTATTATAAGAGAAGTACACACCATTCTTTTCCTCTACATGAATGAGGATAATTGAAAGAAACCTTTCAAGGAGTGTCATCGCTTAATACTTCGTGAGTACGGGTACGCACCCATCATTTGGAAAAGATACCTTTATATATGTACCTTACAACATCTCACTGTAAGTAAGGTATGCCCCCTTGCTGACGGTGGATGTTTCTCTAAAACACCCTGTACAAAAGAGTAGATCATCACATCCCTCTTTTTTTTGTCAAAATCTTGTCTTTTCATGTTATCTACTCCATTGAGAGACGATTACTACTTCCGGAAGGGGCCGGGGATGGTCGCATGCTGTGGAGCTCCGTCACCATCCACGGAGCTTCCACCATCCCCGGCCTCAGGAGCAGCTTGCGGCGGAGGGGACGGAGTCAGAGGAGGCGGGCAGGCAGCGGTGGAGGAGGGGGGAAGCGTGCACCGCGATCCCGCGAGGACGATGCGGCCGGAGCGGGGAGAAGGCTGACCCCACGCGCTCGCCGCAGCTCAGCAGCTCACCCGCACGGGGCGGGTGTGCAAATCAGCCCAGGCGCCCGCCACAGCTCACCCGCATGGGGCGGGTGTGAAATCAGCCCAGGCGTCACCCCTTCACTTCCCCCGGGACCCGCCAGCATCCCGACGCGGCCTCCGGAAATCGAGGCCCGGACCAAGCAGTGCAGCCGCGGCCTCTCCTGCCGGCTCCTGCCGGCTCTGACGCGGCCCCTGCATCTCAGGTGACGCGGCCGGCTCACAGTGGCTGAATAGTGAACGGATGCCCCCGGCAACACCACCGGCCGGGGGGGACACCCTAGGACCACCTCCACTGCCCTTTGGACGCAGTGCCGGGCAAAAGAAGGCGAAAGAAGACCAGCAGACCCGGTGAGAAGGGACCCATCCCCCGCCACCTAGGACAGGAGGCAGATCAGCCAGGAGGACCCCCGGCAATTTCACCGCAGTGGCCGGTAGGATCCCCCCCCCCCAACAGGCCGCACCAGCCCCGGGTAAACTCTGTGGCAGCTCCGCGCCCTCCCCCTCCGCCTCCACTTCCACTGACTCTCCCCCGGCCTCACTGACTTTGCCCCCTCCTCCCCCCACCACCCACGGCTCTCCCCCAGGAAGATTCAAGTTGGCGCCGCAAATGGCTGCCTAGGAACTGTGCAAATGTATCATGTGTTAACTGTACTGTCCCTGCTTAACTGTACTGTCCCTGCTTATATTGCTACCTGCCTGGCTGCTGCAACGACCAGTGGCGCCGCTGATGGCTGCCTAGGCGCTGTGCAGCTCGGCAGGTATGTGTTTCCTGTGTGATAACTGTACTGTCCCTGCTTATATTGCTACCTACCTGGCTGCTGCAACGACCAGTGGCGCCGCTGATGGCTGCCTAGGCGCTGTGCAGCTTGGCGGGTATGTGCCCCCTGTGTGATAAATGTACTGTCCCTGCTTATATTGCTACCTACCTGGCTGCCGCAACAACCAGTGGCGCCGCCGATGGCTGCCTAGGCGCTGTGCAGCTTGGCGGGTATGTGTCCCCTGTGTGATAAATGTACTGTCCCTGCTTATATTGCTACCTACCTGGCTGCCGCAACGCCCAGTGGCGCCGCCGATGGCTGCCTAGGCGCTGTTCAGCTCGGCGGGTTCATGTCCCTTATGTGATAAATGTACTGTCCTGCTTATATTGCTACCTACCTGGCTGCTGCAACGACCAGTGGCGCCGCTGATGGCTGCCTAGGCGCTGTGCAGCTTGGCGGGTATGTGTCCCCTGTGTGATAAATGTACTGTCCCTGCTTATATTGCTACCTACCTGGCTGCCGCAACGACCAGTGGCGCCGCCGATGGCTGCCTAGGCGCTGTTCAGCTCGGCGGGTTCATGTCCCCTATGTGATAAATGTACTGTCCTGCTTATATTGCTACCTACCTGGCTGCTGCAACGACCAGTGGCGCCGCTGATGGCTGCCTAGGCGCTGTGCAGCTTGGCAGGCATGTGATCCCCGCAAGTGATGTCTTAATGCTCTCAATGTAATGCGTTTAATGTCTCAATGGAATGTGTAAAATGTCTCAATGGTATGCATGTAATGTGTCGTCCCCCCCCCCCCCCATTTCATCCCTGCTTGATGCTGCACTGTACTCCACAAAAAATTCCTAGTGTGCGCAAGCACACATGGCCAATAAAGTTGATTCTGATTCTGATTAAGAAAGTATCAGAAGTCGAAAGAGATTTCCATGAGAAGATAAGTATTTATTCCTTTTTTTCATTCAGCGCCACTTTTTTCAAAACCCCACCCCCGCATTTTGTCACTTGTATCAATGGATCAATAGGGATTGATCCACGGGTTTGAAAATAAAGGCAGCAGAATTTTTGGAGCGCCCCACTTCGATTCCACTTTTCCAGAAAAACTTAGATGAATGTGCATGTAATCTTGTTTACATCTGGTGGACCTCCAGACCCCTTAAGGAATAAGGCAAAATCTCAGAACTATTAAAAAGGGTCTCCGAACACACTCACTTTTCCAACGTTTTAAAGAACAACATGAAAGTTTCACGTATTATATTAAAAGATTTTTAGCAATTAAAGGTATCAGAACAAACAACAGACAACATAATTTAAGAACTTTATTGGCAAAGGTAGAAATGCAGAGCATATATATATATATATATATATATATATATATATATATATATATATATATATATATATATAAATAAAATTTAGCACCTTAAAACCAAAACGGCTTAAACGCCGACTTTGAATTAAAATAGTTTTTATAATTTTCTCATACTTAAAAAACATTCTCAGCAATTTTATGTTTTTTTACTTCTAATGGTTGTTTTTAATGGTATATGTATCTGTAACTATAGATAATATGGCATACAGGTTGAGTATCCCTTATCCAAAATGCTCGGGACCAGGAGAATTTTGGATAACGGATTATTCCGTATTTCGGAATATTTTAATATTTCAATGATGTATTTTGAAGTATCTTGCATTTATGCTGTATAAACACATAATATACACACAAATATATTTTATTACCACATAAAATACACACAAATATATTTTAATTGTTCAAAAAACAAGGTTTCAAAAACGTGCAACAAAATGTATGTACTATCTCAGCACTGAATTTGAATGCCAAGCAATCATTGTCTTGCACATATATAGTGCCAGTTACATATCATGTCCTCAGTAGTGCTGTTACAAATGTCCCCAGTGAGTTTTTAGCAAAAAAAATTTTTTTTTCACTTTCTGGAATGTCCGTATTTCGGAATAATTCGGATAACGGATATTCGGATACGGGATACTCGACCTGTATTTATATATCAATTATATTTTATGTAGGAATGAATATTACTACTGCTTACATTTGGGACCTTTCTTATTTGGACTCTAATTATTTGAATGCATATAGGACACACTATGGACTTTTTAGATTGGTTTGTTTCCACGAGGAAGAGCTAGGCGTCGCAACTGCATTCCACTGGCCGGAAAAGGAAATACCCAAAATCAGAAGTGACGGCCAATGAAATGCAAACGAGGGCACTTACGTACCAAATACCGGAAGTTGCGTCCCGTTGATGGAAAACCGGAGTACGAGACTCGGTACTTATGTATTATCTGGGCTCCCATGTTAAATGCACCCGATTTTTTCATACCCCTACTATCCAACTACGCATGGAGTTGATTTTATATAGTGTGGCGAGCGCAGCGAGCCACCGTGCCCGAAGCGTGGCGAGGGGACGCGGTCTCATAAGAAAAACGGGAGCCCAGATATTACATAAGTACCCGAGACTCTATATGGAAGGAGAAAGCATTTAATGTGGCGGGCAAGACATTGGCCACTGCCCACCCTCCTCCTCTAGCCTATCTTGATGAGAAAATATGATTGGTGATGTGTCCAGAGGCGGAACTACCATTGGTGCAGCAGATGCAGTGCACTGGGGCCCCTGAAGACTAAGAGTCCCATTGCTGTCACTTGAACCCTTTTCCTAACACCCACTGTTTTCCCTATTACACTATCTGCCTCACTCTGCCTCTCCGTGTCACCCACTGCTGTGTTGCATATTGTGATCTTGGGGTGGAGGAGGAGGGCCCAAATTATATTTTTTGCACCTGGGTTTACAACCCAGAAGCTCCACCACTGCATGTGTCATATATAAGGACTATTTTGAACAGTGCCACAGTACCAAGCCTTGAGAAAGACCCCAAGAGGGAAGGTCAAAACGCTTTGGCAATTGCAACACTGTTACTGGAACATCGGAGGGGCAACTATACTACAGGAGTTTAACTAATTACAGCAGTGGTTCCCAAACTGTGTGCCGTGGCTCCCTGGGGTGCCTCGGGACACATGCAGGGGTGCCGCGGCTTGGTGGTCCAGGACCAACTCAAATTATTAATGGTTAATTATTTATGAGCAAAACCAGTGCTGGTGGCTGCCAATCATAGAATGTGTACAAACAGAAGCAAATCCTGCCCTTTACCACATAACCGCCACTAAGAATCGCATATAAGCCATATCAAATTAATTTTTTTTGGACCTAGGGGTGCCGTGAAAAAAATTCCGATTCTCTATGGTGCCGTGATTCAAAAAAGATTGGGAACCCCTGAATTACAGCTTTACTGCAGAATCCAGTTCTCCTACCTGGACATTGGACTGATGACTATAACACGCTTTTAGAACAGATTTAAACCAGTTGTATTTATTTAGCTTGTAATTGTTCTCGTTGTAACCACCCCCTGACAACTGATTTTTAATATTAATTTTGTTATATTGTGATTTTTTTTTATTGTCCATTAAAAAACTTGCTTCACTAGATCCTTGTATATCAGGAAGGAATAACAAATTATTCAATGGAATTATTGTTTTTCTCATTAATGTGATATCTACTATTCGTTGGTTGCATGCACCCAAAACATTAATCTTTTTTTTTTTCTAAAGAAGGCGCCATAAAGTTGATACTGGATTCTGACTGTCAGAATTCCGATGTCACTTTTCCGACTTCTGGATTCCTGCCCACAACTCAATTGAAACACATATTTTATATATTTAAGTTTTTGAATATACTAATTCTCTTGAATATGATGTATATGTCCCAATAAACTTTTTTTAGGTTGTTTTTTTGGCTTGGGCGTTATATCTCAGAACTGTGTGTAATCACGGCAGTCTTATTTATATCATTGTTTGTTGTCTGCTCTCTTTGTGATCAGTGAGCTAATAATAAAATTAACATCAATACACTACATTGTTCAGGGCTCATTTAGTACTAGCAAATATACACTTTTGCCAGCCAGTTAATGATTCAATGATGTTCTGATGAAGTAGAGGTTAAGTTGAAATTTCTAAAAAGCTTGGCTTGCGTGGCAATTTGATTAATGAAAACAAAGGCGAGAAAAGCCTGCATGAAAAACAGCCCACATAGGCTGGACTATAGGATGTAACAGCATTGAGCTGAAACCCATCCAATATCCCAGCATTATAGGAACTGCCAATAACACTGATGCAGTTTTCTCTTTTATAACCAGAATTAATTATTTGAAATACATTTTGTAAAGAACATGGACATTTCACAATTTTATAGCCTGATTTACTTGCAGCTAATGCTATTACTGTTATTAAATAGAAGCCTGAATCACATGCTCTACCGAGGGGATTTCTAAGTTGCAGGAAATGTGAGAGTCACTGAACACAGGTACAGATCACTTGAGGACAATTAAGGAGGTATTATCAATCTATTCACTTTCTGCAAAAAAATAAAAAAATACATAAATAAAATTACCATATGGAGTCATTAAATGTGAACGAATTATCGACCTTCTTAAAAAGTGACAGATAAATGTATTTAATTTATCTCTCATTACCCTGCAGGAAACTTTAAATCAAGTTTTAACAAAAAGTTAATAAAATGTATGTAATACGCTCAGCAATTTCTAGAACTATAGTTATATAATTTTATTATGCCCAGATTAGCGTATTAATAAAATCTTGTTTCATCCAGATTATGGTTTCTGGAAAATATCAGGTCAGGATACTGTATTTGTTCTCAATTAAAAAAGCTTGAACTGCATCAACATTAATTAATGACAATTATCCCCCCAAAACGAAACATACCCGGAATTTGCACAAACTGTAGATCACAGGACTTGGCTTTTTGCCAGGACGCTGACAGCATCGGGCGGGAGGGGCGGGCATCAGGCAGGGGAGGGGCTAGCACTAAAGTAACGCTGATGCCTCCTCCATAGAAGCGAACGGGTCAGATTGCATGGTTGCTGGACCCAGGATTTTTTTTTTTTCACACCGCACTGTGATCCCGGTCGGACCCGGGTTTTTTGTGCAATGTGAAAGGGGTGAGGCTCTGCTGCAATATTTGTGGCGAAACTAAAATGAAAATAAATGCTTAATTAAAGCAAATCAATTTAAAAAAGGTGAGTTTTCACCTATATAAACAAAAAAAACCTTACTTTACTAGTTTCTAGTGCATATACAAACATCAGAGACGCTTACAAGACTGTTTTGTGTCCTCATATTGGGCAGTCGGATCACTCTTCATTATTCCTAGTCCCAAAATATCTATCAGTGCTTAAGAAGTCTAGGCCAGTTATTAAGAATGTTACGGTCTGGCCTGAGGGGGCTTTGTTGAGTCTGCAGGGGTGTCTGGAATGCACAAATTGGGACCGATTTGTTGAGGAGGCAATCCGTGGTTCCAACATTGATGTAGACTCACTGGCTTCCATGGTGTTGATGTACCTCAAATTTTGTATAGAGGGTGTTACTAGGGAAAAGAGAATACGTTTATTTCCTAAAGAAACACAGAGGGCTGATTAAGCCTGAAGGGGCATAAACCACTGAGGGTTCTTCACAGGTTGCACAGTGCTGTTGGTCACATGTATGTTAATGAGGATGGGCACAAGGCCTATCAGAGCAGGGGGAGGGTTATAGACAGGGTAGGAAGGGATCACGAGTTACAGTGACAAACCCTCTGTCTGAAGAAGCCCCACCCACCCTGCCCTCCTTTTTCTCTTCTTCTCCGGCGGCGGTAAAGAACGGTCATTCTTTAAGAACTCTGTGTGTGTGTGTGTGTAGGTAGTGGGGTGCACTCTCCCTCGACTGTCATGGGCCATGCTTCTGTCCGGGGGATGGCCATCACCACCAGGCCGGGTGGCTGACCAGGGAGAGTGATCACCAGCGATGTATGTATGCATAGTGATCTTTAACCCCACCTTTCCTATAGTGACCGTTCTTTAGTGCCGCCACCATTTATAGTCATAGTTTTAGTTGTCAAAATAAATTTGACATTCTTTTGAAACTCCAGAACTTTGTGTCCGTGTCTTATTTTAGGTTAAGTTATTTAAGTTTAGAGTTAAGGTTGTGTTTAGGTTTGTCAACAGGCAAGGTGTAAACCGGGAGGATACCCGATGGTGAGTTTATGAGAAGCCATGGATGAACAGTGAGGTTCGTTCCCTGTTACGATCAAGAGATAGGGCATTCAAATCTAAAGACACGGCAGCATATATAGTTGCCCATTTTAATTTAAGGAGGTGCATCTGGGCAGCTAAAAAAAGCCTATTTGGCAAAAAAAGAAGGCCACTTTAAAGAATCTGAGGATGTTAGAGCAATGTGGCAGGGGCTTAAACATATTAAAAATTGTAGCGGTTCTAATTCTGGTTCTTGTAAATCTAATGGGCCTTCTGCGAATGAGTTTAATCAATTTTATGCCAGGTTTGAGGAGGAGAATCTGATCCCTGCAGTTAAAAACCTTAAGCGGTCAGATTTCCCATTGGAAATAACAGAATCAGAAGTCAGGTTGTGCCTAAGGCAAACTAATGTTAGGAAAGCCCCTGGCCCAGACGGTATCCCAGGCAGGGACTTACGTGCCTGTGCTGACCAATTAGCAGGAATTTTTACAAAGATCTTTAATTTATCTCTAGTGTATTGTGTTGTTCCACAATGTTTTAAAGTCACTACAATTATTCCTGTCCCTAAATCGGCGGGAGTATGTTGTTTGAACGACTTCCGCCCGATTGCCCTCACTTCATTAGTTATGAAGTGTTTTGAGAGAGTGGTCTTGCATCACCTAAAGGATGTAATCCTGTTGGAATTTGACTATTATCAGTTTGCGTATAGGTCAAATCGATCCACCAAGGATGCTGCTCTTACTGTCCTTCATAAGATTCTCTGTCATTTGGAAATAAAGGACTATTATAGTTTATTATTTGTGGACTATAGCTCCGCTTTTAATACCGTTGTGCCTGCGGTATTGATCATGAAGCTTCAGGAGATAGGTTACAATCCTCCCATATGTGACTGGCTGTTGGACTTTCTGACGAACCGTCCTCAGTCAGTTAGGGTGGGTTCCACTTCTTCGTCAGAACTTGTCCTAAGCATAGGTGTCCCTCAAGGGTGTGTTCTGAGTACTTTTTTGTACTCTTTGTACACCTCAGATTGTTTCTCAAATTCAGTCCAACCTCATTGTCAAATTTGCTGACAATACTACAGTGGTGGGTTTGATTAGTGGGGAAAGAAAGACAGCTATAGGTTAGAGGTGCAGAAATTAATTGAATGTGGTCAGGTTAATAACCTTCTCCTAAATGGTAAAAAGACCAAGGGGTACTTGTTTCCTAGCACGGCGCCCATCACATCGCATACCATAAGGCATACGATGGTATGCAATGCGATGTTACCCGATGGCAACCGATGTTATACAATTTTAAATTATATACCATCGCATTGTATGCCATATACAATGGTATACGATTTTAAATTGTATAAGCACCCTAATGGGTGTTTTCAATGTTAAATGTGCCCTCAATAAGATAATTAATTGTATAAGCACCGTAATGGGTGCTTATAATGTTAAAAGCACCCCCACGCCTCCCCCACTATCAACGCCAACCCGAAGCGTGCCGAGCGCAGCAAGCCCGCGAGGGGCGGCGCTACGCGTCCTCCGACCTTTTCATACCCCCACTATCCACGTCGGCGTGGAGTTGATTATATATAGTGTGGGCGAGCACAGCGAGCCACCAAGCCCGAAGCGTGGCGAGCCCCACGAGGGGACGCGGAATACATGTAAAGTAATACGCGTGCGCTCGCCACACTTCGGCTCGCCACGCTTCGGGGACTATATATAAAATCAACTCCATGCCGACGTGGATAGTGGAGGTATGAAAAGGTCGGAGGACGCGTACCACTGCGCTCGCCACGCTTTGGGTTGGCGTTGATAGTAGGGGTGGCTTGGGTGTGCATTTAACATTGAAAGCACCCATTAGGGTGCTTATACAATTAAAAATCGCTTCGCTGGCGGGCATATGGCATGCGATGCAATGTCATACAACTTAATATCGTGGGCGCCGTGCTAGGAAACAAGTACCGACCAAGAAGGTGGTTATTGACTTTAGAAGATCAAGAAGGTCGACTATTAATCCATTGATTTTAAATGGTGGAGAGGGTTACAAATACAACATTTTTGGGCATTACGTTCTCGGAAGATCTGTCCTGGTCCACACATACCGCAATGGCAGTTGGAAAGGCTCAGCAATGCCTTTTTTTCTGCAAAGATTACGGGCAGCTGGCCTATCTAACTTTTACTGCTGCGAAATCGAGAGTCTGTTGACTTATGCCATTGCGGTAAGGTATGGAAATTCAAAGTGCTCTGATTGTAGATTCCTAGATAGGATAGTTAGGGCTGCTGAAAAGGTCATTGGCCTACCTCTGCCTAGGATGGCAGACATTTTTTTAAGAAGGGGGAAAGCAAAGGCTAAAAAAATCATTTTAGACCCTAGTCATCCCTCCTATTCTCTTTTCTCCCTGTTGCCCTCTGGGAAACGTTACAGGTGCTTGAGTTGCCGTACTAGCCGGTTGCGGAACAGTTTTTTCCCCATCTGTTATTTTGTGTTTGAATTGTGATATATGAATGTTGAATATGAGTATTTCCTTCTTCTCTTCTTTTCTTCCTTGTGAATATCACTTTACATTTTTTAATGTTGTAGTGACAATAAATGATTATTCTATTCTATTCTATTCTTGAAACTACATATTTTTTCCAGTAAAATTATTATGTTGAATCATGTATACAGGTACACATGGCCAAATAATTAGAAAAAGCGAATATCACAATATGTGCTGGTTAAAACATCTCATGTTCCACAGTGCATATAGAGATTTTGGACCAGTACCATGTATACAATGGGTGCACACAGGCCATTGGGTCAAGGGTTGTCCACACTACAGACACTGCTCCTATTTCTTGAATACTTACCATTCTGGAGTCCCGCACTGGCAGCAGCAACGGTGAAGGACTCCCCAGTAATATGGCATTTTGTGGATGCAGCAAGAAAATCTCCGGGAAAATAGCCACAATTCCAAGTCTTATACATGTGCACTAGTTTCTGGTGCAGCGCTATGGTCTCTAAGTGACCCTAGTGCCCAGAAACATCTGCGCTTGTGGCTGGAGAGGAAGGACCCAGATGGAGACTGCGCAAGGGTCCCTTCCTCACTTAATATGCCACTTAATGGTGTAGGACCATTTGAACTGCACTGACTGAAATGCCTGGGACATTCCTAAACAGTGGCTAAACAATGTGTGTAGGAGTAGTTGCCTTACCTACTTAAATTGGAGGCTATACTCTTGATGGAAATTGTGCAGTAGTATACAGTATGTTCTGAGAAACATAATATAAGCAGCCATAACTTATCCTGGATGCCATGTGCTTTCCGACAAAAAACGGGACCCTTTTCAATCAAATAAACTGGGCAGTAATTAGACCATCGGTCATATATCAGCCCATTTTTTGTGGGAGAAAGTGCATCATGTCAAATAACAGAATCCCTGAACCATATTAGTAAGTTTTTACACTGAAATCTGCTACTTATAGCGCAGAACATATTTTTTTATGGAATTTGAGGATTGATGCGTAAAAAAATCAGCAGCTACAAATCACTGCTGAGCAGAAAAAAAGTGTTAATAATGCCACGATATTGTCAGATTCAGTACCATTGATATCACTAAATCTGCATTTTCTCATAGCAATTTAGTCTATGCACGGTCAGGTTCGGATTCGTCCCTGTCCCAATGGTTGGGGTTTGCAGGATAAAAGTCAGTTTAGACTAACTTTTCTCTAGGAAGGGGGAAAAACTCAAATGGTGAGCGACCATCGAATGATTTTTTTGCTGAGCGGCCGCATGCGAGTGGATGTGTAAGCATACACATCCACTCGCATGCTAATGCGGCGATTCATTTGGCAGGCGGCATTTACCTGCTCGCAAATACACGCAGCCTAGGAAACAGGTCTGAATCAGGCCCAAACATGAGTAAGCAACAAGGTACTTGTGTACTATCATGGCGCACATCGCATCGCAGACCATATCGCATGCGATGCGATATTGCGCGATGTTCTACAATGTCATACAATTTTAAAATTGTATGGCATTGTATATGGCATACAATGCCATACAATGCGATGGGATGCGATTATAACTTGTATAAGCACCCTTATGGGTGCTTACAATGTTAAATGCACCCCCACGCCACCCCCCCCCCCAAGTATAAACGTGAACCCGGAGCGTGGCGAGCGCAGCAAACCCACGAGGGGTGGCGGTTCGCGTCCTACGACCTTTTCATATGCCCACTATCCACGTTGGCGTGGAGTTGATTTTATAAAGTGTGGCGAGCGCAGCGAGCCCCGCAAGGGGACGCACAGAACTTCACAGGTATACGCGTGCACTCGCCATGCTTCGGGCTCGCTACACTTTATAAAATCAACTCCACTCCGACATGGATAGTGGGGGTATGAAAAGGTCGAAGGACGCGTACCGCCGCCCCTCGTGGGCTCGCTGCGCTTTGGGTTCACGTTTATACTTGGGGGGTGGTGTGGGGGTGCATTTAACATTGTAAACACCCATTAGGGTGCTTATACAATTTAACATCGTATATGGGGAAAAATTGCATCGCATCGCATGCCATCGGGTGTATGGCATGCGATGCGATGAAAAATCGGGCGACTAATTATCGTGGGCGCCATGCTAGTACACAAGTACCAGCAACAATTTACAAAAGGTGACTAGAGCAAATTGATTTATGATATTCCTCAACATTATTAATTATTTGTTAAGTCAATTAGTTTAGTAGCTCATTATTTAAAAAGAAATGTCCATTCTGAAGAGTTCTGGTTCCTGTGAACCCGATACCTCATATCTTAGCTCTGCACATCATGGAGAGAAGACTCTTAGGGTCTTAGTGCCCAGGCAAGTTGAAGTACGGCGAAGAGGGGAAAAAAGAGGAGGAGGGGCTTGACCAGCTAGACCACTTCCTCCTGCTAGTAATGCGGTTTCTCATAGTGCCCATGCAGGCCCTTCATTGTACAACAACACTGCTGGTCCCTGTTAAAAACATTAAAATTGATCTACAGAAGCAGTGATAAAATTAGGTAAGACACATTTAATACTTCAGTTAAAGTAGTTCTCATGGGTCTTCCTTGGCTATGAAAAAAATATTGGAAAAATAAAATAAATGCCACTATAAAAACTCAACTTAAACAATGGTTATTAATTGAGAGAATGACACATATTTGTTATTTTTAGTCAGAAGCCAATTAACCCACCAGTGTGTTTTTGGATTATAGGAGGAAACTGAGGCATCCAGAGAAAACCCATGCAAACATAGGGGAACTACAAAATGCAAACATAGGGGAACTACAAACTCTGCACAGATAAATCCGTGGCCAGTAATTTAACTGATGATCTCAAGGCTGTGAGGAACCACTTTACCAACCCCATCTCTGATCGCCTAAAACACTACATTGCAGAAAAATTAGTAAAGCAATAAGGTGCTTGATCCAGATTCACATTTCTACAACTACACAAAGAGGGACACCCTATATTGTAAGCGAGGATTTCCCTCTTTAAAGCAAAGCTCCTTCTTTGTAGCAATTGTCGGATAGAAAATAATATTTTATTCTGAAGAACATGTTAAGTCCAAATATGACCAGATCTTTCCCATCCAGGCAACAATATACTGTACAAAGAGATCCACTTATTTGATGAGGTCTAGTTTTCAAATGGTATGTCTTCTTCTTGTTCTACAATTTAGTTCCTACACATTTTATTCAAACCAGTTAAAAAAAAAAACAAGGAAAAATTTTATTATAAAAACATACGGTTTATAACTGAACTTTTTGCCATTTTATAAGGCTGCATTCACACTGAAGCAAGAACCTCAAAGTAATTTGCTAGTGGTAGTTCAGGTGGAAAAAATTAAATTTGCCCTTAATTCACTATCTTGCAATTCCAATATACAGTATAAAAAAATATGTTTGGCCCATTTTAGGTGAACAGTCTTTGAGTATAAGCAAACTACTGCATTTTTGGGTACTTATGTATTATCTGGGCTCCCATGTTAAATGCACCCCGTTTTTTCATACCCCTACTATCCAACTACGCATGGAGTTGATTTTATATAGTGTGGTGAGCGCAGCGAGCCACCGGGCCCGAAGCGTGGCGAGCGCAGCGAGCCCCGCGAGGGGATGCGGTCTCATAAGAAAAACGGAAGCCCAGATATTACATAAGTACCCATTTTTGTAAAACATGGCAGACATTGTGTGGATACTGCATTAACAGTCACCTGATATTACTGGTGGAATGTGTTTTTGAAGCTTAATTATGAAACATTTATTATTGAAAAATGTATAATTTTATAAATAAGAAGTTTACTATATTTAAACCTGTGATTTGAGAAAGAAAAAAATTCCTTCCACCTAAGTAAAAAGCGCTAGAAATTTACTCTCCTTATTGTATATGATCGTTCTCCAAATCTTCTTTTGACTTGGAGCGTATATGATGTGATTTAAACACAATTAGATGAAAAGTATAAAACAAATATACACTAATTAAAAAATATATAAATTTAAACAGAATAAAAAAATACGATGTTGTTTCCTATTTTCCAAGCTTTCACCAAAGTTTCTTTACAAGAGAAAAACAGAAGCAAGTTTTCCAGGCTCAGCTGCTGGAATGAACTCCAGGGAAGTCATAGTTATAACTTATCTTAGCAAATGATGCACAATGTGGCCTAGCAACAGCTTAAAAGTAATAGAGGCAGTGAGGCATGCACTCTTAAAATTGAACTTGCTGCCTGCAAGCTGAAGGATTACTTTCAAGGTCTAAACAATTTAAAGTCATTTAAAAGAACTATGAAGAAACATGGTCCACCAACTATTTGGTCTTTCTAGTATTGGTGCTGCTGTGTCAAGCAGGGTATTGTGATAAATTACATTATCTGGCTAGAATAAAATGACAAATATCGTAAGTGATGTGCCTGTTTTGCTACTGATAAAAAGCAGATCTAGCTGGTAAATAATAATCTTCCTGACAGAAACAACACTGTTGTTCAGATGCACAGAGACCGAGTTTGTGAGATGCAACTCCATTACTTCTATGTATACTTCATTTTAATTGATGAAAATTAAGCAAACCTTAATTTGCACTTTCTATGGGATGATAATATTGCAATAAAATAAACATTAACTGTTAAGAGACTGTAGAAGCAGCAGTCTAATAAAAGTTTAATGACAAATATGTTCTTTATGTTATAACATTGCTCTTCTGATGTCTACCAGAACTCTTTAAAAAAAATGTCACCAGTGAAATTTTAATTAATATGATCAAATTAATTAGGGATAAACTCAGAGCACATACACTCAGAAGTAGAGGTGAATACAGAATATCAGGGGGTCACCATGCTAGGGGAAGGGAGACCACTCTGCGATCATAGGTACATTTGAGCGCACCATAAGCGTGCATGCTGAAATTAAAGGGTAGTGGCCACATAGGATATATGGTTCTTGCGAGCCTCACCCCTCATTTTTGTTCTTTGGACAGAAAACAGGATTTTTGTCACACCTGTTAAATCCGTTTTTCTGAAGCCATGATGGAACACTGGAACACTGGGGTATCCTCCGGTCCCAGACCAGACACCAAGGAGTAAACTTCTTGAGTGTAGAGGGAGAGCTTCCCCCTCCCTATACCCAACCTGCTCCAGGCCAACTCAGTTTAGTTACTCAACAAGTAAAGCACAGGAAAGGAGAAAGCAGAGAAGCAATGGACAGCCATTCACATTGTGACAGAATTAAATCCAATTAACCTTTCAGCAGATTGGAGCGGTAGTGATGTTCCATCATGGCTTCAGAAAAACGGATTTAACAGATAAGACAAAAATCTATTTTTTTCTTTCTGCCAATGCTGGAACAAGTGAAAAAAGTGAAAAACCCCATGTCAACCTTTTTACTGTTGACCTTCCCAATGACGACCTAATGACCCTGTTGACCTAACCCCATGTACCACATCTAGAAAAACCATGGCCCTGCCCTCCATAGAGGTATCAGCAAGAGCAAAGGCTGGGATGACTACCTCCTGGTTAATGTGAAATGCAGAGACTACCTTGGCAAGGTACTTCATTCTGCTATGCAAAACCGCCCGTCTGAGTGAAAAATCAAAAAAGGAACCTTGTGGGGAAGCGAACACAACTCCGAAACACCATGTTCAAAACCCATAAGCCAACGAAAATGCCATTTTCCACATAAGCCAATGGAGGGAAACTTCTGCTAATGGCTCAAACGGAGCCTTCTGTAACACTTGAAGAACTAAAGATAAATCCCGAAGATGAACCGGTGGCATAAAAGGGGGCTGAAGGTGCAGAACCCCCCTGTATAAAGGTCTGAATAGCTAAAGAGTGAGCCACACGCTTCAAGCCCTGATTGAAGGAATGCTAGCAACCTTGACAATGGATAAGTATAAGGGTTCAACCTGCGAGACAAACACCATGAGAAATACTTGCCCCATACTCGATGATAGATGCGCATAGTAGAAGGCTTCCGGGCAGACATCATGGTATTGATAACCTGTTCTGAAAAATGCCTAGCTTCTACGATTGACTATTCAACAGCCAACCCAGCTAGAAGGTATGGGTGAAGACACGGTCCCTGGGTTAAAAGATCAGGCTTCAGAGGAAGACGCCATAAGAGGAGGGGGCGGTGGTGACTGAGAGTCTGAGTAGATCGGCATACCAGGTCCTTCTGGGCCAGTCCGGAATAATAACAATTGTGAGCACCCCTTCCAGTCGAAACTTGCGAAGAACCCTCTGTAGAAGCGCTACTGGAGGGAAAAGATACACTTTTTGAAAGGGCCATGGCACCATGAGAAACGCTGCAGGATCCCTGGTGCATGCCCCGTAGCAAAGAAGCTTGCAATTGTGGCGGAAGGTAAACAGGTCGATCTGAGGCTGACCCCAGAATTGAACCAACTGGCGAAAGACCTTGGGATGAAGGGACCATTAGCCAGAGGGAACATCTTGTCTGCTCAGAAAATCAGCCTCCCAATTGATCAATCCCATAATGTAGACTGCTGAGAGAGGTGTTAAGAACTTTTCTGCCCAACGTAGAATGTGAGTCACCTACTGCATGGCTGTTCGCTGCGGGTGCCTCCTTAACAATTTATGTACGCCACCACCTTGGAGTTGTCCAATTGGACCTTCATTGGTCAGTTTCGAAGGAAGAACTTGGCCTGACAAGGTGCCCTGTAGACAGCCCGCAACTCCAATACATTGATGGACAGACGTTGCTCCTCCAGAGTCCAACGACCCTGAAATGAATGGCACTTGACTACTGCCCACCAGCCCCTGATGCTGACATCTGTCGTAAGAATCACCCAATCCTGAATGTGGAAGGGGCAATCCCTGGTCATATTGGCCTACTGAAGCCACCATAAGAGGGACAAACGGATGTCCATGGATGCTGTGAACCTCTGCGATTTGAGATGAAGAGGGGAACGATTCCAAGTGTGGAGAAGCTGTAGTGTCCTAGAGTGGAATTGTGCATATTCCACCATGTCCAAGCAAGACACTAGCTTTCCCAGTAGGTGCATGCAGAAATTAAATGAGACTATCCGATGTGCAAGAAATTGGTGAACTAGGTCTTGCACCGATCTCACCTTGTTCTCGGGAAGAAACACCCGTTGCAACCTGGTGTCCAGCAAGGCACCAAGGTGAAACATTTTTTGAGATGGTGTCAAGCTGGACTTGCACCAGTTTATCAACCATGTGCTTGTTGCATTGCCACGGATTGGTTGAGGTGACTTTGAAGAGTGGTTTGAGAATCTTCCATCAAGAGGAGATCATCCAGATAAGGGAGGATCTGGACATTGAAGTCTCAAGTGAGCTGTCATCACTGCCATGATTTTCATAAACACCCCAGGTGCAAATGAAACTCTGAAAGACAAACCCCTGAACTGGCAGTGAACCCTCTGAACAGCAAATCTGAGGAATTGTTGATGGTCCTCCCGAATGTTCCAGGGACAGCAGAATTGAACACAGTTACTACATCCTGAAACAAGGAATCCAAAGAAATTGATTCAGGGTCTGAAGGTTGAGAACAGGATGGAACGACCAGTCGGGCTTGGGAACCAAGAAAAAGATTCAAATAAAACCCAGTACCCTGTTAATGAACAGGCACCGGCACTATCCCCGCATCGGAGGTGAGAGAGAGCACGGCTCTGGTGAATTTTATAGGATGAGAGAAAATGAGAGATTTGGTAAGAATTTAAAGCGGCAATCAGTTACACTTCAAAATCAAACTGGTTTTGCAGTGTAAATGTTTGCTTCTTCAAAAAAAACTGGAGATTTCTTCCCAAATCTCTCACATTGTGAATCTCTGATCCTATTAAATTTCACTCAATAGATGAACAATCCCTTAGAATCCCCTCTTGCGCAGAACTCCCGAGCGCCCCCGAACCGCACCAAACATCCCCAAGCCTGCCGCCTGCTCACTGCAACTAATGGCGGCAGGGGCAGCAGCAGGGGAGCTCCGGCATACGATCGCCGGAGCAGAGGGGTGAGCAACAGGAGTGGAGGGGATGGAGGAGCAAACACTGGCGGGGTGCCCCGGAGAGGTAATGCACCATTGGTACACAGCTGCAGGCACCACTGGCGCACACCTTCATATCAATGGTATGCCTGAAAATTTTCCGGGCCCGCCTGCTGCGGCAGCGCAGCTGAGCCTAGAAAATTTCCAGGCATACCACTAAAGTGGTTAAAAGCACTTCAATTTTATATATATATTTTTTTTTTTACTTTATTTTCAAAATCTCATTTAAATTAAGCAATTTCATATTTAAAGATTATGTCAAACGTTAACAAAGGAGTAAATCGGGAACAACTTTTGCTTTATTTAAAAATCATTACAAAAGTGTTCTCTACTATACAACTTGGCAATATGAAAGTATTGCATACCTAAACTGTAGAAAACAGAAAGCAGAGATTTTACTCATACTTTATGAATTGTTGTCCAAAATGGCTCAGTATTTCCATTATATAAAGATCCCCATATATCATATCTGATCAGCAGCATGATATAATATGAAGTATTTTTCACTTAATGTGCAACCTTTCGCAGATGCAAAAATGCTAAACAGTAACAAAGTATAATAGCCATAGGCAAAAACCCATTTCAGATGTAAAGCAGTCGCATTTCATGATGCACTGTCATTTTGTTTCAAATAGATTGCTTTTTTTCCTTGCCAAAATTCAATGCAAACAGATGTTAGAACCACATATTCATTATCATACTACTATATAATGAATATTGCGAAGCAAATACAATGATCAGAAATATGTAGGAGCTATCATTAGGTGGTTGACTTTCTTGAACTCAAATGAAGAGATAAAAGCTCAATAATATTGATTTACTAAAATGACTTATTTATATTATTTGCCTGATCATCCTTTACTATATATCAGTCTGACAGTTACAAGTATGCTAACATAATCTCTTAATGCTGGACTTCGGTTTCTTCTTATGGCAAATTGTACATATAAATGTTTCATTATCCCCTTATTATACATTGCATCTTTAATTTGACCACTTTACTGATCTACCCTCACATTCCAACAGGTATTTTCAACACAAAGCTGCCTTCAAATAGGTTAATTATATTACATTTCACCCTTGGAATGAAGCTAGACTGGGCCTTAATTTTGAGCTACAGTACTGTAGCATACCTCCCCACAGTCCCGATTACCATGGGAACGTCCCAGTTTTCGGGATGTTCCCGCGTCCCTCCCGCGGCTCGCAGTGTCCCGCGGCGGGGAAGGGGGGGGGCTGTGGGGAGTCCCCCCTGTCAGCTGCTGAGCAGCGGTGAATAAATGGGGGCTAGGGGCATGGCTAGAGGCTCACAGAGCCTCTGTGCCATGCCCCCACAGCGGCAAAAGGAGGCAAGATATACGTGGACTTATCTGTATCCAGAAAAAGTAAAATAGATGAAGATAAAAAAGGAGATAAAATAACTAGCTGATGTTTGTGGTTTCAAACTCATTATGATCCAAATGTATCAAGCTTCAAAAACAATGATAAAGTGGAGAGTGATAAACAACCAGCCAATCATCTCCTACCTGTCATTTTTCAAACCCAGCCTGTAACATGAGAGTTAGGAGCTGATTGGCTGGTTGTTTATTACTCTCCATTTTATCACTTTTTGAAGCTTGATACATCTGGCGCTATAAGATGAAAAATCCCCTGCTTAGTGATTGACTGCAAATAACGGTCACTGTTTCCAGATCACCGAGCAGGTCACAGGGAGAGGTCATCAACTGTCACAATTGTAATGCATTGTAAATAGGAGGCAGATGTTTTACCACATAACTCTGGAACAAAGCAACCTATACTGTAACACCAGTATAATTCTGCAAATCTATAGAAAAAAAATGTAAATGTAATCTATTTTGACCTGCTCAGAAAACGGCATCAATGGACGTTACTGATGAATATTTCCCTTAACTCTTTAATTAGACAATAATAATACAATGGCACGCCAAAAAATTTATGTAAATACAGACTGAAAACTTTATCTTTATGAAATACTGTTTGGGGAAAGACAAAAAGGTGAACAATTATAAAAAAAAAAAAAAAAACAATAGAACTTTTTCCACCTTTCCAATTTCCCTTTCTGTTCAACCATACTTGACCACAAATGCTTTAACTCTTACAGAACATAATGAAAAAATGATAATACACTCATAAGTCAAGGGTGTTCTCACACATACGGTATGCACAATATAAGGTGGATTTCTTAGGATCAAGTCCCTATAGTTTTCTTATGTCATGTTCTGATGTATTTTTCATGCAGGAAATACAATGCACTCAGATTGACCACTATTGTACTTAAATCATTTGGGGATTGTACCAAGAAGCACGGTTGACAGGCTTATTTTATTCCTGTCTCTGGTACCATACAGTATACATTAAACCAAGTAGCACAGCACATGTCCTTTAAGTAGATTTCAATATCCTTCATGGCCTTGTTTACACACACATACTGATTTCCTTTTTTCAAATTAACAAATTATTTCCTGATTAAGCCATAATTATGTAGTCATAAACCGATACCAGTATTAAATCTTGATTAAAGCTTAGCCAAATAAAGATATGTGTAAAATATCAGACTTATTCATTCTTGTCCGAGACAGAAAACATCACGAAACACTGCTGATAAAACATGCAGAGCCAGCCCAAAGCTGCATGAGATCATAGAACATTATTCATTACCAGTAGGCTACTTGAAGATTGAATGTGTGTGTGTTGTCATGGCACTAGAAGGTTGGTGATTTGGGTCATGAGCTTTATGGGGGACTGGGACACCCATCTGCCATTCTCTTTATCATACTAAACTTTGGGTTGATCCGCAAGGCAATAAAGTGGGAGTGCATTCAGTCTCTATTTCTGCCTTGTATATTATGTAATCAAGATCTCATCCTTCCATTTTGGTCACTATGGTTACTCTCATCTACAATACTGTCCTGGCATTGGAGTCCCCATCCCTCTCACCACCCACTTGCATGGGGTGAAATTTGGGACTACCTCTGGGTGCTGTTGTCATGGACAAGTTACATACCATGGTACTTTACCACCTCTGATCTGTGTTGGATACACCAAAAAGGTACATTTTTCCACACCTGGTGGACTTGCCCACAAATTATTCCATAGTGGAACATGGTCCACACCCTCATATCGTCTGCAACAGCTCTCACTTTACTCCTATCTCCTGCCAATGTAATTCGGTGCGTCAAAGTCAATCAGATGTCTAAACTCACATCTCATGTGCGGCTAAATATCAACTGGCTCATAACTCGGAGACACCCAGCGCAACAGGGACTCTTGAATAGGATTTTGTTTGTGTCCGAAATGAAAAAGTAGAATTTTCAGAATAATACAGTGAACAAGTTCCATTCTATGTTATTATCTTCTATGTACTCATTTCACAGCATGACTATCCCCAGTTTTATTTGAGGATATGACACATACCTTCCTATATCCCCCTCTGGCAAGCTAGCTCACTCTCATTCTTGCCTTCGCCTCTCAATCTCTTTTTATTTGTCATTCCCTTCCCTTTACCCCAGTAATAATTTAATATCAAGTACAGATACGATTTTGATGCAGAAAGTGCAAGATCTGCAATGTGAATGCAGTGTGGTATGCAGTGTGCATAGGCATCGCCACTGGCTCCCATAGAATGGGAGTTATGAGCATGCGACCCCTGGATATCATTGAATTCTATGCATAGCGGGAGCAAACACATGGCATATGCCCCAATATGCTGCAATTAGTGTGGTGTGATACGTACGCATTGCAGTGTGCAGAGGAGTCATGTATTCTGTGTCAACAGGCACAATATCGACATGTTCACCTGGCAACTTGGTCAACGTTGTGAACACGGTGACAATGTCAACATGCGTTTTTAAACCTAACCTTAACATGTCTATTACCAACCTTTTCACTATGTTAACTTGTTAAATGTAGAACTTAAAACATTTTAAATTACGATGTCAACTATACGAATGCTGATTTGGTGACTGCATATCTTGCTAAGGACAGTTACCATGCTTTTGGAATTCTTGAGCCTGTTTCTGCTGAACTGAAGTAATGGCTGAGAGCAAAGATAAAAATGTTTGCACTTAGATTTTCTGTTGCATTATTAAATAAGCTTTCTGATGAAATTTGAAACAAAACCAACTGTATAATCCATTTGACCATTTTTAAGACACATGTACAAACTGGGCAAAGCAACAGAAAAAAACATTAACACGTCATGATTAAAAAAAATTGCAGTTACTATAATTTCCCCCTTGTACCCCTCCATACTTTATTTATTCTTGCATAATGGGCCTGATTCAGACCAGCTCACTGTGCTGTGAGATTTAGGAGCCCAGTAAGCAGGTAAAGACCACCCCACGCCGCCCCATTTGAGTAAAATCCCACACAGGAGCTGGATGACGGCCTGACAGTCAGTATATGGACATAAAAATCCCGACGGTTCAAATGCCCGACTGACAGGGCTATTCTCCCTCGTAGGGGTCCACGACCCCCATAGAGGTAGAATAGAACCTGTGGCAAGCACAGCGAGCCCAAAATGGTCTTCTTTGCACTCGACCCCTGTCGAAGTGCCAGCGGTCGAGATTCCGATGTCGGTATACTGACCGTTGGAATCCCAACTGTCAGGCCGCCATACCACACCCTGTGCACACAGGGAGAAATCCATTCGGAATCACTCACAATAACAGGGATTCCACCCTGTTTGCAAGCAGCGAGTAAGTCTAGACTGCAAAGGCTTTAGGGATAAGGAGGCCAATGTCAATGTCCCTTTCTCCCAAATGCCAGGGAACTCCTGCGTTTTCTAGGGCACTCACAGAAAACGCTGGTACCGCCCCAAAATGGTTGCAGGGTGTCATTCACCCTGCATACGGACAGCGAAGGCTAGACTTCCCTAGATCTATTTGTACAGACGGCTCATGCATGCACACAGCATACTATGCGCGGTAGTTCGAATTCGCAGCACTGCAAACAACTCTGAATCATGCCCAATGGCATTGTTCACCTCTTTAAACCGTAATGGTGGAATTACATCTTGGTATTGTTTATTGTTGTCCTCTATTGATAGATTGTTGAGCCTTCAAACTACTGTAAATGGACTTTGAGGTTACCCTGTTAATCTAGAACATGCCTAAAAGGTTTGTACACATTAGATTTTTTAGACAATAACCACATATAACTACATCATCGTGTATATTGTCTAATGTATCCGCAATATCTCATTAACATTGCACCCACCCACTGGTTGTTAGCAATGTCCTCTGTTGGTTGTACATGCAGGATGACTGAGGATATAGCTAGTGAGAGCCATGCTGTGGAATGTAGCATGGCCCTGCTTTCTTCCCTGCCCAATAATTCACTGGGTACACTTCATCTAAGGTGTACCCAGATTTAATTTATCAAACATATAGAGACAGTCAGCAAAAATGTGCACAGATGTAGCCAACACCTGATAAGCTTCATAATCTATACCAGGGGTAGCCAACTCCAGTCCTTGAGAGCTACCAACAGTGCATGTTTTCCAGATCTCCTCACAGAATCACAAGTTAAGTCATTATCTCCACCTGTGGATCTTTTGTAATTTGTCAGTGAGTAAAGAATGCACCTGTTAGGTGGTCAGGAAAACATGCATTGTTGGTAACTCTCGAGGACTGGAGTTGGCTACCCCATTACGGTTTGTGGCTCTGTGGCCAGGTCAATAGTTGAGAAAAGCACTAGGATGGTAAGCCTGAATACATTTATAAAATTGGTCAGTTTTGTAGATGGGTTTGAGGAGTAGTGCCCCCTGTGTGGCATGGCTGAATTAGGGTATCATATTGTAATATTTAATTCATCACCTTTTTAGTACCTTAATATTTTACTACCTTTGACTCATATAACACTCTTTACACATAGCTTATGCTTCTTATTAGCAATTACTGCACTAACATTTTAACCTCTTACTGGTGTGATACCTTGGGGTGGCTGGTGTGTGCTTACTTGTGGGGTTCAGTGCCCTATACTTGTAAGTTAGTGTCAATGACCCATATGATGAAGAGGTCTCCTGGACATTCCAAGTGGGCCCACCATATTTTTTTCCCCAAAACTTATATCAAGCACCTAATTTTTGCTATATGATAACAATAATAAACATCGGCAAGTTATTAGCATCCCTTGGTGTCTATGATGAACTACAAGCCTCAGCATGGTAACACTTTCATTATGTTTGGAATTAGGGGGTGCAGTCTACCATTTATTATCCGTTTTTCCTTGATGCCTCATTCTCCCTTTCTTTGGCGTTTCTACTGTCAAGTACATTTCTTCTCCCCCTCGTCCCACTTTTCCTATTTTTTTCCCCCTTTAATATAATTTTACTATTTGTTCTAATCATATGTATTACTATGAGTATTCTAACTACAGTGTTCTTTGCTGTGTTTCTTTGTAATGCACAAGTGCTTCAATAAATATGTATTGTACTTTGAAAAACAGAAAAGCACCTAATACAATCAAGTGTATCTGGCATATGTAGCTCTTTAAAAAAGTAATACGGAGAATAAAGCTGCACATTAAAAATGTTGGCATTCTATCAGACCGAAATAGGCTTTTATCTGTTATGGTTTCCTGGACGCATATAAACCTCTACACAGAAAATAAATCTAAGGAGAACACCACTGTTTTGCAGTCTAGCAAGATTTGTTTTACAACAAACAGTACATTTAGACTCAATGGATTTTTCTCACTAAATATAAAAATGAACTTTATGCTGGGGTAGGCTGCGGGAATGGGATGCAGCGCACCGGGGGAAGGTAAGTGTTAGGCACTGGGAGGAGGTTATGGTTAGGCTGTAGGTTTGGGAGGCTAGGGTAAGTTTTGAGAAAGGACCTTTAGCCTTCTTGGCTTTAAACCCTAGTTTTCTTCTATAATGTGAAGATAAAACAAGAAAAATTGTAGTAGAAAGTACTGTTCCATTTTAGAGCTAACTTTTGCTCAGCAAAGTGCACAGAAATTATTGGTGCCAAAACCACTGGCATTAGAACAAATTGCTAGATACAAGTGGGTAACTACTTTTCTTTTATTATTGCCTGCCCTCGTCTAGCACAATTTTTAATGATTGGGTAGAATAATTTTTGTAATCAAGTGATTACAAGTGATTTTGTAATCAAATGTAGAGTTTGTAAGGAATTTTTGGCAACTGGATAATCTATTTTTACACAACATTTTTTATTTAAATTCATATAACAAATGTGAGCAACACCAATATTTTGCACATCTATCACAGAGATGTTGGCATTTTTAGCGGATATTTTTGTGCATCACTCACAGAGATGTTGGCACTCAAAGGGTTAACTACAACTAAAAAACACCATCATCCCCCTCCAGCTTTCCTTCTTTGTGCACCTTCCACCCCACCACATAGAAAGAGATCCACTCCTTATCCTTTTCCGCCTCCACCTGCCCCCCTGCAACCCTTCCCTTGCCTCCTCTGCTCCTCTTTCCCTAAACCTTCTCTCACCTTGCCTGCCTCTTCAACCTAACACTCTCTACCTAAATCTTTCCCTTGCCATTCACACAATCTCACGGTTTATAAAAAAAAAACACAACTGCAACCTGTCCTCACCCACTAGCTACCAACTTATCTAGTTTCTCCGGGTTCAGCACTAAACTACTTGTGAGGTTTGTATAGTCCTCTCAACAGCTACCTTTTTGAACACTCCATCCTGGATCATCTTCAAACTGGCTTTAAACCCTCTACTGAAACTACTCTAGTCATCAATTACCTGCTTTCTGCCAAATCCCCAGTTCTGGCCTGGTTCACCTCTTAATTCACTAACTGCTCCCTTCTGGGTATCTGGCTGTGACTCCACTTCACCACCTTCCATCCTCCCTGTCAATGTCCCCCAGAGCTCTATCCTAGGCCCCATGCTTTTCTCCCTTTACCCTGGATGCACTCTTAGGTGGGTATTCAATGTAGGGTCACGACTGTCGGGTTGCGACAGCCGTGACCCTGTCCCGTCTCGGCTGGCTTGACACTGATTTTGCAGGCGGGATTCAATATCCCGCCTGCCAAGCACCGAGAAGGGGCGTGGCCATGGGAAGCAGACAGAAATCGTCAAGCTGCGGCCGGGAGCTCGACAATTCCCATCCAATCTCGGCAGAAGAAGCCAGGCACGTTCTGCCGAGATCCCTGTTCAATGATGTCGAGGAAGACAGCTTTGAATAAGGACCCCGCCACTATTTCCCCCATTTGGAATAGCAGTGGGGGAATAAATACCCCCCTTAAGCTCCTTTGTCTTTCAATACCATGTATATGGCGAAGACACACAACTATAGTTCTCCTCTTTGGACCTCTTTCTCGATGTACTCTTTTAGCTATCCACCTGCCACTTTGTCATCTCCTACAGGATGTCTGAGCAATCTCTGAAGCTCAACAGCGACAAAACTAAATTCATCATCTCTCCCTCATTTAGAGTCTATAGCCCCATTAATATTTTGATCCCTGTTGACATTATCATCACCCACTTTACCCAACTCCATGGCTTGGGCATCAATCTTGAGTCCTCCCTCTCCTTCGCTCCCAATGTCCAAGCTCTGGATGAAACCTGTCGGTTCCAGCTACACAATATTGCTCACATCTGCCCGTTCTTCTCACAGAGTGCAACATATTATCCACTCACTTGTTACTGTATCTCCCAATTCGACAATTGCAACATTCTTCTCACTGCCTCCCATGCTCCAATCCTGCTCCCCTCCAATCTGTTCTCAACTCAGCAGCTAGACTTATCTTCTGCTGCTTCGCTTCTGACACTCCCCTTAACAAATTCTGCACTGGCTCCCGTTCCCTTACAGAATCCATTTCAAACTCCTCACCCACACATACAGTACCAGGCTTTCTCTAACTCCACTGCTCCCTACACCTCCAACCTCATCTGCCAACATACTCCCTCCCATCCACTCCATTTTGGCCAAATGACTATGGTCTCTCCTCTACCCTGGTCATTGCATCCCATAAGTGAACCCCAGGTTCTGCTACCCCCTTGCTCCATCAGACTCTCCCCGACCTTGCAAAGCTTCAAATAGGCACTGAAAACACACTTGTTCATCAAAGCATACTCTTCTGCATAACCTAGTCTCAAAGTCACTCTCCCTACCCCCTGCCTTGGCCATGCCTGCCTTGCTTACTTCCTGCCATCATGTCTCTCTGCTCGCACCTGTCACCTAATGTCATCCCATCCTTCTTCTCTTGCAAATCAATTACTGCTTTCTGCTATTCAGTGACCATCTATCAATACCCAATAATAAGCCACCTTTCTGTAATGTATGTATGTAGTGTTGTGTTGTTGCTAAAAACGAAAATGTAATAAAGAAATATCTAATTAAAAAAAATAAGCCACATTCCCACTTGTAATCAGCCATCTCTTCCAACAGCAGCCCGCCCCGGTTAGTTATTGTGCACTGAGAAGCAGGTGAGCACATTTACCATAGACTTTTTGTTACTGATTTGGAATCTCACTCCCGTGTCATTAAATTGGTTGACTAGATAACCCAATTTGCAGCTATTGTAAAGTAAGTTTTATCAGTTAGTCAACTGGAAAACAAATGTGTGTATGTTTGTCTACAGTACATACTGTAAATTACATGTCTTAAGGGGACCATACACGAATGCAATCGGGTGCATTGGCCCACAACAGTAGGTCTTTCTTTACGTTTAGAGTAAAGTTGCATTCAATGGAAACACTGAATCATTTGTAATTACCACATATACAGTAGATTATATATATTCAGTGCACATATTTTATTATATGTTCTGCAAATACCACATCTTAATTAAAAATGTGTATTATCTAATGTGCATTAGGAAATTCCCATGCTAAGATAGTAGTTTGCACATTCTGAAAAAATGTAACTAATGAATGCAAATATAATCAGAAAAGGAGGAAATCAACAATAAGATTTACTAGTCGTTGAAAACCCACTTGGAGTGCAACTTCTTAACTGTGGGATTCGGATTGGATCTGGACCTGGTGTACTTGTTATTCTGATATTGACGGCGACTCCCGGGTTTCCCCATTTTATTAAGCGTGTATGAGAACTGCCTTCACTTCAATTCTCCACCACCTTGGGTAACGGGCAATTTCTTACAATTTCCCTGTATATTATGGTTTTATTTGATTGTTCAATTTTTTTACAATTAAATAGTATTACACCATATCCAATTTCTCTTTCTTTTGGGGTCACTTCAACAATTTTGTATATCTACCCCACTGAGCCAGTTTAGCATATCGGATTCTTATCCCCTGGTGTAGGATACTCTTGAATAATTACGTAAGAACGGAGAAGAGGACCATTACCCCCTCAAAGATGAATGAGTGGTATTTGCCATTGATAACACCTCTTATATATTTTACCATCCACGTGGTCGGAGAAGAGGATCTTTCTCCATCACTTAGGGATGTATTGTGTATTGAAATAGTGCCAGTGGAGGACACACCCATCCATTTCCGTCTTTAAATTGTTATTGGTGGTGTGGGGTTTTATATATGTGTGTGTGTGTGTGTGTGTGTGTGTGTGTGTGTGTGTGTGTGTGTATGACAACCGGCACACTTGCACAAATGATAGTGCCTGCATGCCTTCCAATATGCTGAGCACGTAGTATAGATGGGAGGCAGGTGGCACTCGCAGGGCTTCACAACTCCGGTGTTGGTGTCTATGTTTTAAAAGCCATGCGAGTGCCACCTGCCTCCCATCTACAGTATATCTATCCATCTATCTATACACACACACACACACACACACATATATATACTGTATGAATAAGTCTGATTGTTTGTACCTGGTTAAGGGGAAGCTGGCAAAATGAGTTATTTAGTATTGAAAAATTAAGCTATAACACCAAATAGCGACAACGCAACAAATATTGAAAACATCCATTTTGAGCTGTATATCTAAACATGAAGTAAAACTGTAAAGGATATGTATGTACATAGCAATTGGTTTTAAGACATATACCTCTAGGGACTGTTTATGAACTATGGAGATAAATCAAAGAGTCTAAAATTTTGTCTGTCTGTTCATTCAAACATCACACAAAACTAGAGGAATTTGGATTGTGTTTTCACGATTGTATACCTTAGTGACAAAGAAAGAATATGAGGTACTGTATGTATGATCTCAATGTACTGTAACATCAGGAAAAAGAACAATACAGAAAAAAAACTGATTCTTGGCAGCATGTACTAAAAGTTGGTTTTCCGACATGCACATGTGTGAAGCACACCAGTGTTGAAAAAAAAATGAAATGTGTATAAGCCACCACATACTAGGCGCCAGTTTGTAGTAGAGATGTCCAGATCCGGATTTACCCCGATCTCAAAACGGGATCTTATTGGCTATATGCTGAAACATGTTTTTGGATAGCCATAAGATCCCATTTTGAGATCCGGGTAAATCCGGATCTGCACATCTCTACTTTGTAGTAGAACTTTATAACATCTGATGCGTGCCATGCCCACTTTTCCTGATAGATAGGCAGGAAGACATATAACTTTGTATGATGCTAAGAAGATAACAAAATATACTCGTATATTGCATTCAAATACTTACAAAGCTAATTAATTGAAAGAAAATGAAATGAGTTATACATACATTCAGACAGACACACTGAAATATGTGACAATGCATAGGTTACTAATTAAATGTTTAAAAAACATTTTACTTACCTAAATGGTGAAAATAAGAATGATAATGTGGTGTCTTTTTTCTGCTTCATTTTGACCTGGTGAAAGTGTTATAATATTTAAGTTATGTTAAAAGGGACACAGCTTAACATGAAATTTACATACTGTAGTGTCATCTTTAATATAACAGGTACTTATGTATTTGCAGGGCGCCCACTAAGCAAATAGCTTAGTGGGCGATACTGCATAAGAAAATTGCATCGCATGTAATTTATTCACTGCTCTCTGGCTTTTGGCGGTGCGATGAGTTCGCATTGCATGCGATCACACATAAAATCGCATGCGATTTTATAGAGTGCGATGCCATTTCCTTTACTATACACTTGCATGACATACAATGGGATTTAGGCACCGCCCCCCCCCCCCCCCCCCACTATCCACGCCACCCCAAAGTGTGGCGTGTGTAGCGAGCCCCGTGAGGGGCGGCGGAACACGTCCTACTGACCATACCCCCATTATCCATGTTGGCGTGGAGTTGATTTTATATAGTGTTGCGAGCGCAGCGAGCCATCGAGGCTGAAGCTCTGCGAGCCGCAAATTACGTTGCATGTATTCCACGTCCCCTCGCGGGGCTTTCCACACTTCCCTCTTGCCACACTATATAAAATCAACTCCACGCCGACGTGGATGGTGGGGGTATGAAAAGGTCGGGAGGACGCGTTCCGCTGCGCTCGCCACACTTTGGGGTGGCGTGGATAGTGGGGGGGTGCCTAAATCCCATTGTATGTCATAAAAGTGTATATTACATGAAATGGCATCGCACCCTATAAAATTTTTATGTGCGGTGCGATCCGATGCGATCTCATCGCACCGCCTAATGCCAGAGAGAAGTGAATAAATGACATAGGAAAATCGCATCACATGCAAAAAAATCGCATGCGATGCGGTTTCCCTACGGTGCCATACATATGTTTATTGGGGGCCCTGCTAATACATAAGTACCACAGATCGCTTAGAAATAAAGGAAAAATCGCCCCGTGTGTATAGGTCTGTATGGGCCTTCAGAATAAAGCAGCCAATGTTTACTCTGTACAAAAACGAAATAACTCACCGAAATTTAACATTTGCCTCCCCTGCAGTGAAACAGGGTTTTGTCCATTTGCTAGAAAGCAGCTTTGCACTCAAGTCTGAATTAGGCCAAATGTGGGTACTTGTTTCCTAGCACGGCCACAATCGCGGGCATCGTGTGTCATTTTTAGTGGTATACGACGCGACCGACGCGATGCCCCCGATTTTCCCATTGAAATGCAGTGAAAATAGTCAAAATCGCGTCGGTCGCGTCGTATGCGGCTAAAAAAGCCTTAAATGGTCCAGACGCGATGCCCACGATTTCCCCATAGGAAACAATGTTAAATGGCTCAATGTACCCGCGATGCCCCCGATTTCTCATAGGGAACAATGTTAAATACCTCAATTTCACCAAATCATCTTAGGGAACAATGGTCAATGGGCCAGAAAGCCCCAAAAACACCCCAGAACAGTGAAATGTCCCCCCAAAAGTACTTTACGCCACCCCACGATCAACGTGAACCCGAAGCGTGGCGAGCGCAGCGAGCCGGCGATGGGCGGCGGTACGCGTCCTCCGACCTTTTCATACCCCCACTATCCACTAGGGCGTGGAGTTGAGAATAGAATAGTGTGGCGAGCGCAGCGAGCCACCGAGCCCGAAGCGTGGCGAGCCCCGCGAGGGGACGCGGATACCTTCACAGGTAAACGCGTCCCTTCGCGGGCTTCACAGGTATCCGCTGCGCTCGCCACGCTTCGGGCTCGGTGGCTCGCTGCGCTCGCCACACTATTCTATTCTCAACTCCACGCCCTAGTGGATAGTGGGGGTATGAAAAGGTCGGAGGACGCGTACCGCCGCCCCTCGCGGGCTCGCTGCGCTCGCCACGCTTCGGGTTCGCGTTGATCATGGGGTGGCGTAAAATACTTTTGGGGGGACATTTCACTGTTCAGGGGTGTTTTGGGGGGTTTATGGCGCATTTAACAATGTTCCCTATGATGATTTGGTGAAATTGACCCATTTAACATTGTTTCCTATGGAAAATCGGGGGCATCGCGGCTAAATTGAGGCATTTAACATTGTTCCCTATGGGGAAATCGCGGGCATCGCGTCGCGACCATCGCACCCGATTTTTTTAGTGCTTGCGATGGCCGCGATGCCCCCGATTTTTCCTCACGATGCCCACGATCATGATCGTTGTGGCCGTGCTAGGAAACAAGTACCCAAATGTGTTATCAAAGATCTGCTTAATGGGGGTTATGCTTCATGTGCTGCTTAATTTGCAATAAATGCCAGATTACAGGGGAAAATTGGATAGCCCTAAACAAATCCATTAGTTGTGGGTATTTATTGCAGCTTACTGGCTATTGGTGTTAAAAAATAGTACTGTATGTAATAAAAAAAAAAATAAAGAACTAAAAAAATGTTTTTAAATACAATTTTGTGAAACACACTTTTTTGGGGACAATGTGCCAGATGTATCAAGCTTCAAAAAGTGATAAAATGGAGAGTGATAAACAGCCAGCCAATCAGCTCCTACCTGCCTTGTTACAGGCTGCGTTTGAAAACTTACAGGTAGGAGCTGATTGGCTGGTTGTTTATCACTTTTGAAGCTTGATACATCTGGCCTAATGTACCAAACTTTAGAAAAAGAACAGGTGAAAAATTTCAGTCCATAGCAACCATATTCTACACATCGCTTTATAAAATGTCAAGTTAAAAGAAATCACGGAATATATACTGTATCAAATGTTATTGTTGTAAATCTGAATTTTTCTATGGCAATTTAACAATATTAAAATATATATTTCAGATATACGAGTCTGTCTATGCTATTACAATCTGTGGCGCTTAATAATACATGTGAAACAATGCCAAGTGCCACACAGTTCTTTTTCTGTATTGCTATACCTTTGGAGAGTGGCATTCCTCCACCGTGGTGGCTGCTGAGACCTACATTACACAGTTGCTAGCGACTAGACCAGGCATGGCCAAACTATGGCCCTCCAGCTGTTGTGAAAATACAAGTCCCATCAGACTTTGCCATAGTTTTGCTATTAGGGAATGCTAAAACATTGTCAAGGCATGCTGGGATGTGTAGTTTCACAACAGTTGGAGGGCCACAGTTTGGACATGCCTGGCCTACACAGTTCGGTCTAATCTTACGAATGTAACTTATTATTTTGAGGCCTTAAGTAAAGAATATTAGACTCTTTGGTGTCTCCTACCCCTGAATAAAAGTGCTTACCTTATACTGCTCCAAAATCTGACAAGCATTAGTAAGCATACTCTCTGCTTTATAGATACTGCTGCTGTTAAGATACTCCACGGGCAAAATTCCCTACAAGCAATAAGACAAGAACAATGTGAGGAGAGTTCACTTCATTAATCACACTGCAGAGATAGTGAAACAACCCAACAGCAAGATTTCAGAGCACAGCGAAAGGAGGTATAGATAAAAGACCTGCAACATCAAATACGCCTTTCATCTCATAGGACATCTTAGATAAACTACAATCTACTAATGCACTTTCGATACTGGCCTCCTTTTTAATTATAACGCTTCATAGGAAAATTGACTGACCTACCTGCCAGGGAGCACCTAAACTGAAAATGTATTATATGCTTTTTGTTTTTAGTAGTTATTGTTAGTGTATATTTTAAATGCTTTATTCAATATTAATGTAACTAGTGCTCTCTCAAAAGGCTACCATATATGACCATTGTTCTATATACATACTTCTGTCATTGGGGGGTATTCAATTAGGGGACTAATGTGGCAACCAGGGTATTCAATAGCAAGCATTTTCACCTGTTTTTTATCCATTTCACTCATGCTATTTCACTTGTTTCGTGGAGTTGAATCAACATGGGAGAAAACGGACCCAAAAGTGGTAGAAAATGCAGATCCACGTGGTTTTCTACCATGCCGGACTTTTCCACAGTCAAAAAATCAGCACTTTAATTGAATAGGTTGACTGCAAATTTAACCTAAAAACCCTCAAATGTGCATATTTTTCCAATGTCGAAAAACCCCCTTAATATCACAATTGTGTTTTTATTTCCACTTCCTGTATATCACATGTTTAGCTGAAATTATTCTGTGTCTATGCCCTATAAGTCTAAATACAGAGAAAGTATTTATTACAGGTTAAGTCTTCGGGTACTTGTTTCCTAGCACGGCGCCCCCGATTTTGATCGTAGTGCATCTTATACAATCGCATGCAATATAGCGGCATGCGATGCGATTTCTAATTGTACAAGCACCCTGATGGGTGCTTACAATGTTAAATGCACCCCCATTGTCAATGCCACCCCCACTATCAACGCCAACCCGAAGCGTGGCGCGCGCAGGGAGCCCGCGAGGGGCGGCGGTACGCATCCTCCGACCTTTTCATACCCTCACTATCCATGTCGGCGTGGAATTGATCTTAGATAGTGTGGCGAGCGCTAATACTTTACATGTATTCCGCATCCGCTCGCCACGCTTCGGGCTCGTATTCCGCGTCCGCTCGCCACGCTTCGGGCTCGGTGGCTCGCTGCGCACGCCACACTATCTAAAATCAACTCCACGCCGACGTGAATAGAGGGGGTATAAAAAGGTTGGAGGACGTGTACCGCCGCCCCTCGCGGGCTTGCTGCGCTCGCCACGCTTCGGGTTGGCGTTGATAATGGGGGTGGCGTGGGGGTGCATTTAACATTGTAAGCACCCATCGGGCAGTTTTTTTTTTTTTTTTTAAATGCATCTTCGACACAACACAATGAAGTTGATATGTGATTTAAAAAAAAATGCCCCAGGAGTATTGCAAGTGCCAAGATGAGCTGTTTGGTGAAACTGTAGCAACGATGTAAAAATTAAAACATATATTTATGTTTCAGATATACCTTATACACATCGCCTACATATAATTATATTTTGCAATACTATTTAAGAATTTTGAGCATTAAACATAGAGGTGTTTCTTTTTGGCTCGCATTTGGCCAAATTCAGTCTGGGGACCGATGTTGTGGGTCTGTGCATGCGTATCGGTGAAAAAACACATAGGCAGACCCGCAGTGCGAGTATCACACTAGCCTAGCCGTTCACACGGGTAAGTGAGGGGTGCGGACAGGGCAACCGCCAGCGCTTTCTGGGCATCCCCATGAAAACGCTGAGTGTTCCCCATGGGGATGGAGGAGGGCCAATGCCTGCACGGGGTAGACGGCTGACATCACAGGATGTGTGCCCGACTTTGTCCAGGCGCTCGTAAATAAAAGTCAGCTTAGACTGACTTTCATTTGTGAATGGGTGAAACAATCATTTGATGGTGGTCGACCATCGAATGATTTTTCCCCTGTACACTTGCATGTGAATGAATGTGTGAGTTCACCCAAATGGAGAGCGGCACCAAACTGCTTACCGAGCCTATGTGAATCCCCCCCATAGTTTGTCTACACTGTACCATCAGAAAGCAAAGATGTCACCATGTCAATCTTGCACAAAAAAATCCCATATTTTGAACTTTTGGATATGGGAGACTCAACCTGCTTTCTACTGAGTGTCATTACATTTAAAATCCACAGCTTCCCTAGTGCGCAGTGTAAAATGGTATAAGGCACTAATGCATGCTACAAAAGTCATCAGAGTGATTATTATTTATTTATAGAAATAGAACATTGTTCTAACACTGCTGAGGTTATTGCGCAGAGCTCCATTTTCATACACAATAGCAAATATGTCCCATGGGATACTATAGGCATTGGCGAGAGACTGCATCATGTTTCACACACATTACAATCAATCTTTAATAACACAGAAAAGTGTTGGCTACAGCAGTATCATTTCAGCATCTTTTGAAGCTTCGGAATAGCTCTCAGAACTATACTTACTATGGCATGGTGGGAAATTAAATAATCTTATAAAAAATTTTTAAAGCAAAGATAACTAAACTTCTACTTTACTAATAAAGCTAGACTCATCATTTCTACAACAACATATGGATCTCTTGGATAACACGTATTGTAAAAATCACAAAAACGTGACCTTGCTTTATAATATTTATAATATTTCAACACATTACGTTCTACTTTATCCTTTTCTAATGCTGGCCCATTCCACTTCTCAAAAGAAACATTTCAGAGCAATTTTTTATACTCTCTATACTGGGAAGTCTACATCATTTGTAGCCATAGTAATCTCTATTTGACCAATTCAATTCCTTTAATATTAATGCTCTCATATATATTTCTGCCACAAGAAAACATTATGGACTGCTATCTTTCTGTACCAGTTTTATATAACAATACTGACATGCTGTTATTAATAATGTGCTCTGTAACATGTGTTTGATGCGATATACTGTAGCAATACATTACCACAGAGTTCAGGGGGTAAGGAAGTCCAATAAGAGCCGACATCAGCGGGGCTACATCTGCCTGAATAAAACAAATACAGTAATGAACAATATATTTTTAAGCCTTTATGCATAGTTGCCTACCCTCCTGCATTCTGCAGGAGACTCCCTGAAATAACTGCAATCTCCCTCTCTCCCTCATTAGTTTACCAATCTCCCTTATTTCACCTAGCCCACATTACACTGCTATATTTTTGGGGGGAAAAGGAATGAGAGATAGATACATTTACATTGAATCATCAGCACCATTTCCCAGCACTTTAGCAAGTATAGTAGCTCTTACTAACTGCATTGGGGCTCATCTACATTTGGATAGAAGTCATCATTTTACTAGATTCTTCTCATATGTAGCAGTGCGCACCCACGCTTCTAGGTGCCACATTCACAATGTCTTTTCACAATCTCTCCATATATGGAACTAGACACGCCCCATGGGTGGAGCATAGGATGACCAACTCATCCCTTTAATCCAGGACACATATTAATTACACAGGTTCTGTGACAGTTTAAAACCAGGTGAAATGGAGCCTTGAGGTGTGGCAGTTTAAAACCAGGTGAAAGCCAGCCACAGAACCTGTGTAATTAATATGTGTCCCGGATTAAAGGGATGAGTTGGTCACCCTAGTGGAGCATGACATGCCCCCTCAATGGGGCACTTTGAAAATGATGTTACCAACTATAATCTCCCTGAAACTAGTTTTCAAAAGTAGGCAACTATGCCTTTATGCAAAGTTGTCTTTGAAAAGTACAACTGATATGTATCATGTATATAGGGAAGGGCTGTGCCGTTTAGGGCAGGTGCGGTCAATATTAGCGATGGCCCTATTGAATTCTGCTATGAACAATGAGCCAAATTCAGACCTGAACGCAGGACACATTTGTTCTCAATATGGGCAAGACCATGTGCACTGCAGGTGAGGCAGATATAACATGTGCAGAGAGTTAGCCGCTGCATTGCAGATTCTCTGCAGGCAATATGCAGGCTTCACAATGTGGGTACAATGCTGCAGGGTCCCTAGCATAGACCCCACACCCCAAGCCTATTGCCCAACCACTAACTGGCATTGGGAACCCTTAACCACTGCTCTGAACAAACTTTAAATAAAACAAAAAAACAACAGAGGTGATGCTAATTAGCCAAACCATGATTCCAGCAGATCGTTTAGGAAAACCTGGACTGTATATAATCAGTGCTGCTGCTCTCAGTCCTGATCCTGTTGTTTCACATTCAGTTCATGTGGAACTATGCTGTCCCTGCCACAATTGGTATAATTGGGACAGATATACAGATATGCTCTCACATATCTAGCCTCAATGTGCTACAGTGAGCCGCCAGGTCCAATGCAACTCTGATGGCATTTGAAGGTTTTTTTTAAATGTGTCTTACAACTACAGTAGGATATAGCGGGAGACTGCGCTGATAAATTTGATGTCTGAATTAGACGCACTTGTATATTATTGGGTGTGACTGAGGCTTTATACATTATACAACAGAAGTTGGACTGGAATAAAGCTGCGGCTGCTACATTGTAGGACTTCGGATACAGAGACTGAAGGTGCATACACACGGTGCGATACGAACTACTGATTTTAAACTATATAGTTAAAATCGGTAAAAAACTTATATGTGTTCTCATTATTTGTTTCCGGAGCATCAGCTATCCATTAACTAACATAGGGGGGGGGGGACACTAACACTCACTATCCATTAACTAACATGGGGGAACTGGTGGGTGTGACTAAGCATGCTATGTGAAGCTGGCCATACACTATGCATGAAATTTGGACAATTTTCAATTATGGCAATCGATCGCATAAAAAGCATCCAAATTGCAGGTCATTGACAGGAGGTCTGACGCAATGCGCGGTCCAGTGCGCATCACACCGAAGCCTATAACTTGCACCGGCTACAGGAGCGGTCTGCTGGATCGTATCCGAGCCAGGCAGGCTCCGCAGCTCAAGGAGGGATCGCGGGTGACTCTCCTTGGAGAAGTCACCCTAGTGTATGGGTGCTTTAATGCAGCAAAGTGGAAGTGCACATCTGTACAATTGTTGCATATCAAACAAGTCAGCACCGTCCCCTGCTGTGTCCTAGCCACATAACGCTGCCACAAAAAGACACATTTTCTGCAAAAAAAAAAAAGTTTTTTCCTTGCTAGCAGATTATTTCTATGTATTTTCACAGAAAAGCACTAGACAGACATTGATTGCACGTGGAAATACAGCCGAAAAAACATTTACTTTAAATGAAGCAATAACCAGAGCACTTGGTGATAAAATAAGAAAAAAAAAACACAAAAAGCAATCACACAAATGAAAGGCGTGCAAAGAAGAGATGAAATCTGTACACTAGGACAAATGGAGCTAGCATACGAGTGTGATGTCTGTATTAAACAACAGGGGCACAGCAAAGCGAGCCCATCTCTTAATCATTGATCCGTGCTCTCCTGTTACTCTTTGCCTGTTATAGAATGGACTGAACGGGAATGACATCTCAGAAGATGACAGTTACTAATAACGTGCGGATTGCTGCAATCTAATGAGCACCAGCAGGTGATTGGCACAGCAACAAACAGGAGCATGGCTTACAAGAATAATGGATGCCTTAATTAATGTTCACTGTAGGAGTAGAGTGATGATGGAAATTAATATAGCTCTATCCAAGGAAAGAATGTTAATAGCCAAAATAAGCAACATGTGATCAACATACTGGAGATCATTTAAGAAACTGCATTTGCAAAAAGGGTATAGAGAGTCACACCAACAATTAATGGGGTTGTGGCCTAAAAGGGGTGTGTGTCCATGCCCCCTAAAATAATATAATATAAATAAATAATAATTGCTTCTGATCCAGGGGTGGCAGGGGGTGCAGGGGAGATCACACGCTTCGTACCTTGCTTGTGGAAAGCTGGGTATACGGTCACTAGGTCGACAAGGGGAAGGTCGACATGCATTGGCTCGACCCCTGAAGGTCTACTACATGCATCAAGGTCTACACACCTGAAGGTCGACATGGGCTTAGGTCGACCAGACATTGTAGGTCAACACATGCATTAGTTCCACATGGGCTAGGTCGGCAGTCCAAAGGTAGTTTTTTGTTCAAGGTTCTTAAGCCAATATGTGCCTACAGGGGGTATTTCATGCCCTACCATCCACTAGGACGTGGTGGGAGAATAGAATGGTACTTGTTTCCTAGAAGGGCGCCCACGATTTTGATCTTAGGCATCACAAGGAAAACAATTGCGTCGGTCGCATCGCATGCGGCCACAAAATCGCATGCGATGCGACCGACGCGATTACCGCGATTTTACATAGGGAACAATGTTAAATGGCCCACAGACCCCCAAATAGCCACCCTGAAGTGTGAAATGGCCCCCCCAATTGTTAACGCCACCCCACGATCAACGTCAACCCGAAGCGTGGCGAGCACAGTGAGCCCGCGAGGGGCGGCAGTACGCGTCCTCCGACCTTTTCATACCCCCACTATCAGAGAGCGCAGCGAGCCACCAAGCTCGAAGCATGGCGAGCGTAGCGAGCCCCGCGAGGGGACACGGAACACGCTCCCGAAGCGTGGCGAGCGCGAGCCCCGCGAGGGGACACGGATTACTTATGTATTCCGCGTCGCTGCGCTCGCCACGCTTCGGGCTCGTATTCCGCGTCCGCTTCCGGCTCGATGGCTCGCTGTGCTCGCCACACTTTCTATTCTCAACTCCACGCCGACGTGGATAGTGGGGGTATGAAAAGGTCGGAGGACGCGTACCGCTGCGCTCGCCGCGCTTCGGGTTGACGTTGATCGTGGGGTGGCGTTAACAATTGGGGGGGCCATTTCACACTTCAGGGTGGCTATTTGGGGTCTGTGGGCCATTTAACATTGTTCCCTATGTAAAATCGGGTCAATTGGGCCATTTAACATTGTTCCCTATGTAAAATCGGTAATCGCGTCGTACCCATCGCATGCGATTTTTTGGCCGCATGCGATGCGACCGACGCGATTTACATTTTACCATGCATTTCTATGTAAAATCACAACCATCGCATCGGTCGCATAGCATGCCATTATAATGGCATGCGATGCCCGCGATGGGCGCCCTTCTAGGAAACAAGTACCAATAGAATAGTGTGCCGAGAGTAGCGAGGCAACTTGCCCGAACCATAGCGAGCGCCACAAGCTATTCAAGGGGACGCGGTGCACATTTTTAGTGTCTATGAACTTTTGACTGTCGACCTAGCCCATGTCAACCTAATAACCGGTCGACCTAAGCCCATGTCGACCTTCAGATGTGTCGACATTGATGCATGTTGACCTTAGTGCTGTCGACCCTATGACCATACCTGGGAAGCTGATTGCCTCTGCTCAGCCAGTGCCATCTTCCCAGTGATATTTGTAAGAAGGCGCATGTGCACTAAAGAACAAAAGAACCTGGCACAATATGAGAGAGACATTATATGAGCAGGCGCCTCCTTGCCAAAGATATCACTGGGAAGGTTCCAGACTTAAGAACAGGTAATCTTGTTGCCACCTGTTGGAAATATTGGCACAGACTGAATACCCCAAATCCCATGGACAGCCCAGAGGCGGCACACTACGGTGATTCAAAACAAGATCTATTTATGAGATAAAAATAGTGAAAAGAGCACTATGGAGAGCTGTATGGAATGCTACACAGTCACCTACAACCTTTGGGACTGGTTAGATACATTTCTTAGGACACATTTTGTAACTCCCCAGCTGACAGAAGTCAAGCTAAAGGCATTTTTTGCCACGTGTAATGAAAATAAGTTTCAAATACACAAAAGTGATAAAAGTTATGCCAATGGCCCCTTTATACCATGATTAATATTTTCTAAGAAAAATAACAGTTTTGAAGTGAACATAATAAAGTGGTGTGCACTTGCTTACACACCGTGGCTCCTGAAATATTCCACCTCCAGCATTCCTCCTACTGTAGAAACGTTATTAGTAGTAGAGGTAGAGAAGAGCCTTATACTATGACAGGCATTTGCCAGACCATCTAGATGCACCAGTACAAAGCCAATGTATTTTATAGTATACCACTGGAGGGGATGAAGCCATTTAAGGGTATTCAATGCTCTGGCGAGCACACAGCAGCGAATCCTGTTTTGGATTCGCTGTGCGCTCGCCGTGATTCACTGCCACCCCGCTATTCGCCGTCAGCTCCCAGCCCACACTATTCAATGCGTCAGGGGCTCGCTGCCCCTGACGGCGAAAATAACCCCATACGGCGAATTACAGTCAGCGCTCTACTGCCGGGAGCCGAGGATGGGGACGGGACAGCACTCTGGGGATGGAGCTGGAGAAACGGCGGGGGTGCACGGGGACGGGTCAGCAGCAGTACCAGACCTCCGGCACCAGCAGCCCTGGCACTGACATCTGCAATCACCTCGCAGGGTCTGCCGAAGCCGGAGGTCTGCTGCTGCTGCTGGAGCCTTCTCCCTACTCACACGGCAATATCCCGGCTCTCTCCACTGCTGCTGCGGCTACACTGCAGGGGATGGAGTGGAGTCCAGGCGGGGGAGTGCAATGACAGCCTGAGGATGGGGACGGGTTCAGCAGCAGTAGCAGACCTCCGGCTCCAGCAGTCACAGCGCTGACATCTACTATCAGCACGCTGGGGCGGCTGGAGCCAGAGGTCTACTGCTACTGCTGGACCCATCTTCTTTACTTATCAGTGGCAGTGTTTTGTCCCGGCTGTCCCTTCCAATAGCAGCTCACGTCCCCCACATCCCCGTCCCCCTGCTCAGCTGGCTGTCAGTTCGCTGAGGGGAAAAATAAAAAAGAGGTGCTTGTAAAGGCGTAAAAAAAGCATGACCCTTCAAATAAAATAAAACTGATTTTTTGGTCATAAAAAAATAAAAGAAAACATTTTTTTTTTTTTTTGTATAACAATTTTTATTATCGATAAAGACATAGATACAGACAATGTAGTTATTGAACAAAGTACACACTTGTTACAATTGGGTGGCAATAATAAAAATCTGCGATTTTACAACAAAAGTGCTTCCTTGATTCAATGTGTCAATTTATCAATAAATTTTTTCTTTTTCTATTTTGGGAGTTAACCAAAGAAACAAAACTCAGGGGTTGTAATAAGTGGAAATAGGGGAAGGGAAGGGGGGGGAGGGAGGGGTGTTAGGAAAAAGGTGGTCGTCCAGGATTCGGTATCTTTAGTCATGTTTTAGTAATATATATCATCTTTTAGGAGTAGTATTAATTTATTTGCAGCCAATATCAATATCTTAATAACTAGTTAGAGATATTTTTCATAAGTGACCAAGTTGTGTTTTCAAAAACTTTCATTATGGAGTTATACATTTCCGTTGGTAAATATGTTAAATATATTTCCCATTTTTCATTAAAGGTTTTTACCCCCTTCTCAATATCATAGCATGCAGTACGTCTATCATAGTGGAGGTATACTAATAACTCAGACTTGAGCATTTCAATAGATGGGCTCGTTTTTTCCAACCAATGTCTTAATACCAGTAATCTGGCTAATGTGGTCAGTGTTGCTAAAAAGGGTAGTGACTTAGTCTGTATCATAACTAGATGCCATGGTGTGAAGTCGGCCAACAAGAATGGTTTCCACGAGAATTGAAGTTTAGTTTTTGTAATCGTTTCAATAAAATTATGCACCTTGAACCAAAATCTTTTTATCTTAGAGCATTGCCATATATTATGTATAAATGTAGCCGGAGATAGAGAACATTTCGGGCATTTAGATGAGGCTGAATTATGGCAGTGGCTCCATTGAGCTTGAGAAATATAAGCTCTATTGAGGAACTTCAAATGTAATTCTTGTAGTTTGGCCGACCTCAACCATTTCAACACATCAGGAAGCTGTCCGACGACATCATCTATTGGCGAAACATCTGAGAAATCTTGTGACCATGACCTCCACAATCTGCCCCAAATTTTTTCTGTATTTTATGGGAGTAGATCTGAATAAATATATCTAATTTTAAATTTTGTCGTCTCTGCTAGTTGAAACAAGGAGCTCAAAGGGGAAGGGGTTGTGCGATGTAATATTTGTTCATATGCTCCTGGCTTAACCTTACTATGTATATAATGTCGTATTTGCAGATAAACAAAAAAATGGGAATTAGGTAAGTCATATTTATCTCTTAATTGTTGAAATGAATACATATTACCGCCTGGATCAAAAACTTGGCGAATCGCTGAGAGTCCTTTTTGTTTCCAGTGTGAATAAAATGAGATGGTTAATGAGGGAGGAAGGTCTGGGTTTCCCCATAATGGAATAAATTTAGTCACACTAGGGTCAGTGCTGAATCGTTTGTGAATGACGGACCACGCTGTATATGTTCCTTGGAAAAATAGGCTTCTGGCGATCCCCTCTGGCAATCGGGAACGTTTTAAGTGCAAAAGAGCCGCCGGGGCATATGGTGCAAATAGTGCGTCCTCCAAAATTTTATTAGTAAATTGGGAATGGCCTAAACACCAGTCTAAAATGTATTGAAATGCTGCTGCACATGAAAATGTAAAAATGTCAGGTAAGCCCACTCCTCCCTTGCATTTAGGTTGATGGAGTCTCTGCGTTGCGATTCGGGGTTTCTTGGATCGCCAGATGAATTTACGAAAGAGTGTAGTGCATTTATCCATGTCTGATTTATATAGAAAAAATGGAATCATCTGTAGCGGGTATGTTAATTTTGGAAAAAGAATACTTTTAACTACGGCTATTCTGCCAAGAAGTGATAAAGGGAGATTCATCCATTGTATAGTTTTTTGCTCAATTTTGGTTATTACAGAGGGGAAGTTTGCTTCATATATTTTTGAGATTTTTGGGGTAATGTTGATGCCTAGGTATTTAATTTTAGATGATATGATAGGGAAGGTTTCCACCAAAGGTATGCAAGAGGAAGCAAGATCTAATCTTGTTAAGGGCAGCACTTCAGATTTAGAGGTATTAATTTTATATCCAGCAAATGAGCTGAAGACCGAGATTAGTTGCATGATGTGTGGAATTGAGACATTAGGGCGTGAAACAAATAATAGCAGATCATCTGCGAATAAGGATAGTTTCAGTTCCACGTTGCCTACTTGAATGCCGGTGAATTGTGTAAGATTACGAAGAGCTATAGCCAAGGGCTCCAAAACTAGGGCAAAAAGTAATGGGGAGAGAGGGCACCCCTGTCTGGTTCCTCTCTGTATAGAAATGGGACTAGAAAGATAATTATTGGCGACTATAACAGACGAGGACACAGAGTTGAGGTTACGAATCAAATTTACAAACTCTGGTGGGAATCCAAATTTGATGAGTGTTTCGTAAAGATGGTCCCAGACCACGAGGTCGAAGGCCTTCTCAGCATCCATTGCAATGAGGACTTGTAAAGTATCCTCGTGGATATCATCTAGATTCTGTAGAAGCGCCAAGACCTTACGTATGTTTGAAACCGCACCACGTCCCCATATAAAACCTGTCTGGTCCTCGTGTATTACAGTCGGCAAAAGCATCTTCATTCTATTGGCAATTATTTTAGTAAAAATTTTATAATCAACGTTTAATAACGATATAGGGCGATATGATGATGGGAGTAGGGGATCTTTATTTGGTTTTGGGAGAAGTTTAATGATTGCATCATTGAAGTAGGGTGGAAGGTGTTCACCCAGCAGGAGTGAGTTGTAAAAGGAGGTGAGTGTAGGAGTGATAGACTGTGCTAGGCATTTGTAGAATTCTGTGGTGTAACCGTCCGGCCCAGGCGATTTCCCAGACTTGAGATCCTTAATTACAGCTATCACCTCATACTCCGTTATAGGGGCAATGAGCATGGATCTTTGTTCATCTTTTAATCCCGGGTGGGTAAAAGTTGACCAGAATTGTTGCTTTTGATTCAAGTCAATTGCGTTTATATAGATCAGTATAGAAGGTATGTAAAATGTCAATGATCTTGGGGCCTGAAGAGTGAATGACATTTGATTCATCTCGCAGTGCAAGAATGGATGTCGAAGATCTTTCTCCATTTAGTAGGTTGGCCAGAATTTTGCTGTTTTTATTACCATGTAAGTGGAATTGATGTTTATTTTTGTTGACTCTTCTATCAGCCGTCATTTGAACTAATGAATCTAGGTTGGTTCTGCATTCCTTAAATTTAGCGGTATGTGAGAGCGAATGTGTACGTTTCATGTTTTCATATGCCTTAGTTAACTCCAGTTGTGCATAGCGTAATTTGTCTTGGTGTTGTTTGTTATGTTGTGCCATATGTGATATTAATTTACCTCTCATAACTGCTTTCGCTGTTTGCCAATAAAGGGCCGGGTGTACTTGGTGTTAGGAATTAGTCATATGATATTCGGTCCACATTGATTGGAGGGTATTACGAAATACATTAGAGGACATCATGCCAGAGGGGAAACGCCATAACCTGTAGCTACCTATAGGGGCCTGAGTAAAAATATTAATCCAGACAGGAGCATGGTCCGTCAGACCCAAAGTCTCAATCCCTGAGGCGTTAATTTTTGAGGCCAAACCATCCGAGGGCAGGAAGTAGTCTATTCTAGTAAAAACTGAATGAGGGTTAGAATAAAAGGAAAACTCCCTTTCAATCGGATGATGGAGTCTCCATATATCAACCAAATGCAAGGCGTTAAGTAAAAAGGGAATGCCATATTTTCTGGGAGGGGATGGAGACGTAACTGCGGGTTGTCTATCTAGGCATCGGGACACCAAACAATTGAAATCTCCACCCAAAATTATGTTAGACCCTAGATATGGTAATAATAAATTATATACAGTTAAAAAGAATGACTTATTATAAGTTGTTGGAGCATAAATATTGCAAAAGACATATTGTGTATCAAATAATCGGGTAGTAATCAACACATATCGTCCCTCTGGGTCTGACCGCCGATGCTCCACCACCAGAGGCAGAGACCTCCTCATTAATATGGCTACTCCTCTGGATTTAGAAGTGTATGATGCATAAGCTATATTTTTTTGGCCCAACATCGAGAGTTTCTCATGTTCAGAGTCTGTAAGATGGGTTTCTTGTAAAAAAGAAATATCCGCTTTATGGATATTAAGATATGAAATAATTTTGCGGCGTTTCGCCGGGGAATTTATGCCCTGGACATTCCAGGAATAAGCAAGTAAATTAGACATTATATTTAGTGTTAGGGGGTTCAGATAAGGAGCCAGTAATCAGACCAAGAGGGTACATGAGCAATAAGCATAAATAGTCGTATCCACAATATGTATAATAGATCGGTTGTAACTCCCGCATCAAAGGGACCTTATGGATTATCCTGGCGACCAGACATATTAGTATATAAAAAGGTTCAAATGGGTGGACTAGGGTAGGGAAGAAAACCGTGGGGTAAAAGTATCTATCTTTATGTTTATGTTGGGGTACCAACAACATAGGGGTAAAATAACATAACCAGAGAAACTCCATATGGGAGTAAATATTTAAGGGCAGGGGCTCCCTGCATCTCCCTTATTATTAGCGCACATCCAAACAATACTTATCAATAGTTATCACTATTGGCACATGTGTATCAATAAGATGGTACATATAACAGTTGAAACTTATTAGAAATTCTGTGAGGCAACAAATAATTACGCATCTATGCAGAAAATACCTGTAGCCTGTAATACACCTGCTTCAAGTCCGATACATATATTGTGACCGGTGGTGACTAAAAGAGGTAATGAAGTCTCTATTTGCAATTGAGGCCACTTAGTCTCCAAGCGGTAGCCAATGTTCAGTCCAGGAACCAGTAATCGTTAATTTGAAACATCCTGTTGAGAGGCACTGGATTCCTCCAAGAAAGCCAAGGCATCTGCGGGGGTGGAGAAGTCCTTGTGTCCCGACTCTGTAAATATGCGCAATCTAGCTGGAAATAAAAGTGCAAACTTGCGTTGAGCTTGGATTAATTTAGAACAGACTGGGGTCATTTCTTTCCGTGCCCGAGAGACTTCTATTGAATAATCTTGAAAGATTAGGAGCCGATTCTGTTGCCACTCGATCCTTTCTTTTTTGCGTGCTGCCATCCATATGGCGGATTTGTGGGCTGAATTTAGGCATCTGAATATTACAGTGCGCGGGCGTCTGGAGTCACGCATAGGACCCAGCCTGTGTGCCCTTTCAACCGCGAAATTGGGCAGTTCAGATGATAGCTCCAGAATTTGTAGAAGGTCTGAGCTTATAAAGGAACACAGGTCTGGGCCTTTAAGGCTTTCTGGTAGGCCGACTATGCGCAAATTATTGCGACGAGAGCGGTTCTCTAAATCGTCGACTTTGGCGAGAAGTTGGCGGTTAGTATTTCTCACTTGGTCCAGATCTTGTTGCATATCATATAGAGCTTGTTCATGTTCTTCAATTTTATTTTGGTTTGCCACCACTTGCAAATCTGTAGATTCTAGTTGCTCTTTCAACTCTCTAAGAGCAGCAGAGAATTTATTTGCCTGAGCTTCTACGATAGGAGTAACCGTGTCCTTTATTGCTTTGACAATGTCGTCGTATGTTAGCGCCATTGTAGGTTCACGTAGTGAATCTTGTTTATCCTGCAGATCTGTGTTTCCACCAGGTGGTGTTGGTTTTGTAGCACTGATGGTAGTAAAGGAATCCTCTGCCTTTGCTAAACGAGAACGTTTGGTAGAAGCTGGAGTGTGTGATCTACCAGACCTACTCATATCCACCGGGTGGCAGCAGTTAGATGCCTAGTATTTAGATTGTAAAAGAAAACATTTAATTTACAAGTACACATAACAGTTCACCAAAAAAAGATGACGAATGTAAAATGGAGAATCCAGGGGAAAATCACTGGAGAAAGCAGTTCTCCACTTCAGCATTGAATACACTCTCGGCGAATTCCACTAAAAAACCCATTGAAAATCACAGGCGAATTGTGGAGAATCATTTACGGCGAATCGGCAGACATTCGCTGTTCATTTGTGGCGAATTGCCTCCATTGAATATGGCGAATTGTTTTTTCTAACAGAAAATTCGCCGTTAACCCAGCAAATTGCCAGATTCACTGAAAAAAACGGCGAATCTGAGGCATTGAATACTGGCCCTAGTGTTGAAATTTACATCACACTGTCAACACCCAAATGTAGACAATTTTTATGTCAACATCTTTGATATGTTAACATGGAACATTCACAGAATACCGATAATTAGGGTTAATGTGCAATATGTTAAAGTCTGTACATACTGTACGTTCCCAGCTGCTGTTGATATCGGCAGCAGTGGGGACCCAGCAGGATGCAAGTATCGGCAAGGGCATACACACTTCCCTATGCCAGCGAGCAATGAGCGATGGTGCAGGGGGTTTAGGCCATTGTTAATGATCCGCTCCCTTGTCTGTATGTACAAAGGGGTGGGGGGGGGGGGGGTGTTAACAACCTGTGGGAGCGCTGATAAGATGTTAGCCAAGGCATACACACTTGGCTATATAATGAGCAATATTGCTTTGCAGGGCTAACATGAGCAATACCAATATTATATCGCCCAGTGTGTACAGGTCTGAACCCTTGAGTACCAATGTCTCTGTGATAGGTGTGCAAAATATCCGCTAAAAATGCCAGCGTCGCTCACATTTGTTATATACATTCAGATAAAAATGTGTTTAAAAAAATTTGAAATCGATGGGGTCACTGTCAACATTTTGGTCATGATCACATTCGGATGTCAACATTCCAAATGTCTATAAAAAATACAGAACCCCTCCAGAGGGCTTTGAAAATTAGATTCACAATTTACTTATTACAGCAAAAAAATAAATGACTTAAGAGTACAGACACCAAAATCTATAGTAATAAGGATTTACTGTGCGAGTTTGCGTCTGCAGTATATAAATTTCACTTACAATAGGAAAGGAGTAGATATTAAAGGAAGGTTTCATTGTAATTTACAGGAATACAACTGGGGATAAAGTGAGATTACCTGAGCACAATAAATGTCTATTTCCCAATCTGCAATTAAGGAAAAAACCCTACGACTGAAACGGTTTTAAGCTGGGTACACCCTATGAGATACTAGGGACAATTTATCATTATGAAGCAATCAATAACAATAAATTGTTCACATCATATAGTGTATGCACTATGGGGCTAATTCAAACTTAATTGCAGAGCTGCAAATTCGCAGCCATGGTGATTATCAGAGGGCTCCGCATGAGCACGGTACGCAGTGCGCATGCACAAGCCATTTGTGCAATCACAGCCAGCGACGGCCTGTGATCGCTGGCCTATGCTGGCTTATTGACAGCCGGTGCACGTTTGTGGGCGGCACACTGGTGTTTTCTGGGAATGCCCAATTAAACACAGATGGGTCCCAGCCATTGTGAGGGAGGAACACTGACGTCATCAGTGGTACCGACCTCCGCACAGCCATCGCAGCGCCAAGGAAGTTTCAGTTTATGCTGTGCTGCATACGGTGGTTTGGGTGGGGTGGGGTTTATTCAATGATCAAATTAAATTTTCCCCCTCTTTGCACATATGCGATCGCATTCACAGCACAGCGATCAGGTCTGAATGGGGACCAATATATGTCACAGGTCAGTAACGACATCCTCTGTCGTCCATACATGCAGCTGAACCTGGGGATATCGTCCAAGACAGTCTACTCCTGTATGTAGCCACTGACTATATATTGTTGGTCATTTAGAAGATTGCACATTCTGTACACACTCTGGGCCTAATTCAGACCTGATCGCTGTACTGCTAATTTTTGGAGCCCTGGGATCAGGTATATGCTGCTCCGCTATAGAGAAATCCCGCCCCATTCAAGCCTGCATATTGCTTAGCACGGCTTGTGAAAATTAGCTGTCTCTGGGATTAATTGCAAATCCTTTCGCAAGCTGCTTACCTCTGAATGACTTTTTCACTGTGTGCAGTCTGTGCATAGCCCAGGATTACTCGGTGGATGCGAAACAGGCTGTTTGGGGCCAGAGTTGACATCACATGTCTTCCCCTAAAATGCTTTGGCACTCCTGCATTATCACTGACACTCCCAGAAAATGTCCAGTTACCCCCACCCATGCTGGGTTCCTGTAATCACCTTCCATTTGGCCAGCGAAAAAAAAGTAGCAGGATTTTATCACAGATGGCCTCGTGCATGTGTACTACGGGTCATACACATGTGCATTCTATCGATAATCGTCTGGCCTGCAAACTCACAGGCCTGTGACCAGATCTGAATAAGGCCCTCTATTCGTTGAAGGAAAATCGTTGCTGACTTGGTAGCCGGTTGATAGGTCTACAGTGTTTAGATGGACAACAAAAGGACAACATGCAAAAGGTGGACATTGACAAAAAAAATTGACATTCAAAAGGTCGACATAAACAAAAAAAATTACATATTTAAAAGGTGGACATTGACAAAAGTGCGACATTCTAAAAAAGCTTGACAAATGAAAAGATCGACATGCGTTTTTTGCTTTTTCATTTCAAGTTTAGTTTACCTTTTCATCTTTTAACATTCACATGGACTCCGATAAAAAAACTCATGTCGACCAATTCATGAGTTAAATTTTTGAAAGTGTCAACGTAGAAACTATAGACCTTTCCATCCACACCCAAAAATATCATATTGTTTGTACATCGTATAGTGTGTACCCAGCTCAAGATAGATGCAAAGAAAAGCAGATAATTGGTCAGATAAATGCCACTAGCTCACTCCTAATTTCTGAGGTTTGACATAAAGGAGGAAATGGAGCTGTCCAACAACTCAACTAGCCTGGTGAGATGAATCAGAACAACAATATACATTAAGGGCAACATTAAAGCTTTGATTTCACTATCTGAAGGCATATATGATATAGACATATCATACATGTCCGATAATCCATGTACCTTCATGGAAGGGAGTGGTATAACTCACCGACAGTCGGGATTCCGACATCATTAACTTAACGTCAGAAACCCAACTGCAGGGGAAATCGTTGGGAGCACAACAAAGCCCCTTACGGGCTCTCTGTGTGCTCGCCACGCTGCGGGCAGAATGGCTCACTATGCATGCCACCTACTGTATTCTATTTTCCCTCTATGGGGGTCGTGGACCCCCACGAGGGAGAATAGACGCTGCCCGTCTGTTGGGCCTTTAGCAGTCGGAATTCCGACGTCGGTGTAACGACTGTCGGAATCCAGACTGCTGGTCAGTCACCCGGCACCCTCATGGAAATGGGTGCTTTCCTACAACCTGGTTTATCGATTGAAGCTGGTATAACAATTTGAGGTTCATAGCTGGACACAAATCTTTCCAGTGAATATATTGTAATTGGTAGTTGCCGCCCAACAAGGTTGTATTAAAAATAATATATATATTTTTTTTTTTCATTATATATATATATATATATATATATATACACGGTAGTGCGGTCCGGCACTCACTCCAAATAATCAACTGCCCTGGCGCCCATACAAACAATGGGGTACTTGAAAAGAAGAGACTGGCACTCGAGGGTCTTTGTAAAAAGCAGTGTATTCACAGCGGGTGATAAAACATCCAATGTTTCGGGGCTGCGCCCCTTTGTCAAGGTGTGAGTGGTAACAAAAGTAAATATAAGTGCTTACCTTAAATAAGGGATGGTGTGTATGGGGCTGCCCATATACACACCATCCCTTATTTAAGGTAAGCACTTATATTTACTTTTGTTACCACTCACACCTTGACAAAGGGGCGCAGCCCTGAAACGTTGGATGTTTTATCACCCGCTGTGAATACACTGCTTTTTACAAAGACCCTCGAGTGCCAGTCTCTTTTTTTCAAGTATATATATATATATATATATATATCTATATCTCTATATATAGTTCGCAAATATTTTTATGTTCGTCGAAGAGGAGAAGTGTTTTTTGAATTGTCCAGAAGTGAGTGAGCACCTCCTTCTGTATACACGTTATATCGACGACATTTTTATGTTGTGGACAGGAGGAGAGGAGAGGCTCAAACAAGTAGTCGACCATGTCAACTCTATTGAGTCGACAATTAGGTACACGGCCACATGGAGTGCTGAGGAAACACACTACTTAGACGTCACCATTAAGATCATAGATGGCAAAATCAGTACAGACGTCCACTCAAAAGATGTCGATAGGAATACATTCCTTATGGCTTCTAGCCATTATCCAGCTGCCCTCAAACGTGGCCTGCCCATGGCGCAGATGATGTGAATATCACGCATCATGAGCGACAGAGACAAACTGGAACCTAGGCTAGATGAGTTGATTCTCAAGTTTATACAGAGGGGTTACGACCCAGTACTACTTCAAGAATAAAAACTAAAAGTACTTCATCTCCCTAGGTCCCAGCTATTTGTGCCTAAAAACAAAAGTGCTTCATCTGTTCTACCTTGGACTAGCACTTTTTCTACTTCCAGCCCCATTATAAAACACGCCACAAATGCATTATGGCCTATCATAAAAACAGATCCGGATTTACCAGGACTGAAATCATTTAGGCCACTGGCGGCATTTAAAAGGGGTGCCAATCTTAAAGATCGCCTTATGAAAACAGACATCACTGGCAGAGGCATCCCCAAACCTACTAATGTGTTTTTCAAACCCCCGGGCTGTTGCTTCTCCTGTACGACCTGTAGTCATATCATTAATTGACGTACATTTAAACATCCCCACTCGACCAAACAATTCGAAATTAGACACATCATGAATTGTAAATCCACTCATGTGGTTTACGCTATCGTCTGTCCCTGTAATTTGTACTATATAGGGCAAACTACTAGATCCTTTCGCGAGAGAATGGGGTTACACCGGTCGGCCATCAACCTGTCCATAATGGGCAGGGAGGTGGACCAACCGGTGGCACGTCATTTTAAGATGTTGGGTCACACTCTGAGCTCCTTAAAGTATTTCATGATCGACCATGTCCCAGAGTCGATGAGGGGCGGTAATAGAGCCAAACAACTGTTAAACCTTGAGGCTAGGTGGATTTATAGGCTGGGGACCATCCAACCGGGTGGTCTTAATGAGAAGATTAATCTCAATAGCCTAATATGATATTTACTTTATGCCTAACACTCTAAAGTATAATCCACTGTATTATGCATTAACGTTATCTCTGCTAATATTTATGTACTTTACTGTATGTGTGTATGTATGTATGTTTTACCGTAATATTTGTGATATTTTTATCTAACACTTGTTTTTTATTATGTATTTCCACAGACCGAGTTACCCATGGCAACCAGGAACTGTGATGTTGGAGGGTACGGTGTGCCGGTGCTGACCCAGGGTGCCCCAGCAGGGTGAGTACACTGTTTCAGTACAGGCTGGCGCTGTCCCGTCTAATCCGCACAGCCAGGAGTGCCTATGGAGTCAGGTCTATTGGAATATATGTTTTATACTATCTGGCCGCCTGGGCTCCTATTGAGACTCCAGCGTCTGCGCGCCGCTGTGCAGGGTAGTGTCAGATGACGCCTCCCGCCCGTGGAACGCAAGCAGAGTGGTTGCTCAGCAACACCCTGTGTGCACCAGGGCGGAAGTGTGCGCTGACAACTTCCGGCAGCGTTTGATGCGGCTGAGAGGTCCGGGAGCGTGGCGGCTTCAGGTAAGGTATAAACGTGATCACTTTGGGGGAGCTTGTTGCTGTAGGAGGGTCTGAGGATGGGGTTTGTCCCCCGAAAAGTTACCCATTGTACTGCAAATGTGTGTATCTTAATACAGTTTTTTTCTCAAGCTGTAAAATCCCTTTGAGTGCCGTTATTGTCCTGCTTGTTGGGACTTTGGACTGTATATTTCTATTACGGGCACCTGGGTCTTATACACTTGTACATTGGAGTGCCGGCATTGTTGGATACTTATATATATATATATATAGAGATAGATATATCTATATATATATATATATCTATATCTCTCTCTATATATATATATATATATATATATATATATCTCTCTATATATATCTATATCTCTCTATATATATCTATCTATATCTATATCTATATATATATATATATATATATATATATATATATATATATATATATATATAACATAAAATCATGAAATGTACCTGGTTTACATCAAGACGTTTAACGGTTTCCAATCTCCACTCTATAAAATAGAAAAGATTAGTCAGATTTATGATGTGATTTTTTATCAAAACATTCACCACATAATTTATATATGAGAGAGACATGGTTAACTGTCATGCTTTGTCATTCCCAAAAATAATCCACATGGATTGTAAAGCATAAAAAAAAAGTAAAAAGAAGAAACATTGTGAAAAACTCATATCGACCTTTTCATGTCAACTATTGCCAACGCTGACCTTTACCACTGACGACCTTGTGCATGTCGACATTTTGTCAATGTTTGGTATTGACCTAGGCACAGCAGATCATATGAATATAGACATGCGGCATATTATTTTAATTTGCAGAAGCTGGTTGTGCATCATATTCTAATTTTGTTTTTATTGTGACATTTGTAAGAACCATGGACCTGTGTTGCATGTGGATGAAACACCACCCGCATGGCCGCCCGTCCGGGTGCGGGGCCCAAATAATTTGATGGTCAGCAACCATCGAATGATTTGGAAGGTGCACGCAGATGTAAGACACCTCTCTAGTGTCTTATATTTGTGTGCTCCCTGTAAGGGATTCAGGCAGGAAGCTGACATCTGCTGACTTCAGCTGCCTGCCCCATGAACTGGCGTCACAGGCGCATTTACATGGGAACACCCAGCACAGCCCATCACTGCCGCCCCCCGCCCGCACTGCTAGGTGCGAAAGGGACGGCAAATTAGCAGTTCACCGTGCCCGCTCGGACCCAGCGTCTGCACATCACTCCCCAGTGCGAATGCGCAGGGGAGAGAACCAACCAAAATAAGGCCCCATGTCCACCAGTTGCAGTAAAAGCAGTAGGTTCTTAATCACTGCAACTGAGCAGCCACTGTACAGCAAATACCAGGTCTTCCACGACAGTAAATTACAAATATTTTCCTTTGCATTAAGCAAATGCTGCAGTGTGCTTTCACTTTTGGCCATAACTAGTGTACACAACAACAATGGACCCTTCTGGCCCTGGCATTCTGACACTAAACCCACTTCCACCTGGTCTATAACTTGGCTGATTTGTTTAGCATCAGGAGTCCTGAGCTTTGTCCCAGGGGATCTTTAAGCTCTCAGGTGCAGACTAATGCCTGGCTGATGATCTTAGCCAGCTACAAAACCTGGGTGAGACTTGCCATACTCTCTATACCTGGATATATTATATAGTGAAAACTCCCTTTTTGATGTATTGAAAGCAGAAGTATTGGCATTGTGATCGGAGTTAATTTGACATGGGCTAAATAGTAATAGCTAAATGAATAGATGAGAGCATCTCCAAAATGGCAGGTCTTGTGGAGGTGTTGCTAAGCTGTTGTTAGTACCACCCAGAAGGAAGGAAAACCCGTAACAGCTCCTGTGTGGTCCTATCTCAGAGAACAGTTACTGTAACCAAAATTGCAGAAAAAGTTGGCTATGATAGAAAGGTCTCAGAAAACATAATGCCTCCTAGCTTGCCGTGCATGAAGCTTCATAGCTGGTGCCCATTCGGACCAAAGTTAACCATCGAAAATGCATGCAATGGGCACACTGGTGTAAAAACTGCACCACTGAGAAATGGAAGAAGAGTATCGCATCTGATGAATGGCATTTTCTTTAAGAGATGTGGACAGCTAGGTGCATGTGTATTGTTTACCTGAGGAAGAGATGGCACTATCGGAAGAGGGCAAGCAGACGGAGACATTGTGATGCTCTGGGCAAGAATTTGATGATGAATCTTGGGATCTGGCATTCATTTACATGTGCCACCTACCTAAACCTTGTTGTAGACAAAGTGCACCCATCAGGGCAACAGTGTTCCCTGACAGCAGTGACCTCCAAATTCCCAAAATCTCAATCCAATCATACTATAAGCCAGTGGTAGCCAACCCTAGCCCTTGAGAGCTACCAACAGTTCACATTTTCCAGACAACCTAGCTGCACTCCTTAATCACTGACACATTTTAAAAGATACACAGATGAAGCTAATTAGCTCACTTGAGATTCTGTGAGGAGACCTGCAAAACATGCACTGTTGGTAGCTCTCGAGGACTAGGGTTGGCTACACCAGCTATAGGCAAACGCAAGGGGGAGGTTTCTGGTTGCCCAGAAAACCCCCCTCCTCTTGGCAAGTGCCTTAAATTGTGACACCAACAGGATCTGCTGCTAACGTCATGATGCCAAGTAGCACACAAAACTTTCAGAGGTCTTGTGAAGAACATGCATTTTGGTGACATATGGAGGATCTACATAATATTAGGCAGCGGGTATAACTCATCCTCGGCATATAAAAAATGCAGTCCCTACCTTTTTTCTATAAATCGTAAGGACTGAACACTGAAGGCAAAGTAAACTTAGAAAAACACTTAGTTGGTGGTGGATAAAACAGGGGCGCCCATCACATATAAATATAAAGAAGGGGTAGAATCTAATCAATTTACAGTCCAAAAGTTAAACACAACTCATTTTTGGGAATCAAAATAGACTGCTGCTAATTTTGGAATGATCCCTGAGGGATAATTAAATGCCTACACCAATAATTTGCAGACTGACTGAGTGAATAAAAACAGAAAGTATAAAATGCCCAAAATGACCTCAAATTAAAGAAGCACCTTGAATGTTGGAAACATAAGCATCTACACCAATGCCGGGGCCAGTGAAACTGTATCCAAGAATATAGCCACTGACTTTGGCACACACAGAAAACAGGACAGTCATGTGCTTGTTTTCTGAAATGCAGCCCTTTGCCACACCTAAACACCAGCAGCATGTTAATGATGCTGTGGGTTTTGGTGCACTGTGAAATGCTGCAGCTTTGGGAACCTATGAGCTACATTGCAGGACCTGATCTGCAAGAACAAATTGCAGCTCCAGAGTGCGAGTCAAGAAAAACTACAACTGTAAAAATATTAATTCAGTTTATGAACGTTAAAGCAAAGGGTACAGTTAACTCTTTTCACTTCTTCAGCTGGTCACTGGTCATTCGTTTCATTGTGCGACCACTTACCTTTTGGCCATGTCATGTCCATGGCATGTAAATAATTTTTCCTTGGATAATGTACTCCAGCTCCCCAAGCAACCAGTGGTGTCAGGGTTTCTGAAGGATGTCCAGCACCATGGGAGCCTAAAAAGCAAAGCAGATGTTCCTTGGTTAATGTTGTGCTTTTAAAATTGTTGCACAATGAAGTGTAATATGTTGGAAGTTCAGAGTCTGGATACAATTAAACCATAAAAATATATTTTTATTTGATAATATAGCTGAGCACTACTTGGGTGAAAATGGCTGATCATGAAGAAAGTAACAGGTACAGCACTGAGGTCATGGATTAGATTCCCACCATCGCCCTAACTGTACGGAGTTTGTATATTCTCCCCATCTAAGTGGACATAGAGGGAGAATAGAATAGTGTGCTGAGTGCAGCGAGGCACCTGTCCCGGAGCATGGAGAGCATGCGCGGGGAGGCAGTACACGAATACAGTGTCCAAATCCACATATGTCAACATGACACCAAAACAGCTAAAAAAATACTGTCAACCTTTTTTCATGTCAACCTTTGGACCATTTCGACCTAATGCATGTCAACCCTATTCATGTGTCGACCTACCTGTCAAACCAATAGTGGTCAACTTACTGACTGCCGACCTTAGGCTTGTCGACCTAATGATCCACACCCTTGTAGGCTTACACAGTGCACATGACCCTGTAGTAATGCGTGCACAAGAATGAGTGATGCAAAATCCTACATCATTTTCATTTCGGGTGCCGGATGACTGACTGACAGGGGGGATCCCAACTTACAGGGGATATTCTCCCTTGTGGGGGTCCATGACCCCCATAGAGGGAGAAAAGAACCTGTGGCTGGCGAAGCAAGCCACCGAGCCTGCAGCGTGGTGAACGCAGGGATCCCGCAAAGGGCTTATTTGTGCTCACACCCCTGCCGGAGTACCAGCAGTAGGGATTCCAAAGTCGAGATACTAACCGTTGGGAACCCCCTGTTGGAGCGCCATACCACAACCTTCCATTTCAGCAGTACTTACAAATGGGCTGTAAAAGGCATAGCAACAGAATTTCAGGCTGTGCAGAAGTGGACAGAAAAACAATACACATATTCCATGGGTATCATTTGCACTAATTCTTTCTCACGTGTACCCTTATTATTATAACGCATTTCAAACCAAACATAGATCGCTGTCAGTGCACTGCACCCAGCTCTACAGATGGGTGAGAGCACACTTTGGGCACAATTCTGTTTGGCATGCAAAGCAGCGTTAGTTTGCAGCTTTGCGAGCCATGTAACTCCATCCGCCGCCCGTATAAATGTCCACCCCCCACTAGTCGTCGAATTTCCCCGCAGCACTGGAAATGGATGTTTTGCATAAACATCATAGAAACATAGAATTTGACAGCAGATAAGAACCACTTGGCCCATCTAGTCATCTAGCCCTTTTTTAAACATGTTACCCCAAACCATATTTGATCCTTATTTTTTGTAAGGATATCAATATGCCTATCCCAAGCATGTTTAAATTGTACTACTGTATTTGCCCCTACCACCTCTGATGGTAGGCTATTCCACTTATCTACTACTCTTTCTGTGAAGTAATTCTTCCTCACATTTCCCCTGAATCTTTCCTCTAGTTTCAGTGCATGGCCTCGTGTTCTGTTGCTTCTCCTACTGTGAAGAATGTCTCCCACCTGTACCTTGTTAAAACCCTTGATATATTTGAAAGTTTCTATCATGTCCCCCCTTTCCCTTCTCTGCTCTAAAGTATACATATTAAGATCTTTTAGTCTTTCCTGGTACGTTTTGTGATGTAGGCCATGAAACCATTTTAGTTGCCCTTCTTTGTACAGTCTGTAATGAATTTATATCCTTCTGGAGATATGGCATCCAGAACTGAACACAATACTCTAGATGAGGTCGTACCAATGACCTATACAGTGGCATTATTACTTCTTTCTTTCTACTGCTGATACCTCTCCCTATGCAACCAAGCATCTGACTAGCCTTCTTCATTGCTTTGTTACATTGCCTACCTGCTTTTAAGTCCCCTGAAATAGTGACACCTAGATCCCTCTTCCTCAGTAGTTTCCATTATAGTGCCATTTATACTGTATTTAGTCTTTGGATTTCTGAGACCTAAGTGCATGATTTTGCATTTTTTGGCATTAAACTGTAGTTGCCATGCTCTTGGCCATTCCTCTAATCTACCTAGATCCTCAATCATTTGTTTTACCCCTCCTGGTGTGTCTACCCTGTTGCATACCTTTGTGTCATCTGCAAAAAGGCACATTTTACCCTCAATTCCATTTGCAATATCACCAATTGCATCTATCACATCTATTCGCAGAACTGCCTGGGTGCCTGAAATAATTCGATGGTCACCGACCATCGAATGATTTCTGAAGCGCTCGCTAATCTAAGTCTCTGGTGACTCAGATTTGCGGTGCCATGCTCCGAGAACAGAGCGGGCAGATGACATCTGGTGACGTCAGTTGCCAGCCCCTAGAAGGCAGGTTGCCGCCCCTGTTCGTAAGTGGACGCCAAGCATTTTCCTGGGCGCACCCAGTGTTTCCGTGGGAACACCCAGGAAACACAGGGCATTCGCATGCGTGCACCCCCTGGCACGCCCCTCCCCCTCTGTGAGCACTTCGGAGACTACGCAAGTCTCCGAGGACGCCCGCAGAGAAGACCTGCACATGCGCATAAGTGATTATGCACAGGCCGTAAACGTCGGTCCCCATTGTGATTTTGCGACGGTGCAAAGCGACGGTGCAAATTAACCAGAATCACCCCCTTTATGTATCCGCACATGCAGTGCCATAGCAAGTTTGGATGACTTGCAATGAAACTCTTCACCAGTAATATGCATTATTTCCATAACTGATGTTTTTTTTTTTATATTGTTTTACCATAAGAAACAAAGAATAAATATCATGCAGATAGTGCATAATTCAACGTCCAAGTGACATGTCCACTTTAACAAACGAATGATTTAGAAAATAGCAGAAGAAATGGTGTACGGAATACTATGCATCCATACATCTACTCACCCCAGTCTGTCATGCCGTGGTCAGAGGTGAAGATGAAAGCGGTTTTATCATCATTTCCATAAAAGTCTTCAATAAAGGTTACCATGTCTTTGACTCCTTCATCAACTTTCTTCACATTTTCTTTGTACTCCCTTTTAGGAAAGAGTTCAGAAATATACTTATTGAAATGATGAGCAGATGAGAAATGGGAAAAAAAAAACACAAAGTGCAATAGGTTCCCTTTCCACATACACATTTGGAGAAAAAAGCTAGATATTAATTTTTCTGTTTCATGGTGAGATCTGACAATGTCTGAGGACAAGAGTGACCTTCACGTCACATTCATTCACATGAGTCTATTTCATTCCATGAACAATATAGCTAAGCCTCTAGGGATATGAACTCGTCATGTTATAGATCTGATGAGAAAACAACGTACTGGCAGACGTTTGCAATTTGTGTTTAAGTTTGCATTATATTTACATGCTCTATGTCAGCCAGACCAAATCCAAACTATAATTTTCTTGTAATATATAAAAATAGTAAATGCCTGCGCGGCAATTATGGGTAATAGCAAATCTAGTACAGTGAACCAGTTGTCACATATGTCGCGTGTATCAATGTGTGCCCATATAGTGTTATTTTTGTTTATGTTATAAATGGGACCGCAACACACACAGCAATACAAAATAACCACTCAAAACTGTAACATAATAAATCATACAGAGAGGAAATATAAATTATGAACAATAAGAGTCAAGGACAAATCAGTCTAGAACTTTAACTCATTTTTTGTGGTTCTTTGTTACATAATAAGGCTGAAGTAAAAAATAAAAAACACTTGAACCAGCTGTAAATTTGGTGCAAGAGAAGTATCCAAAATCAGGTGGCTCTCTGCACACACACTGTTAGATAATCACATTGCCTTACTCTTTCATATCTGCAGTACAATGTTTTACCACACGGAGCAGAAACCCTCTCGCCCTATTCAATGTTTGGGACTAATCCTCGCCGTTAGAGGGTGGCGAGGATCCCCTTAAATGGCGAGGTTCACCGCCAATGCGGTGAGTACGCCACATTTTGTGGCAAGACTCCTCATTTTAATGGCCACACTCACCATTTTCACCTCGTCTCAGGGAACAGGTGAGGAGGCAAACTGCAAGTGAACCTCACCTCAGGGGAAGTGTTGAATACACTGACAGCGTGTTATCAGCACTTCTCGCCGTCAATAACTCGCCATCAGAGCATTGAATACCCACATGTGTTTTTGTTTAGTGCTATTTTGCAGCTTGCTTCAAAAATGTGTTGCTTTATGTTCATCTGCAGTTAATAAAAAGTTGGAAGCAGAAGTTCCTTGTCTCCATATCTGTGTTGTGTCACTGACCACCTACACTCACAACTTTTCACAGAACTCAAGATGCAATACGGTACATGTCCTCACTCAACTTAGCCTATATGTGAATGCATATGACTACCAATTCAACTGTTTCATAGTTACATAGTAGTTAAGGCTAAATAAAGACTTGCGTCCATCAAGTTCAACCTTTGTTATTAAACTGCATGATCTATTTGCTTCATCCCTTATATAACTGAAATCTGATTTAATAATATAAAGATTTTAATTGTTATCTGTACCCCTGGATGTTTTTGCCCAATAGATGATTGTCCAAACTTATTTTAAAAGAATTTATTGTCTCTGCCGACACCACTTCTCCAGGAAGAGAGTTCCACAATTTTACTGCCCTGTCCATAAAAAAATATTTTCTTTTAAGGGTACGAAATCTTCTTTCCTCTAGTCTAAACATGCCCACGTGTCCTAGAGATGCACCTGAGAGAGGTACAACTCTGAATCAAGTGATCAGCTATTGAACATGCACAGTGCTAAAACTCACAAGTGTGTGCAAAATAGATTTGTGTGTTCTTCGCAAATCTATAACCTGCCTTTCTTCCATCTGGAATCATCACCATTGAATATACTGTAATTATATTTGTTAAGTAGGTCACCCTAAGTAGTATTTTCTCCAAAGAATACAGTACAGCAACAGTTCATCAGTGACTGAGTCTGATGTCATTTAGGGATGGGGGGCAACATCTAGGGGGAGGAAAGAGGCCAGTGTCTTCATCATTAGACAGACATTCCCTGGCTTCATACAAGGATCTATTACAAGTGGCTTATGCAACCTCATAAGTGCTGCAAGCCACTCGATGTGTTAAAGTGATCTGATAATGTAAGAAAGAAATGGGGGGGGGGGGATAGCAGCGCTCTAAGAATATTTAGTTCAAAAAATTAGAATTGGATGATCTGTACAAATGGGTTTAATAATAAAATTAAAGACAATTAATACATAATCTAAAATCATGTCATGACATTAAAACAATAGCGTATAAACAATGCCCATGTCCACAATTAAGCAGCATGTATGGAGGGAGAGTCCGTTCCCATAAGGCCCCAATTTTTAGTTATAGAAATGGATGGAAATAGTTACCACTCCTGGCTAGATGGATTAGACACCATCCGTGAGTCCAAGTGGCCGGCACAAGATTGGCACAAGATTGGCACAAATAACCGTGATTCACTGGCAAATTGATGGTATGGTGGGTCTTTGTGTAGCCAAGGAGGAGGCACTGGTGCACCAGAGAAAGAGTTCGGAGGACTTCCAAGTTGGAAAGTGGTGGTCAAACTTGGTTGAATCCTGTGGGGCTGGACTGGACTGCAATCCCAAATAGGCTGGTGGAGAGTGGGCAAGCACTGTGTGACGCATTTCGCTGCTCCTGGCAGCTATATCAAAGCACTGAAGGTGGGGCACGTGCACAGAGAGTTAGATTTCTGTGAGTTAATTTGTTTCTGTGCAGGGTAAATACTGGCTGCATTATTATTACACTGCAATTTTAGATTTCAGTTTCAACACACCCCACCCAAATCTAACTCTCTCTGCACATGTTACATCTGCCCCACCTGCAGTGCCCATTTTCCCAAAAAATTGTACTGCAAACAGATCTGAATAAGGGCCTATGAGTGGAGCCCATACTGTGCATCTGCAGCAGGGTCCTGCTTTGTCAAAAGCACTATGGTTGCAGACACCAATAGATTATTATTATTTTTATAACCAGGAGCCCAAGGTGTGCTCCCATCACCCAGTGCGCAAGTGCAAAACCTGTGCATAGGGGGTGTACGTACTTATGAACCCTCTCCAAAACGAGAAGGGCCCCATTACTTCCCCTAATCTCTCCCAGCCAAAAGGCAAAAGAGGGGAAAAGAAGGACGGTGGGTCTTCCTCACCGAAGCTCGGAAAGACCTTCTTCCCTCAATCCCAGAAAGGGTTAGGGCGGGTGGGTTCTTCGTACCGAAGTTTGGAGAACCCGTAATGGACTTCCCTCCGCCTTTCGGCTTGGAGTTGCCCCAACATCAAACAACAAAAACTTTGGAAAAGTGCTGTGCATAATAAATAAATAAATAAATAAATAATAAAACCCCCAACCAAAAGGCCCAGGGTAGGGGTGTGAGAAATTGTCCTGCCCCGGCCAAAAGGCCCAGTGCTGCTTAACCTTAAGGGAGAGTGCACAGTGCAGGTGCCATACTAGTACATGGTGTACAGCATGGGTCTTCAACCTGTGGCCCTCCAGATGTTGTGGAACTACATGTCCCAGCATGCCCTGACCGTTTTGGCATGCTCTTATAGGAAAAAATGTGGCAATGCATGTTGGAACATGTAGTTTCCCAACATCTGGAGGGCCACAGGTTGAAGGCCCATGGTGTACAGGCTCACCAGTGCTGGTTTCAGGTACCCCTGGGTGCACAGTGCAGCTCTAGGCAGTCGGCCAATCAACGTCTTTCCAAGTGTTTCTCTGCTCTCACCCTAGGGTGTTTTCCAACCCCTGCCATGGGAATGGATACTCCACCGGTCTTTTCCATTGACTCCCTAAAGCAATCTACTCAGTCCCAATGTTTCTAGCATCCCAAGGTTAAGGTACAGTACTAAGCTGGGATTTCCGCTGTCTCCCCATCAGAGGCTATGAACCTTCGGAATGGGAGCAATCTACTCCGTCCCAGCATGTTCACGCTCCTTGGGAATGGATACTAGACTGGGCTTTTTGCTGTCTCATTCTTCAGGGGCCACAAACACAATCAAGAGAGCCACCTACTGGGCACTGCGTTTCTCCCCTCCCTTACCATTGGGGGGACGGAGGAAGAGTATCTTAGTTCCTGCTTCCTGCTCCTACACGGCAGGGTGAAAGTACTCAGCTAGACTTCTCCCTGCTCCCAGGCATGAGGGGTCCCACACCCTCCAACCACTATAGAAGTTACTCAATCAGGCTTTTCTCTATTCTTCTGCCAGGGGTCAGTCCACACCCACTGATAAGAACAGATTCTACACTTGATCTTAGCCAAAGAGGCAGAGAAGCGTAAAAACGTTTGTACACATTTTTATTTAGACCATCTGAAATCTTTTACCCTTTGTAGGTAAAGAGTAACTGCCCTTACTGGATCCAGTAAATGCCAATTTTATTCCTCTCTATCTGTGGTTTCAGGAATGAAAACAGGTAAGATAATTTCTTGATTCAAATGGAATCTTGAGACGATTTTTGGTAGAAAATCTGGATGAGTCCTCAGCAGAATTCTATCTGGAAAGAATATTAGATATGGTTCTTCTGACCATAAGGCTTGTATCTCGTTTATTCTTCTTGCAGATGTGATAGCGATCAAGAAGACAGTTTTCCAAGTGATCAGTTTTAATTCCGCCTCCTCAAAAGGTTTGAATGGTGGATTAACGAATGCCTTTATAACTAAATTAAGATCCCAGGGTGACACCATCGATTTCCTGGGAGGTCTCAATTTCTTGATGGCTCTTCAAAATCTGATGATTAGTTCATCCTCAGATAGCTTACGTTGCAACAGTACACTTAATGCTGCTATTTGACATTTCAAGGTGGATACTGGCAATCCTAAATGGAAGCCATAACACAAGAATTGTAAGACTTGAGAAGTAGGAGTTTCAGACAAAGTTGAAGGCACTTCTTGCCAGTTTAAGAACTTTTTCCAAATTCTATAATACGCCAAGAAGGATACTTCTTTTCTTGCTTTTAATAAGATATCAATCACTTGATCAGACACTCCTTGTTGCCTTAAGGTATTCCTTTAAATTTCCATGCCTTTAGACAAAATACCCGGGTCCTTGTCTTACAAGATCTGACATCACTGGGGGTAGCAGTTCTTGGGTATCTAACTTCAATATCATTGGAAGCTATGGTCTCCTTGGCCAGTACAGTAGGACTGCAATGACTGAGACTTGATCTTCCAGTATATTTTTCAGAACACCACTTATCAGTTGTATGGGTGGAAATATGAAACCCAGTCGGAACTTCCACTTCACTGAAAGGGCATCTGTTGCCGCTGCTTCTGGCAGATAAAATATTGAATAGAATATGCTCAATTTGCTGTTGCTCTGTGTAGCCATGAGGTCTATCTCTGGCATTCCAAACTTTCTCACCACCATCTTAAAAGCTCCCATTCTCCTGGACTGATATCCTTCCTGCTCAGGAAGTCTGCCACCACATTGTCTTTCCCTAGCAGAGATATTGAGGATATGGACATTATCTTTACTTCTGTCCAGTTGAGTATTTCCTTGGTAATATTCATCAGAGCTTTGCTCCTTGTGCCTCCTTGAGGATTCAAGTGAGCTAAAGTTGTTACATTGTCTGAGAATACTCTCACATGTCTGTTTACCAGAAGATTTTCGAAATGCTGTATTGCACACCATACCACCAGTAATGCTCTTAAGTTGGATGCCATCTGACTTTCTTCTGGTGACCACCTTCCTTGTGCTATGTAATTCTGACACTGCACCCCCCAGCCACTTTCGCTTGTGTCTGTAGTAAGGCATACGAATTGTTGCAACTGGAGAGATGTGAACCGGTTTTGTAACCCCTTGGACCACCAGATCAGGGAATTCTTTAATTGTTGATCCATCTTTATTCTTGTTTCTCCCTGTTTTTATATGCGGCAGTAACTTCCATTGGAGAGTCCTCATTCTCCACTGAGCCCAAGGCGCAATCTTTATAGCGGATACCATCATTCCCAGTAGCTGTTGACCTTCTTCTAGAGATATGAAATGGTTCTTTGAGTACTTTACAGCCAGATTCTGTATCTTTAGACATCTTTCTTGGGACAAGGAGATTATGAACCGTACTGTATCTATCCTTACGCCTAAGAACTGGATATTTTGAACTGGTTTTAGTTGACTTTTTTCATGTTGATTAACCAACCATGTAGCCTCAGGTGATTCATAACTTCTTTTAGATGACTTTCTAATTCTTCACTTGAAATCCCTTCGACCAGGATGTCATCTAAGTATAGCCATACTTGTATTCTGGTTTCACTCAGATGAGCTATGAGGGTGATCAACACTTCTGTGAAAACTCGGGGAGATGATGTTAGACCGAAAGGCAGACATGTGAATTGATAGTGGTTGTTGAACACACAGAATCTTAGGAATTTCCTGTCCTGCCTGTGTATAGGTATGTGGTAGTAGGCATCCTTCAGATTGAAGGCTGAGAGAAAGTCGTTTCTTCTGAGACCGGCCAGTATAGATGGAAGGGTTTCCATTCTGAAACTTCTCTTTTCTAAGAACAAATTTAGTTTTCTTAAGTCTAGGATTGATCTGAATCCTCCCGTAAGTTTTTGAACCAGAAATAGGTTTGATTAAAACCCTCTTTGTTTCTGTTCTTCTGGAACCAATTCTACTGCTTCCAGGGTTAGCAGTTGTGACACGATTTCTTTCAATGCGTCTTTCTCCGCTTTGCCCTCTTTTTTGGTACATGAGAGAATTCCAGTCTGAAGCCTTCTCTTATTATAGACACGACCCACTTGTCCTTTACCGATTTTTGCCATAAATCTGCAAAGGTCAGAAGTCTTGCCCCCACCGGTATTTCTCTGGCACAGTCATTGTCTGGGGAATCTTATGGAATATTGACGAAAGGACTGCCTAGAACCTGCCCCTCTGCGATTATACTGGCGTCCTGGTCTATAACTTCTGGCCTCTCTTAAGTATTGTCTTGAAGGTGTGAATAAGCACCTCACTGGTGGAGAGGTGCTTATTCACAGTGCTCAGGAGCCAATCACCCTCACTTGGACACACACCTTACCAGCCTTATTCCTGTTTGAATTTACCAACTTTGGTACCAAAATACTCTCTAGTTACCTTTTGGTACAATCCGGCATCAAGGGAGACAGGCATATCCAGCTTGCTGACATCATACAGCCAAATGCCGCCTCACCACAAAGGAAAGCCACTTTGCCGTCATCATACCAGAGGAACTCATAACTTACCTAGGATACAGAGAGACACTCCGGTACCAGCCTTGGGAAATATTGGCCCTACAAAAACGGATCCGTGCTATTTGCTAAGTGATGGGTGCATATACACTGCACAGAATATTGCACCTCTTTTATGTTGCTATTAATTTTTTAGATTTTATATATAATAGTGCATGTAATTTTATTCTGTTTGTTGCTTATTATTATTATTAATTTTTGGTACTTATGTAGTATCTGGGCTGCCGATTTTTTGATTGTATGCCTTAAGTTAAGGCATACAATCAGATGCGATGCGATGCGATATCGCATCGCATCGCATCCGATATCGGATGCGATGACCCGATTTTTCCATAGGAATCAATGTTAAAATGATTCCTATGGAAAAATGGGTCCTTTTCATACCCCTACTATCCAAGTGGGCATGGAGTTGGATATAAACCTGTGGCGAGCGTAGCGAGCCACCGAGCCCGAAGCGTGGCGAGCGAAGCGAGCCCCGCGAGGGGACGGTATTCGTCCCCTCGCGGGGCTCGCTTCGCTCGCCACGCTTCGGGCTCGGTGGCTCGCTACGCTCGCCACAGGTTTATATCCAACTCCATGCCCACTTGGATAGTAGGGGTATGAAAAGGACCCATTTTTCCCATTGAATTCCATGTTAAAATGGACTCAGTCCATTTTAACATTGATTCCTATGGAAAAATCGGGTCATCGCATCGCATCGAATCGAATCGCATGGTCGCATGTGATGCGATGCGATCTCCCGATCCGACCCGATTTAGAAATCGGCAGCCCAGATACTACATAAGTACCTAATTTTTTTTTACTATATATCGATGGAACAATGATCTCCTCTAGCCACCAAGTACGCTGCCTTGGCATTACTCTTGATTCCTCTCTCTCCTTTAAACCACACAATCAGTATTTCTCACAGTCCTGTCGTTTCCACCTCAAAAATATTTCCAGGATCAGACCCTATCCAGGATGCTACAAAGACCCTCATCCACTCACTACTACTAGATTTCTACTGTAATCTCCTACTTTCTCCCTGAAAAACACCTCTCTCCACTCCAATCTATACTTAGGGCAGTATTCAATGAGAAAAATTCTCTGTATTTTATGGCGAGTTTGTGCTTTTCTCGCGTTGGACGGAGACTTTTGCTCTCAAAAAGCGAGCAACCCTATTCAACGTGCACTTCTCGCGGTCTTTCTAAGTGATTTTCGCCGTGTCTCTCCGTGTAGCAATTATCCATCTTTTCATGGAGAAGTGGAATATGAACTTTTACAATAAAAGGTTTTTTGTTTTAATTTTGGTGAAAATAACTCAGGAATTTTAATCTGTGAAAGGGCATTATAGCACATGAATATATATTTAATTTAATTTTTTTTTTACACAGAGCAGCCAGCAGGGGGGCCGGGAGCAGAGCCGCTCATTAGATATTCATATATTCACTGCACCCGATCATTACATATGCATGATCGGGTGCAGTGAATACCCGGCCCCCTGTTGGCTCTCCGGGGGGGGCAGCCTGTGCTGCCTGGCTCCCGGGGAGCCCACCTCCCCACCCACATACATTCTGGGGCAGGCAGGGAGACTTCCACCTCCCTGCCTGCCACCGTCCTCTGGCTCCCTGTGGCGTCACCTCATACGCCGGATTGGCTGATACTCGCTGCGAGGGGCGGCGAGTATCAGTCACATTGAATAGTGTATAAAGTGCCGTGACGGAGAATCTCCAAACATGGAGAATCTCCGCAAAAACACGGCGAGTGCATGGCTCATCTTCCTATCCAAACGTACTACGCCCACCTTTCCCTTCAGAATAAAATTCAAGCTCCTCACATACACACACTTACAAAGCCGTCACCTATTCCTCTCCCACCTACATATCGGACCTTGGGCCTTATTCTAGTTCACTCTTAGAGGCAAATTCCTTCTCAAATGGACAAAACCAGGTGCACTGCAGGTGGGGTAGATATAACACATGCAGAGAGAATTAGATTTGGGTGGGGTTTTTCTTCAAAGTGAGATCTATATTGCAGTGTAGAAATAAAGCAGTCAGTTACTATCCCTGCACCGAAACAAAATAACTCACCTAAATCTAATGCTATCTGCACCTGTTACATCTGCCCCCCTGCAGTGCACATGGTTTTGTCCATCTGAGAAGGAATTTGCCTCTAAGAGTGAGCTAGAATAAGGCCCCTTGTCTCTCTTTACACATCCACCAGCCCTCTCTGCTCCACAAATGCATGTCGCCTCTCCAGCAAACTGGTTACTTCTTTCCATTCCTGCCTCCTTCTCTTTAGAATGTAAGCTCTAACGAGCAGGGCCCTCTCTCCACATGTGCTTTTCTAGGAATATATCTCTGCCACTGTTAAGACTGTGTCAGTGTCCGCAGCAATTATCTTTTATCTACCATGTACTTGTCCAAATTTGCATTTGTACTGTAAATCACTATTTTTTTGTTTTGTTCTTTTGCTCATCTATGTATTGTCAGGCACTGCGGAACCCTTGTGGCGCTATATAAATAAAAGATAATAATAACTACAATTCTGTTTTCATTAATTAATATTGCATATGTATCATATTGGAGAATGCTAAATCTTAGTATCAGCTAAGTTGGCATATCTGACTATTGCATATCTTGTGGTTCGGTCAGCAGCGTAATCAGCGACTCCTCGTGCTTTTGCCCAACCAGCAATCCACTGAAAGCTAACCGCGCTGCCATCAGACATCAGTGATCATCTGCCCAGCGCTGACATAGGTGGAGGAAGCAGTGGAATTAATCCTACATGTGTTAACATGATAGTACAGAGCCAGTGGCCAAACACAGAGGGACACGATTCCTGACTGCACACTACTCCTCTGCTACTCCTTCATATAAAGACTGCTCCCTTCCACTCCATTTGTAAGCACTGTGGATATTTCAAATTGAGAGGAGGGGGTTCTCATAAATAAAAAGCCTAATCAAGGGGTATGGGAGAGAAAAAAGGTTGCGAACCGCTGGTCTCCTGTATGGCCAGCATAAAGGTCCATAGACACTGGGCGATTTTGCTTAGAGTGTATGGGCAGCGAAGATGGGGAAAATCACTGGGCTGGAAATCACTCAGTGCATACACACTCAGCGATTTTCACTCACTTTAGCGATTTTCTTGGGAGTTGTAGACTTTCCATAGCAGGACACTATGGAAAGCCGTCCACCCCCCCCCCCCCCCCCACCCGCTCATCCGCGCTCCCAACCAATGATGTGGGAGCGTGCATTGGCGCTCACCTCTCATTGCGGACCTGTACACACTGGGCGGCTTTTGAGCTGAAAGCAGCTCAAAAGACGAAACTGAGCTGCTCTTCAGCTCACATTCACCCAAGTGTGTGTGGGCCTTTAGAGACTAAAGACTTAAGTTGAACTATTATGAACAGGAACCTTGCACAGCTCAGACATGTCACATGGTTGCCCACATGGCGCTGTCTCAGATAAACTATTTAACAGTAATGACACTTTTGTTGTTTATCTCCCTTCCACCCAACTTTACTCACTAAATACAAGGCAAAATTAAAGTCCATGCACCAAACCAGATCAAACTAGCCAGATATCAATATTTGTATCAATAGGGTGTAGGCCTCACATAGATAAATTACTCCTTGTATATTCTGTATATACCTGTGCATACATTAGAAGTGCAATATAATAAAGCAATATTTCATCTGTCACTACTATGAAATCACTGTAATTGACACACTCAGTCAGGATGTCATCACCAATATCCATCAAGTAAAACCATTGATTAACAGTTTACTGGTCTGATTATGTTCTTGAGAGCAGATATTTGACGCCAATAACAACCCAGTAACACTGACAGCAATCTCATTTGCCATCAGATTAACATGATAGGAATCCATATGCCAGGATGGAATAATGGTTATGTTATCACAAGTAGTAATGTGATTCTGGAAAATAATTTAATTAAATGGTGGTGATGGCATTAAATCATTTTAACTAGAAAATAACTTATTGGAAATGTTGATATCGGAGCAGCAGTTTTGACTGTATAATATTTTTGTCTTTGCAGTTTATAAAGCGTTGTCATGTGTGCAGGTCAGGCCGCTGACAATTCATTTTATTAGCACTAATTATCAATACTACCTGTTCTCTAATACACATGATCCAATAACTGGACAGCTAAAACTCAGAACAGAGTTCCTACCCTCATGCTCTATTACACAGTGATGTTGTAATTCAAATGAAAAATATTTTGCTGAATATGAAACCATTTTTAGTGTATGACCAGTGATTGTAAAAGTAACTCAACAGACAGTTGCAGAAAGGTCATGAATTCATATTACACTGCAGCCCGGACCATTACAGTCTGCAGATGAATGCCTTTGGAGAAATAATAGGGAAGGAATGGCATCAAACAGCTACTACGGTTCAGAAACTTGCAGTCTTTCCCAGGTTAATATCTCACAGCAGAATGCGCACACTTAGTATGGTAAGTACATACCTTGAACCCGGCCTATGTGCATGTCCGTTGGTATCCAACCCAAGAAGATGAAGGAAAAACACAGCTTTCTCTTCATTCAGCTTTTTTAACAGTGTTTGGTTGCTTTGAGCAGATCTGAAAAAAATCTTTAAAAAAAAAAATAATAATAAATTTAAAATTGTTGCAGAATATAACTTTGAAAAATAACACATCAAGAAAAGACAAGGAAATGTACACCAGTGCTATATTAAAAACCATTACAGTATGTCTGTAACATGTTCAGCAATAGGTGGGAAAAAGGCTGGAAGAGTCTATGCTAGCTCTAAAAACACTTGTGGAGCAACTAATACCCCTTTCACATTGCACTCAATTACTGGGTTCATGCCGGTTTCTTGCTGGTCCGACCTAGTAATTGGTGCAATGTGAAAGGGGTTACCGTGTCCAGCAAACCGGTAGAAACATGGCAATACGAACCGGTAAAAATAGAATGGTTCTTACCGGTTCATTGCCGTGTTGCTTTGTGGCGTGAACGGGTTAATCGGGTCGAGCGACCTGTTTCCCGTTCACACTATGGAGGAGGCAGTGCTTCTAGCAGCGCCAGCTCTAAGCACTACCTACTCCCCCACCTCCGCATGACATCAGCGAACCAGCAATATTGCCAGTTCACTGAAGCAATCTGAACAGTGCAAAATGCAGAGTTGCACCGGGACTGAACTGTTTCAAAGCCCCAGTGCGACACTGCATTTTGCGATGTGAAAGCGGTATCAAGGAAAATTACACATCTCAAAGGTGAAGTGTTGCTGCATAGAGCAAAGAAAAGGTGAAAAGAAAACATTTACAAATGTTGTACAAACAAATAACATGGCTTTTATGAATAACAATTAAAAATGGGTACTTATGTATTAGCAGGGCACCCGCCTACGCTGACAATGTTGTCAGTGTAGTGTAGCCGAGCACCCTGCTAATATCTGGCTTTATACTTATTGAGCGGGCGGCAGTGAAGGGCAGGCAGCGGGCGGCAGGCGGGAGGGAGAACGGCACACATCAGTCCGGCGGTGAAGAGTGGGCGGCGGGGCACTGAAGGGCAGGCGGGAGAGCGGCACACATGAGTCCTCCGGCGCCACGTATTTCAGTGTATTGCCGCTGGGGGAGCATCACATGGTTTCCCTGCTCCAACAGCGGCACTGCGCTAATTGCGTACATTGGGGAGCAGGGATCTGACTCCGGTGCACACAGGAGGGGGAGCACAACGCTGCCGCCAGGAACATGTAAGTATAAGGCACCACACACACTAACAACGTCATATCCCCACTATCCACATCATACCCCCAGTATCCACGCGGGCATGGAGTTAATTTTATAAAGGCAACCGTGGCAAGCGCACACGGATCCGCTGCCCCTCGCCACGCTTCAGGCACGGTGGCTCGCCACACTTTATAGAATTAACTCCACGCCCACGTTGATACTGGGGGTATGACGTGAATAGTGGGTATATGAACCATTGTGTATTAGCACAGCTCCAGTTACGTAAATTACGTAGTTTATGTAAGTTAGGTAAATTACGTAAATTACACAGTTTACGTAGCCAGTATAGTGATGTATTGGTATTCTCAATACACCAGTACGCAAACGACATAATGGGCGCCCTGCTAATACACAACTACCTAAAAAAAGTACCTAGCCAGTGACCTAGATACACACCAATAATCTCCTTCTTTTACATCAACAGAGTCAAATCATTATATAGAGACTATGGAGGTCATTCTGGTTGACTGGCAAAGCTGCGAATTTCCAGCTCCCCCCTTGCATGCCGCGATCGCCTGCAGGTATGTGATCCATTCGCGGCCTTGCATGCGGGGACAAAATCATTCGATGGTCTGGGACCATCGAATGATTTTGCAAGTGTTCGCAGATCTGAGACCCCTCTGTGATGTCTCAGATCTGTGGGCACCCTGTGTGGGAAGCGAGCAGGCAGCTGACATCCACTGACGAGTACATGCAGGGGAGCATGTTAATTAGAATAGGGGCCTATATGTATTTGTGTAAACAACAAAAAATGAAAAAAAAATACAGATGCGTCGCCATACATCTATCCCCAATACAACATGCAGCGCAAGATGCTGCTAGGTCCAATGCAAATCTGCTTACATCCGGCACTTTTTTTGAAGGAAGTGCTTCTTAAATACAACGCAATGTGACTAGCAGTGTTATTTTTCAGCAGGAACTAGCAAGAACTCAGTTCCTGAACTTCTCAGTAAATATGACGATCAGGAACCGGGTTCCTGAACCTTTTTAATTTTGAAGTCTCTTTTCAGTGCCTTTGCTTTAAAACACTATGGGTCGAATGTAATGACTCCCGAGTTCAGCAGCCGTGCGGGATGCCGGCCAAAAATGTATTTTGTTAAAGAGGAAATCAAAACCATGCCATGTAAATCACGTCTTCAACCTGTGGCCCTCCCGATGTTGTGGAACTACATGTCCCAGCATGCCCTGACAGTTTTGGCATGCTCTTATAGGAAATAATGTGGCAATGCATGTTGGAACATGGGGAGGGCCACAGGTTGAAGACCCATGACGTAAATGTCTTTTTTTTTAAAAGTCCTCGCTCGGCCAGCTCCCCGCACGGCCACTGAACTCTGATGTCATCACATCTGGCCCTATATCGATCTGCTATATTTTTTTATAGATCCACTCTTAGACCTGGAGTTCTTGAACCTATTTTTACCGAAAATTAGTTCTGAGACTAGGATACTATTGGTTATCAGGCAAAAAGTAAACTTGGTAAAAAGGTTGACATGCACTAGGTAGACAGTGACAAAAGGTCAACACGAGAAATAGATCGATGTGGCAATGGTCGACACATGAAAATGATGACATGGGGTTTGTGCAATATGTTTCTTTATCAGAACTTTTTCATGCTTAACAATGCATGTGGACTACAATTGAGAACGGTACACCTGTAGCATGGCGAGCGAAGGTAAGCGTTACACTAATTGGGGGTAGATGTTGACAGATGTCAACAGACACCAGAAAAACGTAAAAACCTATGTTGACCCTTGCATGTTTCGTGCTTTTCTATGTCAGTCTTTTCACTGTGTGCCCAGGGTGATGCAAAAGTTCTACCTGGTTACTGTACCCAGTGTGTACCCAGCATAAGGCTTTCAGTTAAATACATTCTGCATCAGATCTCTCCTTCAGGGGAGAGGCAGAAAGAGAAGAGCTGTGCCACGGGTGGTGTACTGGTTCTATGGAAGGTAAGGGGCCAAAAACAAAAGTATTATTAGTTGATGAAAGGGTATTAATTCTTTGAGCGCTAAGTGAATTTGTCCAAATATGTGTAAAAATTGCCAATCATCATAATCTTTAACACATTTTTTATTTGAATTTATATAACAAATGTGAGGGACTCTGGCATTTTTAGCAGATATTTCAAAAATCTCTCACAGAGATGTTGGCACTCAAATGGTTAAGTACAGATGTTTTTCATAGTGCAAAGCTCACTTACTGCAAAATAATTTCATAGTAACATTCTATTACTACTTTACAATGCCAGTTTATTGTTAAGCAATGAAAGAAGGAATCCACAACTCTTAGCTGTTTTGCCTTAGTAGTCTAAAAGGACGGTAGTAAGTTGGAACACATGGAGCAATATAAACCATATTTGCTAAAGGTTTTTGCCAAATTTTCATCTCTAAATAAAAGCATTTGCTGCACTTTTGTGTGTACTGACCTTCACATGCTCAAATACCCACGTATCCAGTTTGGAGGCATCTTCAGAGGCAAAGTCCTCGCTTTCGGCAGCGTAACACTGTGTGAATACATGACCTCTGCTGGCACCTAGAAATACACTTATATTTACTAAGAAATTGAATAAATTGTGTCTGGATTCACCAACATTGTGCGTTTATAACCTGTACAAATAATTTTCATTGTTTTCCAAGTTATAGAAAGCTATTTGGGTCTATTATTCTTGCAGGCTGCATAAACACTGCTGATTCAAGTATTCTCTATATATAGGTTATATAAAATCTGAGTTTGGTTATTCTGGTTGATTCGCAAGGCTGCAAATTCACAGCCTTGCAAATCCACCAAACCCCACCCTGCAAATGTCCGCCCACCCGCCACCCCCACCGCCCCAACCCCCACTCTCCGACCATCGAAAGACGTGGAAGGTACACGCATATAAAAGTGACTTTCGAGTAACTTCCATATGCGTGTACACTGAGACGGATAGATATGGGCGGGCATCTGACATCCGGTGATGTCAGCTGCCTTCCCCCCGCAGCCGCGTCACGGCCTCATTACCATGAGAACACCCATGTCCCCTGCCCCCAGAACGCCATGTAGGATGAACCAAAAGTTTGCGTGGTGCACACACCCTACGTCTGCACATGCGCAGATGCACAGCATCGGTCCTCTGTGCAAATGCACGGAGGACCGAATGAACAAGAATAACCCCCATAGTACACTGATTATTTACACTTTGTGATAATGTACCAAAAATATTTATATATATTCCTCCAGCGGGAGGAAGGAGACAGGGAGGTCTCCGAAACACATTGCTGCTACATCCATGCCGTTTGCACTTTGAGAATACAACACTTTGGCACAGGATCACTTTATTTGGACGCACCTTACTCTTGGAAGCACCTGCACTTTATCCACTGGGAAATCTACTACCCAAGCCTACTGCGGTGGTGCTGCAGTCTTGATCCAAAGCATAGCCCACCGCAGTATCCACACATGGTGAGATACTTCATGCCATTTGTACCCAGACTATAGAGTGCATTCCATAAGTACTGCATCAGTTCCATATGTTTTTTGTTTTTCATTCTATATTTTATCCTTTAAGAAATATTTTGTTCTGCTTTATGTCAAACATAATTTGCTTTTCATGCAATAAGTGTCAGTAACGTCGTTTAAGAGGGTTGCGCCACACCATACTATTCTTTGTTGTACCATTTAATTAAATACATGACAGATGTTACAGTCTTTATTATTTACAATGTACTTTTACGTCACTGATGATTACTGCTCTCCAACAATGCAAACGTAGGTTAAACAAAGAAAAACGAAGCATACCTTTGGCAAACATTGGTAAGATATCGGGACTTCCCCAGCTCCAAGTGTAAGCACTTTCATTGAACACAGAATCAAATTCAACTGGATTTTCCTTCCAGCCTGCATGCAAAAGAGAAATGCACATGTCAGCAATGCAAGAGTAAAGCACTGATACACCTTACAAACTACTCAGCCAAGATATTTCATACAGTACATCTACATCTCAACATGTAGAAATATATATGTACATTTCCCAACGGTCACAATTTCTATCAGATTCTCTGATTTAAAGGTACAGTCTTTTTTATGTATTTTTTGGGCACATTTACCCAACTTGCAGGAAGTTGAAAACTAAGTTTGTGCCACAGGTACCAGTTACCAAATGCGGCATCCATTGCTACTGAACAATGATTTTAGGGGAGGATAGTGGTTTTGATACAGGCCTAGCTCTTTGCCCTCTGATATGGTAACACACCACAAGCATGATAAAGCCAGGCCCATGATTTAGATATGTTCAATGTTGAGCGGACCATAAGACATACATTAAGCCAGGGCTGGGCAATTGCGGCCCTCCAGATGTTGATGAACTACACATCCCAGGATGCTTTGCATTAGTTTTGCTATGTGGCCATGCTGAAACTGATGCAAGGCATGCTGGTATGTGTAGTTCATCAACATCTGGAGGGCCGCAATTGCCCAGCCTTGCATTAAGCTCTATGAAGCAATATTTTTGAAGATAAAAAGGGTATGTTGAAATTAAAGAATGGCATTGCCCAAAGGTAACGTCAGGTAGCACACTGATATCAGGCTTTTTAACTAATAGCTAGAAATAATGAAATACAGGGAGAACCTTAAAATAGAAAAGTATGTTTTAAAAGCCAGCAAAGAAAGCTAATTTCGCTAAGCGAAAAAATCATGAAAGAGCTCCTTGCATATTTGAGGTGTGGAAATTGAACCAGGAATTCCATGCCTGCTGGTATGTAGATACAGGTTTATTTAAAAGGGAGGTAATACACTTGATGTGCCATTTTTTACATGGGATAAATCGAATGCGATTTATCCCATGTAAAAAAAAACCCGGGGAGCTGCAGGGCGGTGAGCAGTAGTGGGGGCGGGCAGCGGCAGTAGTGGGGGCGGGCAGCGGCGGCGGTGGTGGGGGCGGGCAGCGGCGGCGGTAGTGGGGGCGGGCGGCGGGTGCGGTGAGCGCTGCTGACCTGGCCGGGCAGTGTACTTACACATAGCAGCAGCGGGGACGGGACGCGTAGTGGCGGCTATTAGATTTTTAAAATACTTGTCAAATGACCGGCCGCTCTCTGATTGGCCGGAGAGCTCTCAGCCAATCAGAGAGCGGCCGGTCATTTGACAAGTATTTTAAAAATATAATAGCCGCCACTGCGCTGCCCGTCCCCGCTGCTGCTATGTGTAAGTACACTGCGCGGCCAGGTCAGTCAGCAGCACTCGCCGGCGCTCAGGGACCCACTGCCCGCCCCACTGCTCCCCCGGTGTCTGCATGCATATGCCTGTCAGGTGGCAGGCATATGCATACAGGGAGGTCGGACGTGATCGTATGTACAGACCGTCCGACCTCAGTGATCCGGTCCGATGCGCACGGGACCGCGCATCGGATCGGATCAGATATCACACACATACGATTTTGGGCCGATTTCACCCGATTATCGGCACAAAGTGCCGAAATCGGATGAAATCGTCCCAAAATCGCATAGTGTATGGGGGCCTTTACTCTGTAGAGACACGGTAAGTAAAAGAGCCCATACATGCTCCGTTGTGTCCGGCTACGCTCCCGCGCATCACATAGTATGGTACAAAAAGTATGTGCTGCACATACTTTTTGTACTAGCTACACATCGTATAGGATCGCAGTGCATGCACAATGCATGCAATCCGATACAATGTGTATTATTTAAGTCCCGAGCGGATCCGTTAAACAGACCGTGTATGGGCACCTTTAGTGCTGGAACTACATTCATATTGGTATACACCAGATTTTATACATTTCAGAACTTATTCTTTAAAACAGAAACACCTTACATAATGCATTTATTTTGCAACACACCTTTCGCAACTGCGCTGACATCTTCATAAAACCCTGCTATCAGTGCAACATGTCCTGGTCTGGACTCTGTAGGGACCCGAGTGTGAGACACACCACAGCTTCCCTTTGATAGTATAATATCCCTGAAAGAAGTGCAGGGTGAAAAAAAATAAAAATCAGTGAAAAAAATTACACACAAATTTTAAAATACCGAAAATATTTAAGTGAGTAAATACAGTAATGAACAATGTCATACACATAGCTTTTATATGATTGAAAAAAATGAGATATGACAGAATGCACATATCAGTAGTATTGCTCTAAAGGCCCCCATACATTAGTCCGACTTGTCCTAGGGACAAGTCGGACCTGATTTCCCCTGCAGCTCCCCGGGAGGGGGAAGCACGATTAGGCACTTGATTTACCAAGGTTTGCATATGATAAATCGCATGGATTTATCATATGCAGTCCCCGGGGAGCTGCAGGAGGAGGGAGCCGTGCAAGGGACGGCAGCGGGATGCCGGCTAATTGAGAGCCGAGCAGGGAGAGGCTACATATGGCGCCGGGCAGGAGGAAGCTGTGTTGCAGTGGGGTGACAGCGGGAGGCGAGCAGGGAGAACTTGATGACATGACGCTGGGTGCCGGGCAGCGCCGGGGGCCGGGAGAAACAGATAACTTAAAAAAAAAATGCCCATAGAGATGACTAGCAAGCCATTGATTGGCTGAGAGCTCTCTCAGCCAATCGCTGATTGGCTGAGAGAGCTCTCAGCCAATCAATGGCTTGCTAGTCATCTCTATGGGCGTTTTTTTTTTTTTTAAAGTTATCTGTTTCTCCCGGCTCCCGCCGCTGCGGCGCTGCCCGGCAGCCAGCGTCATGTCATCAAGTTCTCCCTGCTCGCCTCCCGCTGTCACCACACCACACACACAGCTTCCTCCAGCCCGGCGCCATTTGCAGCCTCCCCCTGCTTGGCTCTCTATAGCCAGCATCCCCCGCCCTCTGCTGTCCCCCGGCACGGCTCCCTGGCTGGGCTGCAGATTTGGCAAATCTTATGTGCAGCCCGTCCGACCTCCCGACCCCGATCCGATGCGCACGGGACCGCGCATCGGATCGGAGGGGATGTCTACAAGTGGGATTTGGGCCGATTTCACTGCCCGATTCATCCGAATCGGGTGAAATCGTTCCCATATCGCATAGTGTATGGGGGCCTTAACAATTGTCAGTCTATGGTTCTTATTTCCAATAGCCTGACAAGTTTTTCTTCTACCCCTGAATATCTTCTTTACTCAAACCTCCACCACAAAAAGGGCCAGATGTACTTGAAAAGTGATAAAATGAAGAGTGATAAAGTACCAGCCAATCAGCTCCTAACTACCATGCTTTGAAAAATAAGAGGTAGGAGCTGATTGGTTGGTGGTTTATCATTCTACATTTTATTACTTTTCAAGGCTTAGTACAGTACATCTCGCCCAAAGTGATTCCCACCACCAGTTTAAACCCCCTAACACCAGCAAAGATGCCGCACTTCATAATAATATGCTGTATAGCATGTCCAGATGGCTGTCTGGGAGAGCCACATAAAAAGATGAGGAATTATGCAGGTACACAATGGGTATATTAACAAGCCTAAGAAATGTGTACGGAGGCTTGTGTTAACAGTTGGTACGCTGTGAGCAACAGAATAATACAAATGAAAAAAACACATATTGGACTCTCAACCACTGGCAACTTTTATACAGAATGTTTATAAAGAAATCTCCAGACAGTGTAAAGAGGTCCCAAAAAGTGCAATATGACCTTACCTGAGGTAGGAAGCTCTAGAAGCACCATTCTCATCCAACTCAAAGAAGGTGTCAGCACGTAGTCCATCAGCTACAAAGAGCACTAGGCGCTTAGCGGATGGTGTAAGTAGTGTGCGCTGCGGGGTCATGCCATGGACCAGCGGAGAGGTGAAATAGATGTCAAAGATAGAGGCAAAGAAGACCAGGTGGACTAGCAGGCAAACAAAGAAAAACCACAGCATCCTCTAGAAAATCATATGACGATACAGCCTGGGAATGAAGGACAGAATTACATTCAAAACACAAACACTAATACGTACGTACACACATTTGATATACTGTATATACATATATATATATATATATATATATATATATAATCCCTGAGGACGGGCCACAGGGCCCAGAACATGTTGGATACAAATTGAACTTTTCTTTACACAACTACATCAAGTCCTTGGAGTGCCGCCTGATTATAGGGTACAACTGACCGGAGTGCTGCTGACGGGTCAATGTAATATATTAATATAATATAACTTTGCAATAACCGGCACTCCCAGCAGTAAATCAATGCTTCCGCCCGTGCACATCATCCATCAGAAAATGGAACCATTCAGCAAATCACTGGCTGTACTCATGGGCTATTCTTGAAAAAAGAAACGCTTACCAGGCACAAATGCAGCAATGTTTCAATAACTTTACTTCATTGTCATCAGGCATATATATATATATACAGTATATAGAAGGAGGCAGAGAGAAGGCGCTTCATGGTGCAGTATTGCAAGTGAATGATTTTATTGGACAATAAAAATCCTGGTACAGGTTAAAATAAACTCGTACCATAAATAAAAACACTGTGGGCTGGGTACCACAAGGTTTAAAAGTAGCCACAGGCTAGACAGCTCACGCTTAGGTGCTGGAACATGGAACCACCGAAATCACCGCTATGCTGGTTTGCAGGGAGGCGTGTAGGGGTCACCAGGGTCCAGGCATCAGCTGTGAGGTAGAGTGGGAGCGTCGTAGGCCACGCCCTGACGCGTTTCGTCGTGTAGACTTCGTCAGAGGGCGTGGCTACTACAAACGCTCTATGGGTTTATGTAGGCCCAAACCTAATAGGCAAATTGAGACCTATAAGCGGCAATTGGCTGCCTGGAGTTAAGTGGGCGTGATAGAGAGGTATGGGTGAAGCCGTTCCCCTAGATACACGAGGGCGTCTGGCCGCAATAGGCTGGAATGCCCGGAGCGTCAGATGACACGATAGGCACGTCCGCAACAATAGGCTGGAAGGCCCGGAGCGTCAAATGACGCGATAGGCACGTCCGCAACAATAGGCTGGAAGGCCCGGAGCGTCAAATGACGCGATAGGCACGTCCGCAACAAGCGGACATGATAGGGCAGGCGGTTCAAAGCGTCAATTTGACGCGAAGCGCCTCAGCGTGGCGTCGAATGAATCAGGGCGCCTATGTATAGCGTCAAATGACGCCGGACTACTGTGGTGTCGCGCACATCCCGTCATATGACGCGGCGGGCGTCACACACGGCCAGAGGCACGTAGCGGCAGATGACGCGACTGGCGTCAGATGACGCGATAATCCTGAAAGTGTAGATGTAACAACAGACGTTATGGGCGTGTAGGGGCGTGTATAAGTATACGTAAAGTGGCACATGATGTAAACAAAGCATTTGTGGGATGGACTACCCACAAGTGCAGAATGCCGATATATACGGACACGTATGACACATATCTATAGTGTCACTAAGATAGGTGTAGAAGAATAATTATATATATATATATATGTTTAGCACTACTATAAGTTATTATTTATATTATACATAAACTACACTATGGGCAGTAATTAAACATGATTTGAATAATCTTATTTTGATGTCGACAAATGGTGTCGACTCAAACCAAAAAGACATATTTTTCGGAAAAAGGTTAAAAAATAGGTTATAAAAAACCCTATGTAACCAGCCACATGGAAAAAATATGATTAAAAATTGCACCATGAGTGAGCAATTTAGCCCCAGCTTTACAAAACATATATAAAAAAACATATATAAAAAAACATATATATAAAAAAACTTTCAGTACATTAATATGTCCAATATACATCATATATATAAAATATAGATAAACAAATGTACATCTTAATTGATCTTACATAAACAAGATCTTCATTATCATGGGTGGATTATAGTCCACAGATATACTACATGCATATCACCAAAAAAGCTACAATGAAATGAGAAAAAACGTATAAAAAAGCACAAAAAAGCAGGACAAGAAACAAGAAGCAACACAATGTCCCCTCATTGGTTGATGAATGGGGTTATCTCGTAACCCTCATTCAATCCCCCCGGGGCCAGTGTATTGAGTCGGAGGATCCATGTCGTTTCACGTTTAAGTAGAAACTTATCATGGTCCCCACCCCTTTTACTGTGATGAACCAGTTCGATACCCTTAAAAGTAAGGGATTTGGGATCACAATTGTGGGCTTCTTTAAAGTGCCTAGGCACGCTGTGGTTGAGCAACCCATGTTTGATGTTACGGAGGTGCTCAAGAATTCTAATCTTGAGACACCTCTTGGTCTTGCCCACATACTTTAACCCACAGCCACAGGTCAAAAGGTATATAACAGAAGCAGAATTACAATTAATGAACTCGTTCACTTTAAAATCCGTCCCATCGATATGTGGTCCCTTTTTCATATACTGGCATACCTTACAATGAGTGCAAGGAAAAGAACCCTTGATAGCAAGAAAAGTTTCCGATGGGCCCCTTACATCAATATTCTCAAGTTGACTCTTAGAGACTTGTTGTTTGATGGTTCTGGCCCTACGAAAGACCATTTTGGGTACCTCAGAAATATGCCCCTTCAATATGGGGTCAAGTTGGAGTACTCCCCAATGTTTTTTAAAAATACCCCTAAGTTCTTTTTCATGGGTGCTGAATTGGGTAATGAACATCGCCTCATTGTTTGAATTCTGATGGAGGGATTGTTCAGCCCTTTTGGGTTGAAAGAGCTGATTTCTGTCAAGATCACGTGCACGTTGAAGTGCACGATAAATGATACCAAGGGGATAACCCTTCTCAGTGAATCTTTTAACGTACACCAGGGCTTGTTCCTCAAAGACCGTGGAACACGAACAGTTCCTTCGGAGCCGTAAAAATTGTGAATAAGGGATATTATCCTTCCATGCCCCTAGATGGCAGCTGGAATATTCTAGGTAACTGTTCGCGTCCACGGCCTTGAAGAAAGTGGAGGTCTGTATTTTTCTCTCAGATGGGAAATTATTTACATCCAGGACAATGTCCAGAAATTCAATTTTACTCTGGTTGAAGGATGAGGTGAACTTTAAGTTATAACAATTATCGTTCAACTTCTCGACAAACTTATCGAACAAGTTTTGATTACCATTCCAAACAATGATAATGTCGTCAATATATCTTTTTATTAAAACGACATTATCAACAAAGGCCCCTGTGAGGGTATTGGTTTCCCATTCCGCCATATATAAGTTGGCCAGGCTGGGTGCACAAATAGTGCCCATAGCGGTGCCACATATTTGTAGGAACCAATCCCCCAGGAATTCGAAGTAGTTAAATTGCAGAACGAACCTCAGACAATCGCAGATGAAAGCCCTTCTCGCATTAGAGATGTTTGGATCAAGTTCGAGACGCTTCTCAACCGCTGCAATGCCCTTATCGTGTGGGATACTTGTGTAGAGGGCTTGCACGTCAATGGTCGCCAGACCAAAGCCCTCCTCCCATTCTATGTTATCAAGCATCTGCAGTAGGTGTGATGAGTCCCGAACATAGGTTTCAATGTCTGGCACATACTTTTTAATGAATGTGTCCACATATTCCGAGACACGACAAGAGAGTGAGCCTACCCCTGCGACAATTGGTCGCCCGGGGGGAGGCACCACTCCCTTGTGTATCTTGGGCAGGTGGTAGAAAGTTGCAAGATTAGGAGTAGTATTGTACAGGTACTTATACTCATTATTGCAAATAATTTTCTCATTAAGCCCCCTCCTCAAGATAACGTCTAGTTGAGCCAGATATTCTTTAGTTGGGTCACAAGTCAGTTTTGTGTAGGATTTATCATCCAACAGTAGTTTGTATGCTTCTGTTACATAAACATCCCTGTCCAACAACACCACTCCTCCGCCTTTATCGGCGTTCTTAATTACAATTGATTTATCAAGCTGAATCAATTGTAATTAAGAACGCCGATAAAGGCGGAGGAGTGGTGTTGTTGGACAGGGATGTTTATGTAACAGAAGCATACAAACTACTGTTGGATGATAAATCCTACACAAAACTGACTTGTGACCCAACTAAAGAATATCTGGCTCAACTAGACGTTATCTTGAGGAGGGGGCTTAATGAGAAAATTATTTGCAATAATGAGTATAAGTACCTGTATAATACTACTCCTAATCTTGCAACTTTCTACCACCTGCCCAAGATACACAAGGGAGTGGTGCCTCCCCCCGGGCGACCAATTGTCGCAGGGGTAGGCTCACTCTCTTGTCGTGTCTCGGAATATGTGGACACATTCATTAAAAAGTATGTGCCAGACATTGAAACCTATGTTCGGGACTCATCACACCTACTGCAGATGCTTGATAACATAGAATGGGAGGAGGGCTTTGGTCTGGCGACCATTGACGTGCAAGCCCTCTACACAAGTATCCCACACGATAAGGGCATTGCAGCGGTTGAGAAGCGTCTCGAACTTGATCCAAACATCTCTAATGCGAGAAGGGCTTTCATCTGCGATTGTCTGAGGTTCGTTCTGCAATTTAACTACTTCGAATTCCTGGGGGATTGGTTCCTACAAATATGTGGCACCGCTATGGGCACTATTTGTGCACCCAGCCTGGCCAACTTATATATGGCGGAATGGGAAACCAATACCCTCACAGGGGCCCTTGTTGATAATGTCGTTTTAATAAAAAGATATATTGACGACATTATCATTGTTTGGAATGGTAATCAAAACTTGTTCGATAAGTTTGTCGAGAAGTTGAACGATAATTGTTATAACTTAAAGTTCACCTCATCCTTCAACCAGAGTAAAATTGAATTTCTGGACATTGTCCTGGATGTAAATAATTTCCCATCTGAGAGAAAAATACAGACCTCCACTTTCTTCAAGGCCGTGGACGCGAACAGTTACCTAGAATATTCCAGCTGCCATCTAGGGGCATGGAAGGATAATATCCCTTATTCACAATTTTTACGGCTCCGAAGGAACTGTTCGTGTTCCACGGTCTTTGAGGAACAAGCCCTGGTGTACGTTAAAAGGTTCACTGAGAAGGGTTATCCCCTTGGTATCATTTATCGTGCACTTCAACGTGCACGTGATCTTGACAGAAATCAGCTCTTTCAACCCAAAAGGGCTGAACAATCCCTCCATCAGAATTCAAACAATGAGGCGATGTTCATTACCCAATTCAGCACCCATGAAAAAGAACTTAGGGGTATTTTTAAAAAACATTGGGGAGTACTCCAACTTGACCCCATATTGAAGGGGCATATTTCTGAGGTACCCAAAATGGTCTTTCGTAGGGCCAGAACCATCAAACAACAAGTCTCTAAGAGTCAACTTGAGAATATTGATGTAAGGGGCCCATCGGAAACTTTTCTTGCTATCAAGGGTTCTTTTCCTTGCACTCATTGTAAGGTATGCCAGTATATGAAAAAGGGACCACATATCGATGGGACGGATTTTAAAGTGAACGAGTTCATTAATTGTAATTCTGCTTCTGTTATATACCTTTTGACCTGTGGCTGTGGGTTAAAGTATGTGGGCAAGACCAAGAGGTGTCTCAAGATTAGAATTCTTGAGCACCTCCGTAACATCAAACATGGGTTGCTCAACCACAGCGTGCCTAGGCACTTTAAAGAAGCCCACAATTGTGATCCCAAATCCCTTACTTTCAAGGGTATCGAACTGGTTCATCACAGTAAAAGGGGTGGGGACCATGATAAGTTTCTACTTAAACGTGAAACGACATGGATCCTCCGACTCAATACACTGGCCCCGGGGGGATTGAATGAGGGTTACGAGATAACCCCATTCATCAACCAATGAGGGGACATTGTGTTGCTTCTTGTTTCTTGTCCTGCTTTTTTGTGCTTTTTTATACGTTTTTTCTCATTTCATTGTAGCTTTTTTGGTGATATGCATGTAGTATATCTGTGGACTATAATCCACCCATGATAATGAAGATCTTGTTTATGTAAGATCAATTAAGATGTACATTTGTTTATCTATATTTTATATATATGATGTATATTGGACATATTAATGTACTGAAAGTTTTTTTATATATATGTTTTTTTATATATGTTTTTTTATATATGTTTTGTAAAGCTGGGGCTAAATTGCTCACTCATGGTGCAATTTTTAATCATATTTTTTCCATGTGGCTGGTTACATAGGGTTTTTTATAACCTATTTTTTAACCTTTTTCCGAAAAATATGTCTTTTTGGTTTGAGTCGACACCATTTGTCGACATCAAAATAAGATTATTCAAATCATGTTTAATTACTGCCCATAGTGTAGTTTATGTATAATATAAATAATAACTTATAGTAGTGCTAAACATATATATATATATATATATATATATATAATTATTCTTCTACACCTATCTTAGTGACACTATAGATATGTGTCATACGTGTCCGTATATATCGGCATTCTGCACTTGTGGGTAGTCCATCCCACAAATGCTTTGTTTACATCATGTGCCACTTTACGTATACTTATACACGCCCCTACACGCCCATAACGTCTGTTGTTACATCTACACTTTCAGGATTATCGCGTCATCTGACGCCAGTCGCGTCATCTGCCGCTACGTGCCTCTGGCCGTGTGTGACGCCCGCCGCGTCATATGACGGGATGTGCGCGACACCACAGTAGTCCGGCGTCATTTGACGCTATACATAGGCGCCCTGATTCATTCGACGCCACGCTGAGGCGCTTCGCGTCAAATTGACGCTTTGAACCGCCTGCCCTATCATGTCCGCTTGTTGCGGACGTGCCTATCGCGTCATTTGACGCTCCGGGCCTTCCAGCCTATTGTTGCGGACGTGCCTATCGTGTCATCTGACGCTCCGGGCATTCCAGCCTATTGCGGCCAGACGCCCTCGTGTATCTAGGGGAACGGCTTCACCCATACCTCTCTATCACGCCCACTTAACTCCAGGCAGCCAATTGCCGCTTATAGGTCTCAATTTGCCTATTAGGTTTGGGCCTACATAAACCCATAGAGCGTTTGTAGTAGGCCTACGACGCTCCCACTCTACCTCACAGCTGATGCCTGGACCCTGGTGACCCCTACACGCCTCCCTGCAAACCAGCATAGCGGTGATTTCGGTGGTTCCATGTTCCAGCACCTAAGCGTGAGCAGTCTAGCCTGTGGCTACTTTTAAACCTTGTGGTACCCAGCCCACAGTGTTTTTATTTATGGTACGAGTTTATTTTGACCTGTACCAGGATTTTTATTGTCCAATAAAATCATTCACTTGCAATACTGCACCATGAAGCGCCTTCTCTCTGCCTCCTTCTAGATCTCCATTTCTCTGTGGATTCCAGAGACTACATCATATAGAGAGAAGCAGCTGCAGGTCGACACATTGACTTTGGTGCACACTTTTCCCTCATTATTATCCATTGGGGAATTCATTTCTGGTGATTTATCTGACACACACCGAGCGCAGGGGCTCACGCCTGTTTCATATATATATATATATATATATATATATCGTATTTTATAGTGTATTTTATCATGTTTACACAATCCACACAATTGGATATTACATCTGTACATGTTGTATTATCTGTATATGTTGTACTTTGTATTTTTTATTGTGTGTGTGTAACAGCATGTTTTACCACTTATATAGATTGGTTCATCGCCCCTGATGAAGTCCTAAGGGACGAAACGCGTCAGTCAGCGGATCTACATTATATGTGGCACTAGTCAGAAACAGTGAAATGAAAATGCATTGCTGGATTAACCACCAATAAATGTTTACTTGTTTTTATCCATTTTATTGATTTATTGTATGTAAAGCCACATAGTGGTACACTCAGCGCACCCCTATTCTCTTCTTTTTCCATATATATATATATATATATATATATATATATATATATATATATATATATATATATATATATATATATATATATATATACAGTCCAGGTTTCAGCGGCACTCGGAGTCATAAATAAGGCAAATGACGCAAAGATTCAGTGATCAAACGTTTTCGATGTATTATAACATCTACATCAGGATAGGATCTATCCTGATGTAGATGTTATAATACATCGAAAATGTTTGATCACTGAATCTTTGCGTCATTTGCCTTATTTATGACTCCGAGTGCCGCTTAAACCTGGACTGTATTGTGGCATCTATTGTGTGGGTGACCTAGAGGGCACCGGAGCACGGTAATTCATGTATACAATGGAGTGCTACCCACACACGGACTGTATATATATTTATATTTATAGGCAGCAGCTGGGCGGACACCCCCCATTACATATAACAATTGCTCTGGTGACCCCAGAGACAATGTAAAGTACAGTAGCAAAGAAGAGGCGGCACTCAGAGACTGTGGCAAAAAAACTTGAATAGGTAAATTGCGTTCAGGGCCCAATATGCCCCCTTATCAAGATGATCATTTTTAGGAGTCATGAGACCTATAACAGATCTCTGTGCTAAGAGACACATGTTTCTTTGGTATATAGTAGTTGTTTATAAAGTAAGTGCCAATCATATGTTCTCTCACATAATGCTGTATCGTAATAATGTGATGCTTTGTATTAATGCCTTGATGATAATGAGCAGGGTGTAATTGTGATAGAATGTAAACCAGCCAATTGGCTATTGGGACATTAAAAGAAGCGACTGTGCACGAGGACAATTGTGCAACAGAGGCATACTGCTTTCATGCAATGAAGTTGTACACATTTTTATGTGTGTTATATGGAGGGTAGTTTATACCACCTTTTATGATACGTGACTATAAACCTGTGATGTGTGAAAGCTGCCACCAGAATAAAAGTTTTAAATGATTCATGCACTATGGAGCGCCGTCTATTACTTACTGATTAATTAGATAGATAGATAGATAGATAGATAGATAGATAGATAGATAGATAGATAGATAGATAGATAGATAATGAGGCAGTACTCAATCCTATACAAAAAAGTGCAGGATTCAAGAATAATAAAGCCAATACAAAAAAATAAGGAAACCAGGACTCACTTGAATCAATGAAGAAGCTTGAATACGACCACGTATACCCTTTAAACGTACATGAAATTCGCAGCCTTGCGAGTCAACCAGAATAACCTCCTTAAGCTCCGTACACATGGAGCGATTTGGTAGCTGAACAATTTAATAACACTCAGCAACCAGATCGTTGAGTGTCCCCATTGCTGGTCGCTGATGAAAACTGAGTCACTGCAGAGAAAGCAGTCGGTCGCAGGAGCATGCTCCTCTGACCAGTGACCAGTACTGGGCTGGTCGCGGGAGCACGCTCCTAGCGACCCTCGCCCCGTACACATGGGGATATGATCACTCAGCTAACCATTTCCCCAGCGATGTAGGATAAATTGACCCTGTGTATGGGGCTTTAAGCATGAAGCGCCTACCAAGGGGAGGGTGTATGTAGTGGTAGGGGCCATGCTCAGGGGTGTGTCCAGCCACAACAGAGGTGGGGATAACCATTAGTGCAGCATGTTCTGCATTACTTGGTAATTACATATACTAAATAATACTAGTGCATGAATCATAATGTACCACATTAACAACAGGAAAGCTCAGTAGGAAATACACCACAGCCCAGTGCAGTATAAGGATACATACACTGTATGTACAGTATAACGCAAGTGCATAGTCTGATACTTAATACCCACAGGAGGAAGTGGGCCCACACCTATAGACACACACACATCCAGAGGTTCTTACTTTCCTGTAGACAGACTCTGAACAAATTGAAATCTACTACATAACTGTAATAACTTTGATTTATTTTGCATTGGATTTCTCATTATACCATCCTACATACCATAATGTTATGTGCAAAACAAACACACCTTAACAACAATATGCCTGAACTGATAAATGACAATGCTAGGTCACCAATGATTTGACTTGAAACAATGTTGGTTGCATGTGTAAACAAACCCTTATCTGCTGTCCTCAATGTAACAACATTGGAAGCAAGTTTATAAACACAAAATCAAATCTTCTGTGCAGCATGATGGGCTGTGTATTTATATGAGCATGACCATCAACATCCACTGTATTGTACCAAGCACTAGCTTTCCTGGTCATGTGTAAGCACACTGCTATACTGTAGCTGAGCCATCTCACAGTTAGCACAGTACTGCCCCCTGGTGACAGCTTCTTTTTCCAAAATTAGTATTACGAATTTAAAAGATGTACTTTTTATTCAAATTTGCAATGTACGCATATAGATAAATGCTTTATATGGAGTGAAAATCAATGAGGAAAAAGTGGTTCTTTATGGCTGTGCTTACCAAAATGATTTATAAGGAGTTATACTAAGCAACAACAAAGCATTAACAATAAAAGCTGACAGATGCCAGACTGACAGAACAGTAAAACAATGTACAATTATTTTATATGAAGTATCAGTAAGAAATACATTTAGGGATAAGTTCTACCTGGGACCAAAAAAGGCAGCCGACACTAAACAGATAATTCTATTATAGTGTTCACTCTAGAAATTTTTTAGGGCAGGGTGCTGACCACAGGAAGGGCACATTTTTCAATTGCGAGGGCACATTTTTCAATCGTAAGGGCACATTTTAATTTAAAAGGTCAAAATGGTGACACGAGCTTCAAACCATCAGCACATTTATGCTACAGTATATAACCATCTTGTGACACCTGAGCGTCACACCATCAGCACATTTATGCTATATAATCCACCTTGTGACACCTGAGCGTCACACCATCAGCACATTTATGCTATATAGCCATCTTGTGACACATGAGCGTCACACCATCAGCACATTTATGCTATATAAACCATCTTGTGACACCTAAGCGTCACACCATCAGCACATGTATGCTATATAAACCATCTTGTGACACCTAAGCATCACACCATCAGCACATGTATGCTATATAAACCATCTTGTGACACCTGAGCGTCACACCATCAGCACATTTATGCTATATAAACCATCTTGTGACACCTGAGCGTCACACCATCAGCACATTTATGCTATATAATCCATCTTGTGACACCTGAGCGTCACACCACCAGCACATTTATGCTATATAACCATCTTGTGACACCTGAGCGTCACACCATCAGCACATTTATGCTATATAATGCATGTCTACCTTATGTCAATGTCTAACTGATGCATGTCTACCTTATGTTAATGTCTAACTGATGCATGTATATCTTTTGTTAATGTCTAACTAATGCATGTCTGCCTTTTGTTAATGTCTAACTGATGCATGTCTACCTTATGTTAATGTCTAACTAATGCATGTCTACCTTTTATTAATGTCTAACTGATGCATGTCTACCTTTTGTTAATGTCTAACTGATGCATGTCTACCTTATGTCAATGTCTAACTGATGCATGTCTACCTTATGTCAATGTCTAACTGATGCATGTCTACCTTATGTTAATGTCTAACTGATGGAGGTCTACCTTTTGTTAATGTCTAACTAATGCATGTCTACCTTTTGTTAATGTCTAACTGATGCATGTCTACCTTTTGCTAATGTCTAACTGATGCATGTCTAAAGCCCCATACACAATAGAAGATAAAGTGAAAGACATCATTTAGAAAGGGCTTTCTGAACGGTATCTTTTACAATATCGTCTAGTGTGTACACTCAATATCGTTAACGATGTGCGCTCCCGATGACCAAACATGCAGGTCAAAAGATCTGCATGTTTAGCGGGCCACAGTGGCTGTTATGAAATTAACTATATCGGCCGTGGCCCCATCGTCTAGTGTGTATGGGGCTTAACGTTTGACAATGTGTAACTAATGCACATCTAACTTTTGGTGACAACCTATTGACTGTCTGACTAGACATCATCTGTCACCCATCTGGAACCCTTGTAACTTTACCCCCTAATGTCAGTTACAGTAGAAAAGCAGAAGAGACAAAAACCATGAGTCACTGAGTCACAACTTTACTGCTAGCACCTAACTTTTTGGGACATATTCCTTACAGATTCTCTAAGATTAAATGCTTCCATGACTGCTACATAATTCAGCCTTGCTCTTAGATTTATCTCAGTAGTTCCTAGATTGTAGCTCATTCTGTCCACCCATTCCACAGGGTTTTGAAGATCAAAGTTTCACTTTTGTCATCCCATGTATAAATTGCTTGTGCTGACCTGCTATAAAACAGCTACATTATGTATGACCCTGGATAAAGGAAAGACATACGGTAGATCAGTAGTGTGTGTAATAGAGATATTGTGCTGAATAAAAGTTTGGTGACATTAACCTAATAATAGTACATTAGCATAGTTCCATCAGCTCTACTACATTCTGACGAAGGTCAGTATTATAATTCTTCTTTATATGTCATACATAAGGTATATACAGATCTAAATATTAACTGACTATATTCTACTATGGTATACAATCTGGAAGGCAAACTGAACAAATTGCTAATACTAATATTGTAATATGTGCTTTGTATTGCCATGTATGTATCCACAGCTTGTCTCATTGTCATTAGTGCTTTACGGCGCTGATACCCATCCAGCGGGCTAGAGGTCACCTATTCCTCCAATGAAACCAAGAGCCAGAAGGCTAGGGTTGCTGAAGAAAAAAGTTCATAGAGATGCAGCAAAATCCACATCAGTAGCCATGTTAAATCGAGAACTGTAGGTTTAGACAGGGCTGCCATCAGAAATTGTGTGGCCCAAGACTAACTAAATAGGCAGGGCCCCCCTTCCCTTTTTTAACACCTGGAATGCCTGGTGAGACCCGTGTCTGCAGCACTGGCCTCACTACTCAGCCTCTACGTTGATTCAAGGGAAGTGTGAACTTTATTTATGAAAAATTATACTTTATAAACTCCAGTCCTGGACCCCCTCTCTGCGTGGAACCAGGACTGGAGTCCCCCTGGTGGCTGCCCTGGGCTTAGATGACCATGACTCTTTATTATACAATTAAGTGTTTCTTTGTAAATCCAGTTCCCGGGACATACAAACAGTGCATGTTTTCCATATCACCTTGCTGGATAACAAGAGTAATTATTATCGACTGAATTCAACATGGACAAGTGTAATGCCTCCGCTCGCCATGTTTTGGGACCGGTGCCTCACTATGCTCAGCACTATGCCCACTAGGATAGTAAAGTATGAAAACCTTTTGGGGAAAAAAAAATGTCTTAATAACCACGTTGACCTAGTGACTATTGACATAATGACCGTATCCCCTTTGAAGAATGTTTCTCTCCTGGCCTTGTTACACCTCTTGAAATATTTGAACGTTTCAATAACCCCCCCCCCCCTCTCCACACACAACTTTCCCTTCTCTGCTCCAAACTATACATATTGAGGTTTTTGTTTTTAGTAATTTTATATATTCCCCCTTAAACTGAACATGACCATGCCACTGGTGAGTTTTAGTTACTAGATATTAAATAGTCACTGCAAGAGTGAGTGCCCAATTTAGAAGGTATACTTCATCCCATCACCTTCAGCCATCAATGGCACCTTTATTAGACACACCTTTTGGTAAAGAGCTGGACCTCCTTTTGCCCTAAAACAGGCTGAACATGGCATGGATTAATCTGCTGTTGTAAATATTCCTGCGAGATTGTATTATATAAATGACATGATGACATCACACAGCAGATTTAGTGGCTAAATATTCGTGCTGCATATCTGCTGGCCCACAATATTCCATATGTGACCTATTGGGCGGAGTTCTGGTGATTACTGAAGCCATTACAATGCACTGAACTCCCTGTAATGTGCATTACACCAGTTTGAGATTACATGGGCTTTGTGATTGGGTATGTTACCATATTAGAAGTAACCATTAGAATATGGAGCGATGTACAGATGTGCCCTATTGGTTTGTTGCTGTGGTATGCAGCGTCACGCATCACCACATGCCGTGATTAAAAATGGGCAATGTAAGCACAATGCCTGCTACTTTGGGTGTAAAAACCTCTCTCGTGCGTGATTTTCCTATGTCCTATATTATCCTTGTTGTTTAATGTGGTCGCATGTCGTACATACACATTGGGGGAAATTTGCCAATATGGTAGTTGTATTTTACATAGGATGTTGCTATCAGACTCTACTTATTTATTTAGCACCTTCTAGAAGATAATGCATAGCATCTGATTGTATGCCCATAGCAACATCCCATCTAAAATAGAACTCCCATCTTAGTAAATTTCCCCATAGTGAAACAAAGTGGTATTTAATGCCCCTGGCGCAAGCTATACGGCGAGCAGTGCCTTCACTCGCCGATTCCATCTTGCTGGTTCCTTTCAGCAAGGTGGCAACGGCGAGTGTGGCCATCAAAACAGCAGGGCTCGCCAAAAAATGCAGCGGACTCAAGGATTCCGGGAAAACATTGAATACGGCGAGGGAGTTGGACAGCGAGGATGGCAGAGTGTTTAATACTGTGGATGCCGATACAGTACAGTAATGTGAGGGCATATGGAACATTGAAGAAACACATTTCTTTCAATACCAAAAGACACACATACTGTACAACTCCCTGACCTTGATCGATGGGATGTCAATGTAACATAGCCCAGCGGGTCGTCAGTGTCTCGTCCGACCCGCTCACGGTGACGCGGGGGGCACGACCCGCTCACGATGTGCACCGTGAGCGGGTCCGATCCAATGGCGACCCGCACCCGGCTGTATGGTCGCCATTGAGATCCTACCTGCAGCAGGTAGGATCTCAATAACGACCGACCGACCCGCGGGACCGCGCATCGGATCGGTATCGGTCCACACCAGGACAGAAAAGGGCCCAATCAGCACACAATCTACATCCAATTGGTCGGAATTGGATCTAGATTGAGGGGATCGGGCCCTAGTCGTCCTGGTGTGTACCCAGCATATGACATTTGATTTGATTATATTATTACAAGTTATAACCACTTTTGGTGATCTATTCAAAAAATATTACAAATAACAATTTCTGTGATTCTGGAGTATTTTCCATTGGAGCTGGGGGATAAACTAATTGCTTTATAAATAGACTCTGAATTATGGGCCTTATTCTGATTGACTCGCAATGCTGCGAAATTCGCAGCCTTGCAAGTCCATCAGATGCCGCCCCCCTCGCATGCCGTGCCCCCCCTCCCCCAAGGTCAACAGTCAAAAGGTCGACATCGGTTTTTCACTTTTATTTTCTAGCCAACTTGTTCTCAGGATTATAACAGTTTGTATTCATTTTGTCAGTGTAATAAATTAGACAGTCTTTTCAACAGTAATTGGAACACTACTTATTAATGCAACATGGTCCGAGAGAAAACAACGGAGACACTGAAAAGGCAGAGATTGAGAAACTGAGATTAGTGGTTTTATTTTCATTCACATTATTTCCTGTTTATGTTTTTCACATATGCACAATACTTTGCTGGCTTTTAAAATGTTTAATTTATAATAATGAAGTTTGAAGCTGGCCTTACACTTATACGTTTTGGGCCGTTTTTACCTGATTCCAATGGATCAGGCCAAGAAATTAGGTGAAAAGTGCCCAAATGGTATGCGCCTAGCATCAGATTGCAATCCACGGTCCTATGCATCAGATCTGAAGATTGCATGTGCATCACAAAAGATTTCTCAGATCTAGCAGAACTTGCTGGGGGTCACATACGATGTATCGTATGCAGTCCAGCCTGGTGACTCCACGGTGGGCAGATGCTGAGATATCACATGAGAGGTTGCAATCTCGGACCAGTGTATGAGGGCCTTAAGTTTTACATTCATAATTTTAACCTACATTTTTTAAATATTTATTTATTAACAGTTTCTTATATAGCACACACGTATTCCGCAACGCTTTACAGAGAATATTTGAACATTCACATCAGTCCCTGCCCCAGTGGAGCTTACAATCTATATTCTCTACCACAGGGGTGGCCAAACAGTCAATCGTGATCGACTGGTCGACCGCAGTCAACCAGTCGATCGCAACCCACCAGCCGCTGCATACCGCCATCAGCTGTGCGCGAGGAGGGGAGAGCGAGGTATCACTGTGCAGTCCCTGCGGGCTGCCCGCTACCCACTACAGTGCTACACATACCGACAGCATGGAGCTGTCAGCAGCAGTGGCAGGTGGGTAACAGGCAGCGGGGTCAGGCAGCACGGACGGGCAGGGGGTCCCTGCGGTGGATGTGAAGTCAGTGGCGGGGTCCCATCTGCCGCAGGGACCCCATCACTGACTTCACATCCACCGCAGGGACCCAGCGGGTTGGAACCTGCTGCCTCTGACGGGGACGGGGGACACCTGCCTCCGCCGGGGGAGATGGGGGGGTGGGGGGTGTCCTGGACCTTGTGTTGTCCAGGGCCCCCACAAACCTTAATCCGGACCTGGGCAGCCCAGCATTGGTGGTGCGCACTGGGTCCAGGGAGGCATATAACACACCGCCTTCCCTGCATGTCTGGTAGGCACCCCCCCTCTGCCTGCTCCTGATTTGCTGCCAGGCCGCGTGCCAAGCTAAGTGGTGCGGTGAATGCTGTGATCTATGCCGGAGCTTTGATGAGCACTGTTCCAGAGGTGCTCCCTTCTGGGGAGCGTCGCAGCAGCAGCTCTCCTCCCCAGCTCGGCCCTGCCCATTATCTCCTCCAGCTCCTTGGTCTCGATTGTAGGGCTCTCATCACTGTCCCATATGCACACACTAATAGCAGCTGTCTCACGGCCAGCAGGGTCTTCCCAGCAGCTGTCAATCAGCATAGTTTGTGCTGCTGATCGTACATAATCCCATCACAATCACCCCGAGTCCCCCCATTTCATATAAAAGTATAATGTGCCGCTTTCAATCAGTGCCAGGGATCTCATCAGAGAGCACACACCATCAGGTGTGCAGTATAATTGCAGTGTATGTGCTTTTATGTTGAACAGAATTAGAATTTTGGGCACATTCCCTGTGTCACATTGTGAATTTCGGCTCATTCCCTATGTCACAATGTGAATTTGAGGAACATTCCCTGTGTCACAATGTGAATTTCAAGTACATTCCCTGTGTCAGAATGTGAATTTCGAGTACATTCCGTGTCAGAATGTGAATTTCGAGTACATTACCTGTGTCAGAATGTGAATTTCGGGTACATTACCTGTGTCAGAATGTGAATTGTGGCTCAAAACCTGTGTCCTAATGTGAATTTTGGCCTATTCTGTGTGGCATTATGAGTAAGGGGCTTATTGCACTGGGAAGGGAATGTTTTCTGCAAATGGGGAAACGCCGGTAGATCACCAGTAAGTAAGTGTACAAAAAGTAGATCCCGGATTACAAAAGTCCGGCCACCCCTGCCCTACAACATGTATGCTCACACACATTCATTCTAGGGTTAATTTGTTGGGAGCCAATTAGCCTACCAGTATATTTTTGGATTGTGGGCGCAAACCGGAGTACCAGGAGGAAACCCACACAAGTACGCAGAGAATATACAAACGCTGCACAGTTAGAGCTATGGTGGGAATCGAACCCATGACCTCTGTGCTGTGAGGTAGTAATGCTCATGCATTAAATGGGATCTGGTAATGATAATAGGCACTTTGTGGCAAAAGAAGCAAGTCCATCCACATCTGAATAACCCCCTTTTGCCATATGCTGCAACTGCAATGTTGCATGTTTTTTTTTTTCTCAATTTTGCAAACAAATACACACAAATGAGGAAAAAGTAACAATCAGTGCACTATGGGTCTAATTTAGACTTGACTGCGGGCAAAATTGTTCTTAAAATGGGCAAAACCACGTGCACTGCAGGTGAGGCAGATGTACAGATGGAGCCGCCACCATCAGGTGCGCCAACACGCTGAGGCAACCCGACTCGGCATGCCGTTCACCGTGGACATGGCCGCTGCTAATGGGCCATCTACGTTTTTAGGCAGCACTCCCAAAACCACGGGGGTCCTGGCTACAAACACCCCTCAGCAATGGGGAGGTGGCTAGCCTACAGCAATGCACGTTTCTCCAATAATCGCTCGGGCTGTGAATGGGCCCAGCAAATGGGCCCGAATTAGCCCCTTCGTCCGCTTATAGTGTACTAGAAACTAAGCGGCAAATTCTGTGGCATGCTGAACACTGCTTTCTGTTGCAATTTGAGAATAGGTATATGTGGACACATCTTTATATAAAAGAGAAGATTTTAATTATAGACAGACCAGTAGATTGTTTTGATCAACCCTCGCACATGCAACATAAGAGACAGTTGTGACCGTGAGCTTGTTCACACTATAGCATGTTTTCTGTACTTGGAAAACAGAAGTGGAATCAGGGTAGACTTCTGCTGCTGTAGCCATACATTTCTAGGATGCAGCTATGTGATCTTGACTATAGTCCCTAACACCTACAATATAAAATGTAGTCATTCACATTTGCCGGTCTTTTCTACATGCACCTTCTTGCACCTAGTTGCCTGAAATGGGGACATTCTAATGTGGATTAAGCACAGTAAAGGTATGATTGCACAAGATGGAACACATGCAGGTAAGGAAGAATTATACAGCTTTAAGACATTATTTGTGGGTTGCCAGGGGAGGAAGAGGACAGTTACTGCTACAAGCAGAACTCTGGGAGGCAATGGAGTCATCTGCCGCCAGGCTCCTGCTCCCAAGGGGGCACCTCTTCTCCACCTGGAAGTTTAAATCAGTTATTTAAAAGCCAAGGAAATTGCTTCTACTGCTGAGTTCTGAAATATATATGTGTTCTCTATATTTCTGAACAGAAAAATATATTTTATATAGGGTTGTGTGTGTGGGGGAGGGGGGGCACCAATATATATCTTGCCTCCGGGCGACTGGAACGAACTTACGCCACTAGCTACAAGTTCTAAACTTAAACCAGTGGGTGTTTTTATTGCTCTGACAGATTATACAGTATGTTTGTCAGTGCATTTCAACAATTTTATTGGGATTATTTAGAAAGGCTACTGTTTCTGTTGCACATTAAATGTGCATTAAAATGGTTTTACAACATAAGTACATGTGGGATTGTGCCTTTTCCCAACCGTAAACCATATTTTTATTTAATTTACACACACTAGCATATCAATCTGAATCAAGGGCCTGATTCAGAGTTTAAAGCTGATGTGCAAATTCACAAACTGTTCGAGTATCAAATGACTGCACATGCGTACTGATTGTAGCGAGTATGCGTAAGCCAAAATAGCGACAAAAAATAGAGGCCAAGAACTCCCCTCTTTCTAAACTGGCGATCACAGAGCGCAAGGACTCCATCCTGAACTTGAACACACGCAGGAAGGGGTTCAGTGACTTTAAATTCAGGATGGGTCTTACTGAGCCGTCTGGCTTCGGTACCAGGAATAAGTTGGAATAATATCCCTGGCCCTGCTCCGTGTCTGGCACCGGTACAATTACCTGAGACTGAAGCAGCCTGGTAATGGCCCCCTGAAGGAGCACCTGATCTTCCTGGGATGCTGGAAGTGCCGACCTGAAGTATCGTCTGGGAGGGGGTTTGTCGAATTCCAGCCTGTAACCTAGAGAAATGAGACCCCTGGCCCAGGAATCCAGACCCGAGGCGTCCCACACATGGCTGAAATGCAACAATCGCGCTCCCACCGCGAGAGAGTCTCGTGGCGGGAAAACCCCGTCATGCTGCAGGCTTAGAGGAAGCCGCGGCATTTGGACGGTCCTGGGTGTTGGAGGTGTTAGGCTTCCTAAACTTGCCTCTCGTGCCCCTGCTGGCATTGGAGGCACCCCTAGCCTTGGGGCGAAACCTGTTCCCACGAAAGGACTGCTGGGAAGCACCTGTGAAGGTACGCTTTGCAGCCGTGGGAGCTGATGGAAGGAAGGTAGACTTTCCTGCCGTGGCCTTGGAAATCCAACCGTCTAATTCACTCCCAAACAGCCATTCTCCTGTAAAGGGAATACCCTCCACACTCTTCTTTGAATCTACATCTGCAGACCACTGACGCAGCCACAAAGCCCGTCTGGCTGAGACCGCCATGGCTGAATTGCGCGCATTTATTGCGCCCAATTCCTTTTGCGCCTCGCACAGGATCTTAGCGGTATCCTGAATGTGACGCAGGCTGTCACCTATCTGGGCCACAGTCATGTCACCCAACAACCCTTCCTGAATCTGGGTTGACCATGTATGAATTGCCTTAGCCATCCAGCAGCTGGCTAAAACTGGGCGCTGGGATGCCCCACTAGCCGTATATATGGACTTGAGGGTAGCTTCCAGCCTCCTGTCCGCCCCGTCCTTAAGGGTGGATACCCCTGGGACTGGTAGCAACACCTTTTTAGAAAGGCGGGAGACAGAGGAGTCCACTACCGGTGGCTCCTCCCACTTCTTTCTGCCCAAAGGTTCAAAGGGATAAGCATTTGTGAACCGTTTTGAAAGAGTAAACCTCTTATCAGGGTTCTGCCATGCAGCCCTGAAAACAGTTTCTAACTCCGCCTGCTCAGGGAAGTATACTGGTTGTTTCCTCTGAGTCATGAAGAAAGGATCTCCTTCTGCGGATGCCTCCACTGGGAGATCTAAAACATCCCTAATGGCCCTGATAAGCGGCTCTGGACCATGCACTGCCGCCTCAGGAGCTGGTTCCTGCAGAACCTGCTCCTCACCCTCCTCCAATATGTCCTCATCGTCATCATCTGTGTCAGGATCCATTGCAGTAGCCTGCCTTTTTTGAGGCTGTGCGGGAGGAGGAGGTACATTTAGGGTATGAAGAATATCCACCCTGGCAGCTAACATGGACAATTCCCTCTGAACCCTCTGCGTTTGCTGAGTGTTAGTGGAAAGCTGTGAAGCCACAGAATCCAACAAGGTCTTTATGTTGGAAGCCCAAGCAGGCTCCTGCTCATCTGCCTGCGACGGCCCCACAAGCTGTGGGGGTACCCCACTGATCTGGGTGTCAGCACTGCTGGGCTGTGGTGACATACAAGCCTCACAAGTAACCTGGGACTATGACTTAGGCACAAACTTGGTGCTACACACCATACAAGTGAACTTTTTCACCATGCTGAGACAGTACTGCAGAGTACAACAGTACAACACAACCCCCACGCAGTCACACACGTGCACACACCGCACCGCTGTATGTGAAAAACAGACTATGTGCTAGATTTATGTTGTAACTAAGCAGTGGAGAAAAAACAGAGCAATTGGGGAGCCAAGTGCACCCTTAACCTGAACTCACAGATCTGGGTGAGCTGGTAACGCTAAACACAGTGATCTGAACAACACAGTGTCTGACTAAGCCAGATAGCGCAGCAGCGCTAAATCGCTATAAAAACCTGCTGTCTCTGCCGTGCTGCAAGTACTCGGATCCACCACGCCAGTGAGGAGCCCTCTGTAATGGAGTCTGGCAGCGTGTGAAGAAGCAGGAAGTGACAGCGCGCGCCCAGCAGAGCTTGGTCCCGCTCTGAGTGAAGCCCCGCCCCCTATACACGGAGCTGGCGCTTATATATATTTATACTGACATTAATAAAGGTGTAAAATATATATATAATACATTATAACCTGAGGGGTGTCCCTGGTGGTCCAGCGGCAGCACCCCTATGCCAGTTACCAGACGCGGTGTTCACGCAGTCCCTGCTGGAGAGCCGCCATTACTAGCCGTCGTCTTGCCGCACCAGAAATGGCTGCGGGGACCCCTTGTGGGACCCCCAGCCTGTACTCACCACTGAAGTCTTCAGACCTGTCAGGGGTGTGCGGCGGCTAGGGGACTTGCTCGCTACAGCGCAATGTTGTGCGGTGACAAGCCCCACGCAGGACCGAATTGTCCTGTAGCAGGGTCAGCTCTGCACCTGAAGAGGTCGGGGACTGACCCTTCCCCTGACACCCACGAAGCAGGACAGCTGTGTGGTCACCACAGCGCCCCAAAATAACAAACTTTGAAAATAAATGTAGAAAAACTCTGGAGCATCCAGAAGCACTGCCTCTCCTGAGGCACATTTTTCAAAACTGACTAGTGGAGGGAGATTGAGGGGAGGAGCCAGTGCACCCACACTGAAAGTTCTTTTATGTGCCTGTCTCTCCTGCGGAGGTCTCAATCCCCATAGTAGTGAAGCCCAGTATCCCATTGGACGGTAGAGAAATAGCAAATTAATCTAATTGCAATCCCCTCGATTTGACCGACAGGAAGTCGACATCTTGGGGTGGTCACCTTCCGTTTTCAAGGAGTATCTGAAAAAAAAAAAAACAGGCGTGTACAATATTTTTAAGGAAGAGAGTGTGACAGCAGCACCTGCCTTGATCAGCCTGTGTCTGTCGCAGAGTTGTGGAAGGGTCAGACTAATGCTATGTACACACGGTGAGATTCCCTTGCTATTCGACTTATACGTACACAAAGGAGAGATTTGACATTACATTTTGACTATATATTTGACTCGAATCTTAAGTCGAATAGACTGGGCGACTTTCAGCTTGAAAGCCACCAGGTGTGTACAGGGCAGCGATGAGCGGTGACGTGCGCTTCCACATCATTGCTGGCCCAGCCATTTATCTGCTGGTATTACCCACAGATGAGAGAGGGAGTGGATGGCTTTCCCGCTATGTTTCACCACAGGGAAAAAAAAAAAAATCGCAAAAACTGCTAAGTGTGTATTCACTGAGCATTTTTCAGCCCAGTGATTTTCACAATCATCGATATCCATACATGCTGGGCAAAATCGCCCAGTGTGTTTGGACCTTTACTCACATTTGCTGGAAAAATCATTCAATGCTTTGCAAATTGCGCATGGATGTGCGACAGGATAGCAGTATTTTCGCAATTCACTCGCAGATTTTCGCAGGGCAGCGGCTAACTACGCACAGTCATCTGCAACATTGTGAGGAATCTTGTATCGCTGTATACAATGATGAAGGGGTTGGTTTGGGTTATGCACAGGACTAAATGTGATATGTGAATGCTAAATCTATTCCACAACTGTAATGGTACTATACCCATTTTTGGTACTTGTGGAGTATCACGGCTCCCACGATGGGCATCGCACATGAAAAAATCGCATCGCATGCGATTTTTAACAGAAAAGCATCCAAATGCATTGAAATTAGTATGAAACATGTTCAATGGCCCCCAAATGGCCCCCAAACCCCCATTATCAACGCGAACCCGAAGCGTGGCGAGCGCAGCCACGCTTCTTTTCATACCCCCACTATCCACGTCGGCGTGGAGTTTTGAATAGAAAGTGTGGCGAGCGCAGCGAGCCCGAAGCGTGGCGAGCGGACGCGGATACCTTCACAGGTATCCGCGTCCCCTCGCGGGCTTCACAGGTGTCCGCGTCCCCTCGCGGGCTTCACAGGTGTCCGCGTCCGCTCGCCACGCTTCGGGCTTGGTGGCTCGCTGCGCTCGCCACACTTTCTATTCTCAACTCCACGCCGACGTGGATAGTGGGGGTATGAAAAGGTTGTAGGATGCGTACCGCCGCCGCTCGACACGCTTCGGGTTCGCGTTGATAATGGGGGTGGTACAGCCTCAAAAATGCCATTTGGGGTACAATGAACATGTTTCATATTAATTTCAATGCATTTGGATGCTTTTCTGTTAAAAATCGCATGCGATCGCATGCGATTTTGTCAAAAAACTTTAAAACCAGCAAAAATCGCATCCCATCGCATGCCACTATATATGGCATGCGATGGCATGCGATGGGAGCCATGATAATCCACAAGTACCCAGTTTTTTGATGAGACAGTGCTCTCATGATTTAATACTATGATCAAAGTGAATGAATAAGAGAAAAATACTCAGATATTGGGCATTTGAAATATAGATTTATTGTGAAAGTTAAAACAATGTACTAAAGGATACATCTTTTTTATGATGATATGTGATAAAGCACCGTCCTCTGACGCAAACTCATGGAAAATATAGAATTTGGTGTTGTATTTGACAAAATTCAATAAAAATCGTTTTGAAAAAAAAAAGTATGAACAGAGGACAGGACCAGGTGGCAGCTCTGCAAAACTGCTCCGCTGTAGCCCCATGACTCACAGCCCAAGAGGAAGCAACTGACCTGGTGGTATGGGCATTAATCCTTGAAGGAATAGGTCTGCCTACCTTAGTGTAGGCAAAGGCAATTACGGACATTAACCATCTGGCAATGGTCTGCTTAGAAGCAGGCCACCCTCTCTTATGTACGTCATATAGTACTAAAAGAAAATCAGTTTTGCGAATATCCTTTACTCTTTCAACGTAGATGCGCAAGGAGCGAACAATGTCCAGTTTCTTCAACTTGTCCCTATTTCTAGCCTCCTCAGGAGGGAGCACAATCTCCTGGTTTAAATGAAAACTTGACACTACCTTGGGCAGAAACTGTCATCATGGAAAATCAGAAACGGAGACTTGCAAAGCCCCCAATTCTGAAACTCGCCTAGCCGAAGCTATAGCCAACAAAAATTTAAGTTTCCAAGAAAGAAATTTAAGGTCAGCCGACCTTAAAGGCTCAAACTGAGCTTTTTGTAACACTGACAAAACTAAAGACAGGTCCCAAGGTGCCACCGGCTGTGTCACAGATCTGCTTAGTCAAGCTTACCTGTATGGTGATTCTGCTCTGTGTCTCAGTCTGACTCAGTCCTGTCTCCATTCATGCTGCCAGACAGTCTGTGCATTGCTGGTTCATTGATTGATTGCACCTGATGGAAATCCAGGCAGAAGCTGGAATCACCTGTAACCCTTTGCTCTCCTGTTCCATGTGGCTCACCTGTTTAGTTCAGACTGAAGTATTCTGGATTCCTGCCTCAGATTGCAGATTGCCCTCTGTCATTTCCTCCAATCAATACAAGGCAGGGGGGATAAATATCTTGCTCACAGAGGCAGAACTGACTTCAGCAACTTGTCTTCCTGCTGCATGTGCTGGATGTTCTGTGCAGTTCAAGCCTGCTTCCTGGAATCCCTGCGTGAGTCTTCAGTGTTCAGCTCCTAGAGGCTCTGCTTGTCTGGCTGGTCCAGCGCTCACGGTCTGGTCCACAAATGGTCCAATTCCTGCTCCAGTTCCTGCTCATCTAGCTCATCTAGTTCCTGCTCATCTAGTTCCTGTGTTTATACTCGGTTTTCTTCAGTTATTTGTTATATGCCAAGTCAGCCAATCTTCAGTCATCCAATCGTCCAATCTTCAGTCATCCAATCGTCCAATCTTCAGCCATCCAATCTTCAGTCATCCAATCTTCAGTCATCCAGCCATCCAATCTTCAGTCATCCAATCGTCCAATCTTCAGTCATTCAATCGTCCAATCTTCAGGTATCCTTTTCTCTAAACTCAAATCCTGAACATTGCCTTATCCTCCCAGAACTACCGACACATATCTTGTTTATTTTGAATGGACTGCCATCTTGTTTATTTTTGCAAAGGACTGCTATCTTTTGTTACTTGTTATTTATCAGAGACTTGCATCTAGTTATTATTTGTCCAATCAAGAAGTATTGATCCTGGTTACATTATCTGTTATATGAGTTCCTTCAATAAACCTGTTTGTGTTAACCCATCTCCGGCTGGTTACGCCTCTCTTCCTGAGATCCGCACCACTCCATCAATCCACCATCTGACCACTCCAGTCACGACTGATTCCACACACCCATTTCGTGACAGTTTGCTGAAGTCCCATGGACTTGGTCAGTGATCCGAGTGTGAGAAGTGTGGGTTGTCTAGATCACAGTACCAGCATGGAGAGACAGATTGATCTTCAGTTCTTACTCACAAAGTTCTGGCAAGACTTATCTGGTTGTTCTTGCAAGCTGCAGCAATCCTTGCCGGCTAATGAATCCTCACGTGTCACATCTGCAGCCGCATATCATTTGGCCTCTTCACCTCTACCCCCTGACTACCTGGCTACTCCAAAGGAGGACGATGAGGCTTCTGCGGACAGTGGGTCTGTCATAAGTCTGTTACTTTGCCATCTGGAATCTGGTTCTGCTTGGACCTTTAAAGAGCCAGAATCAGAGACATTAAAGGTTTTACACCAGTTACTGAATCAACTACAGGAATTACCATCTAAAAAATTTTCTGTAGTCTCCGCCATATTGGACAGTTCTTTGGTACCCCTTTCCAGTGGAACTGTGCTCAAAGGAACTTCCACTACACTTCCAAGTACTCCTGAGAAGTCCTCTCATAAGCCTTGTAAGGACATACCACAAAGCAGACCACGAGCCCAGCTGTCTGAGGAGGAACGTCAGCGGCGCAGGCAGCTAGACCTGTGCTTCTATTGTGGTGGTTCAGACCATTTCATAGAAGATTGTTCTCTCCGTCAGCCCAGAAATGGGGAGATTCCTCCCGTTACAGCTCAGAAAGAAACCCGAGTTAATACTTGGGGCCCTAGAACAAAGATAATCTTGGCCAAACACGGTTTTACTGCTGTCCACAGAGCTCCTGGGAAGGTTCCTGTATCCATTACTGGAGGTGGTGTCTCAGGATTTTCTGCCCAAAAGCATGTGTCCGTCTCATCAACCTCAGGAGGGTTGTCCAATATCGCAGCCCCAGCAGAGGTATCTTGTGCTAAAGATTCAGAACGAGTATCCCGTCTCCAGCCCCAAGAGGGTGTTCAGCCTTTCCAGCCCCAGAAGGGGTTCCAGAATCTCCAGCCCCAGGGGGGGGCTCTCTGTCTCCAGCCCCAGGGGGGGGCTCTCTGTCTCCAGCCCCAGGGGGGGGCTCTCTGTCTCCAGCCCCAGGGGGGGGCTCTCTGTCTCCAGCCCCAGGGGGGGGCTCTCTGTCTCCAGCCCCAGGAGGGGGCTCTCTGTCTCGGGCTCTCTGTCTCCAGCCCCAGGGGGGGGCTCTCTGTCTCCAGCCCCAGGGGGGGGCTCTCTGTCTCCAGCCCCAGGGGGGGGCTCTCTGTCTCCAGCCCCAGGGGGGGGCTCTCTGTCTCCAGCCCCAGGGGGGGGCTCTCTGTCTCCAGCCCCAGGAGGGGGCTCTCTGTCTCCAGCCCCAGGAGGGGGCTCTCTGTCTCCAGCCCCAGGAGGGGGCTCTCTGTCTCCAGCCCCAGGAGGGGGCTCTCTGTCTCCAGCCCCAGGAGGGGGCTCTCTGTCTCCAGCCCCAGGAGGGGGCTCTCTGTCTCCAGCCCCAGGAGGGGGCTCTCTGTCTCCAGCCCCAGGAGGGGGCTCTCTGTCTCCAGCCCCAGGAGGGGGCTCTCTGTCTCCAGCCCCAGGAGGGGGCTCTCTGTCTCCAGCCCCAGGAGGGGGCTCTCTGTCTCCAGCCCCAGGAGGGGGCTCTCTGTCTCCAGCCCCAGGAGGGGGCTCTCTGTCTCCAGCCCCAGGAGGGGGCTCTCTGTCTCCAGCCCCAGGAGGGGGCTCTCTGTCTCCAGCCCCAGGAGGGGGCTCTCTGTCTCCAGCCCCAGGAGGGGGCTCTCTGTCTCCAGCCCCAGGAGGGGGCTCTCTGTCTCCAGCCCCAGGAGGGGGCTCTCTGTCTCCAGCCCCAGGAGGGGGCTCTCTGTCTCCAGCCCCAGGAGGGGGCTCTCTGTCTCCAGCCCCAGGAGGGGGCTCTCTGTCTCCAGCCCCAGGAGGGGGCTCTCAGTCTCCAGCCCCAGGAGGGGGCTCTCAGTCTCCAGCCCCAGGAGGGGGCTCTCAGTCTCCAGCCCCAGGAGGGGGCTCTCAGTCTCCAGCCCCAGGAGGGGGCTCTCAGTCTCCAGCCCCAGGAGGGGGCTCTCAGTCTCCAGCCCCAGGAGGGGGCTCTCAGTCTCCAGCCCCAGGAGGGGGCTCTCAGTCTCCAGCCCCAGGAGGGGGCTCTCAGTCTCCAGCCCCAGGAGGGGGCTCTCAGTCTCCAGCCCCAGGAGGGGGCTCTCAGTCTCCAGCCCCAGGAGGGGGCTCTCAGTCTCCAGCCCCAGGAGGGGGCTCTCAGTCTCCAGCCCCAGGAGGGGGCTCTCAGTCTCCAGCCCCAGGAGGGGGCTCTCAGTCTCCAGCCCCAGGAGGGGGCTCTCAGTCTCCAGCCCCAGGAGGGGGCTCTCAGTCTCCAGCCCCAGGAGGGGGCTCTCAGTCTCCAGCCCCAGGAGGGGGCTCTCAGTCTCCAGCCCCAGGAGGGGGCTCTCAGTCTCCAGCCCCAAGTGGCGGTGAATCAGAGTGTCCTGCTCCTGGAGGGGGTCTTGTGTACCAAGGACGTAGGAGAAGAGTCTGATATGTTGGCCCTAGCCTCCGGGCCTGAGGACACTTCTGCCCTGGCCTCCGGGCCTGAGGACACTTCTGCCCTGGCCTCCGGGCCTGAGGACACACCTGCCCTGGCCTCCGGGCCTGAGGACACACCTGCCCTGGCCTCCGGGCCTGAGGACACACCTGCCCTGGCCTCCGGGCCTGAGGACACACCTGCCCTGGCCTCCGGGCCTGAGGACACACCTGCCCTGGCCTCCGGGCCTGAGGTTGTTCCAGTTATTCCAGTGCAGACTGCCTTGCCCAAGGCATCCGAGGGGTCTGCCATGCACAAAACACTCAATGTGCCCGCCGTGTCTGAGGCTTCCGTGGTTCCAGTTTTTCCTAAAAAGTCCAAGATTCTTGATCAGCTGAAGCCTTCCAAAGCCCCAATTCCATCAAAACCAATTCAAGATTCAAGCAGAGAATATTCGCCCATCTATTTTGATGGGGATCTTGTCCATTATGAAGCCCTGGTGAACCAATATTTGTCTATATTGGAAACCGAACCTTCATCTGGTCTCACGCTAGCCAACATCGTCAGTTACCTGTTTTTGTCATTTAAAGGAGAAGCTTTGGAGTGGGCTTGTCCGCTTTATGAATCTAACGACTCCAGACTTCGAGATCTGACATCCTTCTCCAAGGCCGTAGTGGAAAGGTTCGGTTCAAAGACTCCCTGTAAGAATTCCTCCACCACTACAGTTAAAAGTCATCCGGTGGCCAAAACCGACCATTCTTTGCCATCCATCCAAGATTGTGCGCCATCTCAACAATGCCTTAGAACCTCCAAGGTTTCAAAAAATTGTCTATTGATGCCCAAATCTATGGACGTTAGAATTGGGTACACATCCATGTCCACCCATTGTGTTGGTTCCTCTGGACTGTCCAATTCTCCAGGATCATCTTCTGAAAAGCAATCTGCCCCGTCAATACCCACCATATGTATTGGATCTTCCGCTTCATGCTACCTCAGTGGTCCTTCAGGGAGTTTCAATTCAACTGAGAGGTCTTCAATCCTGACCTTAGACCAAGACTCAAATTCAGAGTATGATTCTGATTATGATGCCACTCCCTTCCTGGGAGGTCCTGTGCTCTCTGGTGCCTGTTTTGCAGAACCTAAAGCTTCACCTTCCTCAAAAAAATCAAAGCATTCATCTAAGAAAAAGAAGAAGCATCGTCGTTAACCTTGAGCTCCCTTCCAAAGAAGGTTCTGGCATAGGTGTCCGGAGTCCACCCTGAAGGAGGGGGTAATGTCACAGATCTGCTTAGTCAAGCTTACCTGTATGGTGATTCTGCTCTGTGTCTCAGTCTGACTCAGTCCTGTCTCCATTCATGCTGCCAGACAGTCTGTGCATTGCTGGTTCATTGATTGATTGCACCTGATGGAAATCCTGGCAGAAGCTGGAATCACCTGTAACCCTTTGCTCTCCTGTTCCATGTGGCTCACCTGTTTAGTTCAGACTGAAGTATTCTGGATTCCTGCCTCAGATTGCAGATTGCCCTCTGTCATTTCCTCCAATCAATACAAGGCAGGGGGGATAAATATCTTGCTCACAGAGGCAGAACTGACTTCAGCAACTTGTCTTCCTGCTGCATGTGCTAGATGTTCTGTGCAGTTCAAGCCTGCTTCCTGGAATCCCTGCGTGAGTCTTCAGTGTTCAGCTCCTAGAGGCTCTGCTTGTCCGGCTGGTCCAGCGCTCACGGTCTGGTCCACAAATGGTCCAATTCCTGCTCCAGTTCCTGCTCATCTAGTTCCTGTGTTTATACTCGGTTTTCTTCAGTTATTTGTTATATGCCAAGTCAGCCATTTCAGTTCTGTTATCTCCGTCACCTGTTCCTGTGTCAACGCCAAGTCGCTACCCTGTCCTGATACCAGTTTCCTGACCTGCCTGCTACAAGCTGCATCCAGCTATTGTGTGCTACGTCTCTGCTGTAAGCTTCCAGTAATCAGTCATCCAGCCATCCAATCTTCAGTCATCCAGCCGTCCAATCTTCAGTCATCCAATCGTCCAATCTTCAGTCATCCAATCGTCCAATCTTCAGCCATCCAATCTTCAGTCATCCAGCCATCCAATCTTCAGTCATCCAGCCATCCAATCTTCAGTCATCCAATCGTCCAATCTTCAGTCATCCAATCGTCCAATCTTCAGGTATCCTTTTCTCTAAACTCAAATCCTGAACATTGCCTTATCCTCCCAGAACTACCGGCACATATCTTGTTTATTTTGAATGGACTGCCATCTTGTTTATTTTTGCAAAGGACTGCTATCTTTTGTTACTTGTTATTTATCAGAGACTTGCATCTAGTTATTATTTGTCCAATCAAGAAGTAATGATCCTGGTTACATTATCTGTTATATGAGTTCCTTTAATAAACCTGTTTGTGTTAACCCATCTCCGGCTGGTCACGCCTCTCTTCCTGAGATCCGCACCACTCCATCAATCCACCATCTGACCACTCCAGTCACGACTGATTCCACACACCCATTTCGTGACAGGCTGCCTATATGACTCCTTGCAAAAAAAAAATCTGTACTTCAGGTAAAAGAGCTACCCTTTTCTGAAAGAAGATGGATAAGTCCAACAACTGTACCTTTAAAGACTGGAGGCTAAGCCCTGCTGAAAACCCATCTTGGAGAAATTCTTAAAGTCTAGAGACCTTGAACCTATAGGTGTGCACCTTCTGTCGTTCACACCACCTGATGTATATCTTCCAAACACGATGGTAATTAACAGCTGATACAGGTTTGCAAACCCAGAGCATAGTCTGGATAACAGCCTCCGAAAAACCTTTCTTCCTTAGTAAGGAGGGTTCAAAAGCCAGGCCATCAAATTGAGACGAGCAAGGTCCAGGTGCAGAAACGGTCCTTGACTGAGCAAATCCAGCTGAAGAGGAAGACGCCAAGAGTCCGTCGACAACCTCAGTATGTCTGAATACCACAACCTTCTGGGCCAGTCCGGGGCATCCTCACTCTCTTTAGGACCTGAGGAATCATGGGAAACGGAGGGAACACCTAGGCAAGGTTGAAATGCCACGGAACTGTCATGGCATCCACTGCCCACACGGTCCAAGAGCAGAACCTGAGAACCTGACAGTTGTGTCTGGATGCCATCACGTCTATCTCTGGGAGCCCCCAGAGAGTCACTATTTCCTGAAAGACTTCCTGATGAGCGCCCACTCTCCCTCCAACAGCTCTTCCTTGCTGAGGAAATCCGCTTCTATATTTCGGATCAGTCCCGCCCTGATGATTCAGGTAAGCCACAGCCGTGGCATTGTCCGACTGTATGCGTACAGGTGATCCCTTCAGGAGATCCGCTGCCTGCAGAAGGGTGTTCAAAACCGCCCGGAGCTCCAAGATGTTGATCGGCAGTCTGGATTCTTCCTTGGGCCACAGACCCTGCAACCTCAGGTGCAGGACCACCACCCCCAGCCCCTGAGACTGGCATCAGTCATGACAACCAGCCAATCCCACGAGCAGAGGGAATGCCCCACTTGCAGAGACTCCAGATCTGTCCACCAGATCAAGGAGTCCCTTGTCTCCTGAGATAGCAACAGCCGTTCCTGTTTCATAGTTTTTTTAATTTCCTGACCAACAGGACAGAATGTTCCACTGAAAGGTTCTTGAGTGAAACCTCGCAAACTGCAGTGTCTTGAAGGTTGCCCCCATCTTGTCTAGCAGCTTCACTCCTTGCCATACTGATGGATTTGGGGACTGAAGAATCAACAGGACCAACTGGCGAATGTCCACCGCTTTGGACTCCGGAAGAAACACACGATTTAGGTGTGTGTCCAAGATCACCCCCAGAAACTGAAGTCTCTGTGTGGGTGTCCAGGAACACATGGAAACGTGCTGGACTCCTGTAATAGGCTTCAACTCCTTTTAAGGATTTCGGCCTATAAACCACTTAAAATGGCAGCCGCCATAGCGGGGGGTCCCCCCCTCAAGATCCACCACTAAGCAGGGAGCCGGTTCAGGACTTACCCCGGGGCCCAGGAAACCTCTCTACAAGGAGGTTGAAGCACTGTGCAGAGAGGGCAGACAGCGTCCCTCTGCACACAGAGAGCTGACAGGATGCGCTTCGGTCAGCCTCTGCTGCGCTCTCAATGTGTATAAAGTTCCTGTTCAAGTAACACACTGTGCCTGCACTAAAAATTAATAAAATAAAATTTTATAAGTGAAAATTAATAAAATAAAAAACAACTAGCTACTCTACACAAAAACGGCTGCAGCACGCAGCCAGTCAGCACAGCACCCACTCCAGTGGGCACCTAAAATGAACTGAGGAATGCTGGGATGCAGAAGGGAGGAGCCTGCCTCTCAAAGAAGTCAGCATAGGTGCCTTGCTCCTGCGGACCCTCCTACATCCCATGGTTGAGCTGTGTCACCAGGATGGACGAAAGAGAAAATGTATTTACCATTTAGTAATTGCATGCCTATCAGTAGCAGGCTATCTAACACAGCACAGGTTCTCAAACTTGGTCCTCAAGTGAAATAATTAGCTCCACCTGTGGATCTTTTAAAATATGTCAATGAGTAATGAATTCACCTCGGCACCTGCCAGGTGACCTGGAAAACATGAACAGTGTGGGGTCCTGAGGACCGAGTTTGAGAACCATGCTTCCTTCGAGAAAGCTTTTCAAGTGAAACGCGTCAGGAGGTGACATCAAGCCCTAGTGGAGGAGGACTACAAAGCCCAGCAGGTCTCTCAACCTACAACAAGCTGCCCGAACCAGCCTAAACAGACCAGAACTTTTTCATATACCAAAATACCACCAATGGTGCAAGCCACGCCACAATTGGATACAAAAAGGGACATTGGGTCCAATCAAAGAAACAGCTTACAGCAAAATTTGGATCCATGACCCCAATCCTGCAGGTGGACAGTAATTATAACTACTCTAAACCATCATAGAGTTGGTCCAATACACTCCCAGGCATACTAGGAACAGACAGTGAGGACATACTATTCCCCTACCACAGTCCCCCCACTATGTTTTTAGAAGTTATTTAATCTGCATTGTGATTAATGTTTTTATTAGTTGTTTTATGTGATATATATCCCATTTATCTGTGTATCTAATTTTCATGCATTTTATGAAATATAAAAATATGTAAAGTCAATCCAACGGAATTGGTATTTCATTTTTTAAAAACAGCGCTGCATATTTTTCCTTTTGTTTTTGGTTTCCCTGTTCCAGGATTTACATACCTGTTTTTTTGCAGCTGCTACTCAGTGACACAGCTGTTGTATATTGCGCCCCTACGGGTATACTCTCTCTGGCGCAGCCAGAAAGCAATACCCTTAAAAAAACTTTTTGGGTCTACAGAGTTTGAGAAACCCTGATCTAATCTATTGGCAGCTATTCTTTGACCTTTGTCAAGACCCCCTCTCCTGCCTTCTCCAGTGCACACATGCCCCATACACGGCAATGGAGGCGTGAGCTTGTGAGATGCTCGTGCATCCCTGTCCTGGCAATAGGCGCAACGGTGCTGTAGATAACGGTGGACCCAGCTGTCTCTTGTCATTTTTTCCTTTGTTTTGACTTTTTTTTTATTGTTTGCAGGATAGCTTTATGCCAGTGGTTCCCTATCTTTTTCAGAATCACGGCGCCCTAGAGCATCAGAAATTTGGCACCCCTAGGCCAAATGTTTATTTTTGATTCATTTAGAAAGAAATATTACATAAATTAATACCACACAGTTTGGGAACAATGCATTATGCTATGTTTTATAGCAAAATTGCCTGACTGACTGATAGACAGCACCCAAGTACCTTTTTTTGCACAGCATGCACAGTCCCAACAGCTGTTGGCTAGTGCTGGAGGGCAGACTGGAACCGGACTAATTACTAAAGCAAACCTTGGAAATGATTTCCCTTGGAGAAGAGAAGCTGTAACCGATTGGATCGTACAGACTGCAGCTGTTGAGACAATGAGTCTCAGAGAGCACAGCACTGCATGTTGACTTCAATAGAAGCAGTTTTGTACAAATGATTTGAGTCAGCCAGGAAAAAGAATCTATAGGGTTGAACAGAAGCTGGTTATAGCAGTCGGACACTTGGGAGCTGCGCTCGGAATAATGAGAAACATCAGGTGACCGAGTCCAACATGGCTGCACCCCATGCTGGAGTTTAGAAGGAAAATCTGTAGATTAGCACACACAGGGGAGTCGCTGAGAATGGCCTTCTGTGGAAAAACACCATAATACACAGACTTAGTGCATGACCAGTGAGAACAGACATCCAATCGCGTCGTGAACTCAGACCTCTGCCTCAGCTAAGCCCAGGGCCACACCAAAAATCCAGGTACAGCCTGGATTACTGAACATGGTTTCCAGCCAAGTAACAGTTGCTTTCATGCTGTAGGCTAGACCCTGGTTATTGCCAGTTCATCCCTTTGACAGCGCATGGAGATTATATCAATCCCAAGCATAAGTGATCTGACTCTCTGTATAGCATGACCCGTTTTGGTGCTGTGTTCAACCCTGGTCGCAGTTAAGGTCGACAGTGTCGACAGCCAAAGGTCAAAAGGTCAAAATGCACTAGGCTGACACTGACAAAAGTGGTTGAAAAAAGGAGGGGTTAACTAGTGGCCTGGTGGCCTGTAGTTATTGGGGCGCCTTCTGGGGTGGTTTGTCAAGCTGCTCCTACTTGGGGGTGTCAATCCCCTGGTACAATTACAATGGAAAAAGGAGGAGGTGGGTTGAGCGCTATGAACAATAATTGGTTTGAGGTCAATTTATAACAACATGAAAAATAGACCCATTTAAAAAAAATATTATTATTTTCATATTAATGTACATTGTTCAATGTTTTGTATTATTCTATATTCTGTGCCGTAAATGTAATACATTTACATTACGTAAATATTCAATACATTGTGCCGTAAATGTAATTATATCATACATCTACCTAGTGCAAATGCACAAATTGATCATTTTATCATAAAAATAAATTTTTCATGTTGTTATAAATTGACCTCAAACCAATTATTGTTCATAGCGCTCCACCCACCCCCTTCTTTTTGACACTGACAAAAGGTTGACATTGCAATGGTCGACATGGATTTTTCATGATTTTTTTCTTCCAGACAACTTACTTTCAATCCACATGTACTACAAGTGAGAACAGTAGTGTGACGATGCACCAAGCATGAAGCATGGCGAGAGAAACAAGTTCATGTGAGGGTACGCATTACGCTAATTGGAGGTCCACATTGACAAATGTTGATATAGACACCCAAAAAGAATTGGAAAACTCATGACAACCTTTTTCTGCGCTGACCATTTCCATGGTGATCTATTGCTTCTGTTGACCTTTTGCGAATGTCGACTTTTCATTGATGAACAATCATGGTCAACCAAACAACTGTCAACCTAGTAATCCACACCCAACTAACACAAACTGGTTAGACCCTTTTTACACCAAGCAACAATCTGGGTTCCAAGTTTGGTGTGAAAGGAGTATACAGCAAGTATCAGTGTACTAGAGCATTGCATCAGCAAGAAGTAGCAGTCTAAGGGGCAAATGTTCTAAGCCAGTCCTCGAGAGCTACCAACAGTTCACGTTGTCTGTATCACCTAGCTGGGGCACAGGTGCACTCATTACTGACTAACACATTATAAAAGATGTTCTAAGCATTGGAGAGTGATTAGTGTAGAGAGAGAAATTAACAACCAATTAGATCCTTTTTCAAACACAGCATGTAACATGGCAGTTAGGAGTTGGTTGGCTATAAAACTATATCTCTCTTAAGTGTATCATCTCTCCAAGACAACTCAGATATCCAGTATTGATATTCCTGCAGGTCAGACAGCAGTATGTGTTCAAATATTAGATTGTGTATCCTGCCCTGAGAGAAAGAAACATTTGTTGCCAAAAATTATGTAGCAAAAAGTCTTACTGCTACAAATCATACAGTAGTATACAGTACATAAGGACCATTCATGTATAGAGAGATTTGTTGGTACTTGTGTAGTTTCACGGCAGCAGGAAATCGCATCACTCGAAACACTTTATAAAATCAACTCCACGCCGTAGTGGATAGTGGGTAGTGTTCATTCTAGCACCTGCTATCTTTGAAAATCCATGCAGTTCCTCTTCCCTGCCTGGTGGGTTTCTAGCACAGGTCTGGTTTGCATATCAGTGCTGATATACAGACCACCCTGTGCTAGAAGCACTACAGCAGACAGTGACACCCCAGGCAGGGAAGAGGAACTGCATGGGTTTTCAAAGATAGCGAGTGCTAGAATGAACACTAGTGGGGGTATGAACAAGTCGAGAGGACGCGTACCGCAGGGCTCGCTGCACTTGCCATGCTTCAGGGTGGCGTGGATAGTGGGAGTGTGCTAAATGTGCTTAATCGCATGCGATCGGTGGGCAGGGGAAACTTTAAACTACAAAAGTACCATCGCATCCGATGCGATTTCCCTGCAGCCGTGAAACTACAAAAGTACTGATTTGTTTAATAACCTCATTACATACTGGTCACATGATAGAATGTTCTCAAACAAGTAGGAATAAATGTGCAGGAATACACATTTCCTATCGGGCTAGTTAGATATGGACTGGGTGAATATTAAGGGGGAGTATTCAATCTGGGGTCACGGCAATCGGGAGATGGTCACCGGTGATTAAATACCCCCCCTTAATTTCCAATGAGACAGACTGGGACAAAGTGTATACAACTGATGAAATTAGAGGAAATAATCTTCATCTTAATTATTTTATTATGACGCAAAAGATTTTCTACTGAAATTACTACTAATAATAATAATGCAAAAGATAGGTTATACATAGTTACACAAAGTATTATTGGGGTACTTTCCTTTCACTCCAATCACATACCAGTTCCTCTCCTTTCCTGTTTTTAGATTTTGCCTGATCCTTGGCACTATTGTGACATATACTAATAAAGGTTCCATTGTAAATACATAACTAATTCCGTAAGTGCCCCCATCGGAATATTTTTGTTAGGGACATTTCATATTATAGTGCAGATAAATCTTGTCACTTTATTGTCTCCAATATGTAAGAAAGATCCAGAATTATAGAAGTACTGCCCAGTGACCACTAGGTGTCACCATAAACCAGGCATACGGGAATAGTGTAAATATTATACTGATGTTTCATTTACTAGTTTATAGGAACAACTGGATCTATTTAGTTGTGTTCCACTCATGATGCTGTCACTGAAAAATGATAGAGAAATAAGTGGCGCTGGACAATGTAAATACACAATTTATTAAACATTAGACTGAATGATCATAAAATACTAGTGAAGGTAAAATCAAAGTAAAATAAGGTAGATACCTGTACCAACCAAAAAAGTAAAAAAGAAAAAAACAACAATCCATGTCCTTTTCTGATAATGTCGCTATATATAATCAGGTGAAAACCAAATTGCGTAATGAAGCTTGTGTAATGTGTACCCACAATGGGTAGTTACCAGACGACCACTAGAGGCTTGTGATCCATAAGGATGGCATTACAGCAGGTGTCCTCAATATATGCGCACTAGTAGTTGGAGAAGCTTACCTGATTAGTCATCTGCCTCCTTCCAGCCGTCTTAGATATAAGATGTGGTATCCTCAACAAGATCTAGCACAGGAGAGAAAATGGGCAGTGCAAGGTTAGGGTGGCTATTAGCATTTTCCAGAACCAAGCATGTGCCAGTCAGGGTGATGCAGAGCGTACCCATTACAGCCGCATCTGTGTTTTCAACTAAAGAAGAGTAATTAGATATTCTTTAGCAGGTAGATTTCAGAGATGGCGTGTTGAAAGAATTACATGCTACCAGAAAATAGGATTTTAATACCTACCGGTAAATCCTTTTCACAGAGTTCATATGGGGTACTGAGATCTTATAACCTTGGGGAAAAGAGGGTATACGTCAGGAGACAGGCACATAACTTTTCTTCAACCAGGGTGTGCTGGCTCCTCCCCTCTACTTCCCCTTACTATCCAGTTAAGAAACTGTGCCCGAAGGAAGGATAACGTATGTGAGATAGGATTTAGCATAATAAGTAACGTGGTGAGATTCGCACCAGCACACCACAACAACACTCTCAACCAAACTTAGTCAACCCCGACATTGTCTTATATTAACATATAACATATAATTTCTTTAAGATTTGTGGGGAGCAATAAGTCACCAAAACTCAGATGCTCCAACATAGGTCAACGGACCTATAACGTACAAGAGTACAACGCCACTGTCTTGCAACTTGCAAGAAGGCAGAAAAAGGATCGCAACATGTGCAATCAGAGCACCGCACTGAGGCGGGCGCTCAGTACCCCATATGAACTCTGTGAAAAGGATTTACCGGTAGGAATTAAAATCCTATTTTCACCATCATTCATATGGGGTACTGAGGTCTTATAACCTTGGGGTGGTCCCAAAGCTTCCAGAAAGGGCGGGAACCTGTGGAGCCTGTTGCAACATGCCTGCCCAAACTGGGTATCATCCTTGGCTATAGTGTCAAATTTATAAAATTCGACGAAAGTATGTTGACCTGACCAAGTGGCAGCTCTACATAGCTGCAATGCTGACACACCTCGAGCAGCTGCCCAGGATGGGCCCACAGCTCTAGTGGAATGAGCTCTCACAGAGGCCTGTATAGTCAAATGGGCTGCCACATATGCCTGCTGTATGGTGGAACGAACCCACCTAGCATTCGATTGTTTCGATGCCAGGCAGCCTTTCTTGTGTGCGTCATAAAGCACAAAAAGACACTCTGTCTTACGGACCCTTGACATTCTCTTGACATAGCCCTTCAAGATTTTAACCACATCAAGTGATTCAGGGATATCCTGATGTCCCAAACGAGAAGGCAGCAAAATCGGCTGGTTCATGTGGAACGCCGAGACCACTTTTGTCAGGAACTGCTGTCTTGTCTGAAGTTCCGCCCTGTCCTGATGGAAAATCAGGTATGGACTCTTACAAGAGAGAGCACCAAGCTCAGAAACTCTTTTGGTCGAAGCCAGTAGCGTCACCGACTTCCAGGTGAGGTATTTTAAGTCAATGGTGTCCACTGGTTCAAACCAGGATGACTGAAGATATGACAGGACTACATCTACATCTACATCTAGAGGCTGTATTCTCAAGACTACTTGTAAAAAAGTCTGGACTTCTGGAAAAACCGTTAACTTTTTTCTAGAAAAAGATTGAAAAGGGCCGACACTTGAACCTTTAAAGACCCCAGCCGGAGTCCTTTATCAAGGCCCACCTGCAAGAAGAGCAGAAAACGGTCCAATTTAGAGTCCGCTGGCAGAAAACTCATGTGCTCACACCAAGACACATATCTTCGCCAAATCTTGTGGTAGTGTGAGGCAGTCACTGCCTTCCTGGCCCGGGTCATGGTGTTTATGACCGAGGAATGAAATCCTTTTAGAGCTAAGATGTTCCGCTCAAACAACAGGCCGTTAAATGAAGACGCCCTAAGTCCTGATAGACGAAAGGGCCTTGCATCAGAAGATCTCTTCTGACAGGCAGTCTCCATGGTTCTTCTACCAACATGCCTTGCAGACTTGCGTACCACGCTCTCCTGGGACAATCTGGTGCAATTAGGATTGCCTCCACCCTTTGGTGTCTGATTCTCTGCAACACTCTCCCCAGAAGGGGCGGGAACAGGTACAACAGTCCGTACGACCACTGCGTAGTCAGAGCATCTATCACCTCTGCTTGTGGATCCCTTGTCCTCGAGCAATACCTTTCCACTTTGTGGTTGGTCCTTGAGGCCATATCTATCTGAGGAAGCCCCCACAGATCTACGATGCTTCCGAACACCTGAGAATGTAATCCCCCATTCCCCGGGGTGAAGGTCGTGACGACTGAGAAAGTCCGCCTCCCAGTTGTCCACCTGGGGATGAAGATGGCAGAGATTGCCACTGCATGCATCTCTGTCCAAGCCAGAATCTTGAAGACTTCTCGCATACATGCTCTGCTCTTCGTACCTCCCTGGCGGTTTATATAAGCAACCGTCGTTGCATTGTCCAACTGGACTTGTATCACCTGATGTTCCAGGAGGGAGTGAGCCTCCAGAAGAGCATAGTATACTGCCCTCAGCTCCAAGTTGTTTATGTGGAGCTGTACTTCCAGGAGTGATCATCGGCCTTGGAACCGCATCCTCTGGGTCACCGCCCCCCATCCTTGCAGGCTGGCATCTGTAGTTAGCTGGATCCAGAAACGGAGATTTGGCGTATGTAGCCACCATTGCAGTGAATGTCTTGCCTTTACAGACAAGCGAATCAACCTGTGCATGTGGATGTGTGAGCCCGACCACTTGCTTAACAGGTCCCACTGGAATACTCTCAAGTGGAATCTCCCGAATAGGAGAGCCTCGAATGAGGCCACCATCGTCCCCATCAGCCTGATGCAGAGGTAGACCGAGACTCTCTCCGGAGACAGCACTTCCAGAAGCAGCTGTTGATGGACGCTAGATATTCTCCTTCCTCCAGTCCTGCAATAACCGCCCTCAGGGATTCCATTTGGAATTTGAAAGCCCTCAGATAGGGGTTCAGGGACTTTAAGTTTAAGATGGGTCGAAATGATCCATCTGGTTTTGGAACCACAAATAGGTTTGAAAAGTAACCCTTGTTCCTTTCTGAAGGGGGCACTGGTATAATCACCTGTGCTTGCACCAACTTCTGTACTGCGTGTCTGCGGATACTGTGAACCTCCGCTGCTGCTGAGAGTCCCGACCTGAAATATCTTAGAGAGGGTGGTCTTTCGAACTCCAGCTTGTAACTGTGTGAAATAATATCCTTGACCCAAGGGGTGAGGGAGGATGCATCCCACACGTGGCTGAAATACTTCAGCCGAGCCCCCACCGTGAGAATATCCCAAGGTGGGAGGAGCCCGTCATGTGGCAGGCTTAGGCGCAGCTGCGCCTGTGCTACGGTCTCTTGTTGCTGAAGCCGTTGCCTTTCTGGGCTTACCCCGAGCGCCTCTATTGGCGTTGGAGCCCCCTTTGGCCTTAGGCCTAAAGGACTGCTGTGTACCTCCTGTAAAGGGCGTCTCACCGGAGTGGAAGCTGACAGGAGGAAGGTGGACTTACCAGCTGTAGCTTTTGAAATTAAGTCATCTAATTCACTCACGAAAAGTGTGTAAAATGCTTAACTAGCAGTATGGGAACTCAGAGGTATATGGGGGACACCAGCACCCTGTAACCTGGGCTACCGATTAAATAGATCGGTCTCAATGTACAGACACCAATATATGAATACTGCGTACTGCTATAACACTTAAAGTGCTATCAAGCGCTATACTTGCGGTCTCTGCTGTTTTTAGCCACAGCGCCCCACTAGCGTGAGAAGAAGCAGGAAGCAGTGTACTGGCGCGCTCAGGTCCCGCTCTGAGCTAAGCCCCGCCCCTTTGTAATGGCACCAGGACTCTACTAATATTTTTTACTGGCGCCTGGGAACCTTTCAATAAAGATTACCCACATAGCGGTATATGCCCTGGTGGTCCAGTGTCAATGCCTGGCATCCACTGTGTCCGCGTGGCTGCAGTGTAAAAACAGCTGCTCACGATCCCTGTGCAGGGCCACCGCGCCGCCATCGCCATTATGCCGCACATCATAAAACCGGCGTACCCCACTGAGGGGACCCGGTTATTACTCACCACCGGTGTTTTTTTAGGCTGAGCCAGGCGTGTGCGGCAGCTGGGGGTGTGCACGCTGCAGCCCAATGCCCGCGGTAACAGCACCCTCAGGTCGGTGGACCTGCAGCAAGGATCAGTTCAGTTCCTTGAAAGGCCTGCAACTGTCCATTCCCCCGGCTTCCCTCGTTGGAAGGGAAGCTGTTAAGCCCAAACAACAACCCGAAAATAATAAAATAAAATAAATTGAAGACAAACTCTCTGGAGCTCCAGGAGTGTGCATCCTCTCCTGAGGGCACATTTTCTAAAACTGGCTAGTAAGGGGAAGTAGAGGGGAGGAGCCAGCACACCCTGGTTGAAGAAAAGTTGTGTGCCTGTCTCCTGTCAGATACCCTCTATTCCCCAAAGGTTATAAGACCTCAGTACCCCATATGAATGATAGTGAAATAAATATTTCTATTTTCAGACATATATTTTTTGCCCACGAACAGGGAGAAGTGATAGACCTTAGAGGTTTGTAGAGAGGATAGGGCTCTGTAAGGAATGGAAACAATCTGCACAACCCAGATGACTGTGAAATCATAGCAGGGTGGAAGATCAGTGACTAAAGCCCCATACACACTAGCCAATCGCCCCAGGCACCGGTATTGGTGGCAGTTGGAACCCGGCATCAGCAATTGAACACAGCCCTGCTAATGCCAGCGGGGCAGAGTAGAGTCATGCTGCAGCCCTCATTAACAATGTCCTCTCTGTCTGAACATGTCCAGATGAGGGAGATGGTGGCCAATGATGAACTACACATCCCAGCATGCCTTGCCTTAGTTTTGATATTTGGCCATGCTGAAATTGATGCAAGGCATGCTGGGATGTGTATTTCATTAACAGATGGAGGCCCACTTATTGCCCAGCCCTGCTCTAGTGTATATGGTGCTTTAGTGAAATATATTTATTAAAGTGCAGGTTTATAGAAGTGGAGACTGGTATGAGCAACATGTCCACTTCCATAAACACACACTTTAGCAAATATATCCCTAAGTCTTTATATTGTAAATATAAACCCATGGCTTAGCTGGAAAATAAATAAATGGATAACTTGATACAGATTCTTCTTTTATGCATAAATACGAAAAGGGCATACAAAGTCTTCCAGATCATTCTCTAATACAAGCAGCAACTGGATCTGATAGGCATAAATTGTACCGTATTACATATGTCCCTTGGTGTTTGTGCACTCATAGGGGGTTATTCTGGTTGATACGACAGGTGCGAATTTGCATCCTTGCGAGTCAACCAAACCCTGTCTTGCAAATGGTGGTACGCCGGGCCCACCATTCACGCATGTGTTCGCACGCACTGGCTGCGAATGGATGTTTACATAAATATCCATTCGCAGCCTGCGGGGGGAACACCACATCATTCAATGGTCAGCGACCATCCAATGATGTGGAATGTGCACGCAGATGTAATGTTGCTCAGAGCAACCTTACATCTGTGCGCACATTCGGGAGGAAATGGGTGGGCAGCTGACATCCAGTGATGCACCTGCGTCATCAGCCCTTAAGTATGAGAACGCCATAGGTGCAAGGTTGGGTGCATGCACCTGGCGATCAATCTGTTTGACATGGACGCATGCACCCAGCGAATGTGCAAAGGAAAACGTTGGCCCCAAGTCAATGCACACTACCCTGAGAATGGACCTGAATAAGGTCCATAATGCGCTCAGCTTTGGATGTTTTTCTCTTAAGTTGTGTATACACGTCGCAATATCGCTGGCAATATGGTCACTGAGCGACCATGTTGCCAGTATTTTCTTTGTGCTGCGGTGATGATTTGCCGGGTGTGCACTCCCACGTTCAGCCCCCTAATGGGGCCCAGTGTGTATGGACATAAAGGCCCATACACACTGGGCGGTTTTCAGCTGTACGACCCGATGATGAGTTATGAGCAGTGATACGCAATCCCGCATCATCGCCGGGAAAGCCGTTCATCTGCAGGTATTACCAGCTGATTAGCGGCTTTGTACAGCACTGTGCTATGCAAAGTTGTCCACTGCTGTCCACCCCCAATCGCCCAGTGTGTATGGCCTTTTAAAGGTATATACAGTATAGACACTCAGAGATTTTCATTTCTAAAGGTTCATACACACTGCGGGGCTTTCCCCCTGCCTGGGGCCGACGGAGGGGGGTAGGACGGCATTGTATAGTGGAGCGCTATGCAAAGCCATCCTGAAAGCTGCTGATCTGCTGGTATAATCAGCGCTCATCGCTGGGCCATACACACTGGGTGGCTTTGAGCTGAAAGCTGCTCAAACCTGCTGTTTTGAGCGACTTTCAGCTCAAAGTTACCCAGTGTAGGGGCCTTTAATCCTTTAGCCAAAATCTCTGAAAGAAATATCTTTTACCAAAGTAGTGCATACACACTGAGCTATTTTCCCAAAGACCAAAACATTTTTCGGAGGTAAAAGACTTTGCTGAAAAATAATTAATTATAAAAGGCAATTTACATAATGGGCTGGGTTTGCAGGGGCCATGTTATTCAGTGCATTTCTGTTCTTGGAGCCGGATTCCGAACTGAATGCTGGGCTGCGTATATTCAGAGCCCAGCGATCCAGTAAATTCTGCCCATGTGTACGGCTAAGATTTTGTTTGCAGCCGTGCACGGGATACGGTCATTAGGTGTACAGCAACAAGGTTGACAAGCATTGGGTCGACACCACTAGATTGACAGGCAGTAAGGTCGACATGGGTCTAGGTCGACATGGGTCAAGGTCGACACAAGCATTAGTTTGGCAGTCAAAAGGACGACATGGGGTTTTTCACTGTTTTTTTTGAGCCGACATTTGCCGACCGGTGGTATTTCATGCCCGACCATCCACTAGGGCGTGACGGGAGAATAAATAGTATGCCAAGCGTACCGATGCACCGTGTCCTAAGCATAGCGAGCGTTGCAAGGGGATGTGGTGCACTTCAAACTGTGTCAATGTCTGTCCATGTCTACAGTGTTGACATTCGGTAAAAAAAAAAACAGTGAAAAACCCCATGTTGACTTTTGACTGTCGACCTTGCTCATGTCGACCTAATGTTCTATCGACCAAACCCCATGTCAACCTAGACCCATGTCAACCTAGTAGAGTTAAATATATTCACCTGAACCAGCAATGTATAAATTACCTCTATAACAGTGGGTAGTGGCGGCAATAACGTATACATTGCTGGTCTGTGCCAGCAATGTATATGTTACCGCCTATTTTTAATAAACATTGGGTGGCAGTGGAGTCAATGGACAGTATTCAATGCTCCCGATTCACCGTTTTTTTCGGCGAATATGGCTGTTTTCACTCCTTGCGGTGAATCTTTTTCACTGAAAATCTGATTCACCCTATTCAATGTTCACTGTTCGCCGAAAGCGAAGTGAATGCCGGCCATTTCTCTGTTTCATGCTCGCTGCAATTCGCTGGTGTATTTCACTGTGATTCGCTGAGCGTGTATTCAATGCTAGGATGGAGAACTGCTTTCTCAATGATTTACTACTGTTTTGCATTTCACATTTTTTTATGGTGAACTGGAATGTGATCTTTTAAAATATTTTTTTTTTGTTCTTGTGTAGTTTCACGGCGCCAGCATGCTACTTACGGGTTCTACACTCGCCAAACTATCTAAAATAAAGTAACTTAACTCCATGCCAACGTGGATAGTTCATACCCCCACTATCCACGTGGGCATGGAGTTGATTTTAGATAGCGTGGCGAGCGCAGCGAACCACCGAGCCCGCAGTGTGGGCGAGCGAAGCGAGCCCCACAAAGCGCCGTGAAACTACACAAGTATCCTTTTTTTTTTTTTGGTGTAAAAAAAATGTCAGTAATTTTATTTTAATTTTTTTTACACATTACGCCAGCAGGGGGCTGGTAGCCGCTCATTACATATTCACTGCACACTGGTGCTGCTCATTACATATGCATAAGTGGGACCAGCGCAGCGGCTCTCTCCACTGCATCCCCTGCCAGCTCTTCTGGGGGGCAGCTTCTGCGAATGGGATCATTCGTCAGACTGCATTTAGGTCTACAAGCATTAGGTCTACACCATTAGGTCGAATTGCATTTAGGTCGACATGGGTTAGGTCGACATGTATATGGTCGACAGTGAAAAAGTCAACATGTTTTTTTGGTACAATATGGCCCATTTCTCATTGTATATGCCCCACCCCCCCCCCCCACCCCATTGTGAACGTCACCCCACGATTGACGCCAACCCGAAGCGTGGCGAGCCCGCGAGGGGCGGCGGTACGAGTCCTCCGACCTTTTCATACCCCTACTATCCACGTCGGCGTGGAGTTGAGAATATAAAATGTGGCGAGCGCAGCGAGCCACCGAGCCCGAAGCGTGGCGAGCGCAGCGAGCCACGCGAGGGGACAAATATACCTGTGAAGTTATACGTGTCCCCTCGCCACGCTTCGGGCTCGGTGGCTCGCTGCGCTCGCCACACTTTATATTCTCAACTCCACGCCGACGTGGATAGTAGGGGTATGAAAAGGTCGGAGGACGCGTACCGCCGCCGCTCGCCACGCGTCAATCGTGGGGTGCCGTTGAGGGGGTTAAAATTGGGGTCTGGGGAGAATTTTACATTGAATCCAATGTAAAATAGGGTCCCAGGGACCCTATTCACAATTCAATCAATGTAAAAATCGGGACCATCGCGTTGGTCGCATCGCATGCGATTTGGTCGCATACGATGCGATCGATGCGATGCGACCGACCCGATCAACATCGGTGTGGCCGTTCTAGGAAACAAGTACCGTTTTTTTTTTCAAGCGTCGACACAGTCAACATAGCACCGCTGCGCTCGCCATGCTTCGGGCAGGGTGCATCGCTACGCTCGGCACACTATTTTATTCTCCCACCACGCCATAGTGGATGGTAGGGCATGAAATACCGCCTGTCGGCACATGTCGACTCAGACCAGGCATGTCCAACGTTGGCCCTCCAGATGTTTTCAAACTACACATCCCAGCATGCTTTGCAATAGTTTTAGCATTCTCTAATAGCAAAACTTTGGCAAAGCATGCTGGGATGTGTAGTTTCACAACATCTGGAGGGCCAACGTTGGACATGCCTGCTGTAGACAATATGACCCTATCCCAGCTTCTGTGTCCCCAGGAGCCCTCCTTCTCCCCCACAGTGTCCAGTGCGGACAGGGAGGCTTCCATCTCCCTGCGGCATTCGCCGGTGGGGGATTAAAAATCACATCAGGGGCAGCGAGCCCCTGCAGTGTTGAAAAGGGTGAGAGGGAGGGCTGGCAGCGAATGCTCCTGAACAGGATTTGCTGCACATCGCAGACATCTGCATTGAATACTAGCCAATGATGTAAACATTGCTAACCTGCGCCAGCAATATAGATGTTAACGCCATAACAAATTATACATTGGTTGGCAGTGGCGCCAGTAATGAAAACATTGCTGGCCGGTGCCTGCAATGTATATGTTACCAGCATATAGATATACATCATTGGGCAGTGATGCCAGTAATATATACATTGCTGGCTAATAAATAAACATTGGTGGGCAGTGTAGGAGAACATTGGTGCTGGCGGTGGCATGTATGCTCTGGGTGGATTAGGACAGGGGAGCAGAGGGAGGGAACAGGGCGGTCAGTCAGGCTGTGTGGAGCTGGGCAGTCAGCTAGGTTGTATGGCCAGGCATTGTCTCTATACTCCGTGTGAAGCAGGGTGGGAGATCAGGGGAAGGGAGCGGGGCGGTCAGCCGAGCTGAAAGTGGCTCATCTTTCATCCCAGCTGCCATACACACATAGCAATGATGGCTGAAAAATGAGCCCATAGAGAAACAGGAGGCCAGCTTCCTAATTTTATGCCACATAATAAACTATTATATGCTTTCAAACCAGTCACTTGACTATACACTACACCAGTGGTTCCCAAACCATATGCCTTGGCTCCTCATTGTTCCACTGGACACTTATACCCCATTCACACCAGCCTAAATTCCCGGGTTGCGTCCAGGAACAACCCGGTACTAACGCTGGTGTGAAAGGTTCCCGGGACAAAATCCAGGGCAAATTTCAACCCGGCTAGGTACCAGGCATGTTCCCGGGTTCAACCCGAGGACCTGGCTGGTGTGAAAGGTACAGGGTATACGTACCCGGGTTGCCGTGTCCTCCGTGTCCTGTCCGACGGGAATTAATGCAGGCGGCGGGCGCAAATAACGGGACAGCCGGTGGATAATGATGACGCAGCTCTCCGGTGGCAGTGAGGACGCCGGAGAACTGCGTCATCTTCATCTGCAGCCTGTCCCGTCATTTGCGCCGCCGCCTGTGTGGATCCCTGGCCTGCACGGAGGACCAGCAACCGGGGTGAGTATTCTCCCCACCTCCGCCGCCATCCTGCCGACTGCCCGCCTCCTCCACACCTCCTGCCGGCCTCCTTCCCGCCCCCTTCTCACACCAGAAAATGCAGGGACATTTCTGGTGTGAATAGGTCCACTCCAAACCCGGGAATGTCCCTGCTTGTCACAGGAACTGAATTCCCGGGTTTGTCCCTGCATTTCTGGTGTGAATGGGGTATTACAGGGCTGTCACCATGGATTTAGGAGTCAGTCTGCCTCTAGGCACAAAGGGGCAGATGTATTAAGCCTTAACAAGAGATAAATTCAAGTGTGATAAGGAGAGATAAACGTCAGGCCAATCAGCTCCTTACTGACTTTTTTCATGCACAGCCTGTAACATGGCAGTTGGCAGGTGATTGGCTGGATGTTTATCTCTCCTTATCACACTTGCATTTATCTCTTGTTAAGGCGTAATACATCTGCCCCAAAATTACTGGCTGCAGCCCTCTACTCCACAACTGCCCTCAGCAGAAAGTGATGGGCAGTTATGCACAGCCGCAGCACCACCAAGCAGCTGTAACAGGCAGACATGACAGTGTCACTGACAGATCAGGCCCTTCATGATGGCTGTGGCTGGTCCTGAAGCTGAAATCTTACAGCAGGCAGCAATTAGGCAGGTAGGTCCAGTCTATTACAAGCAAATCACCTTAGACCCCTTTGCTCGTGCTACATAAAAAAAGATCAATGGCTCTGATGTATTATTAGATAGTCTGCACTGGAATACCACTCCTCTTGCATTTGTGCTTCTTACAGTAAGTCCTGGCAGACCTCAATCTAAGCAGTGCCCCCTCCACTTTCCTGCATATCTAACTTCAGCCTCGTAAACTCAAGTCTACTTCTATTCCCTCCCTTCCACCTGTGCCTCTGCTCTCTCTCCCTGCGTGTCTGGTCAGAATTTTTGTATTATTCTTTCTGCGTGCACACTGAATAAGCTCCTGTGTTTTTATACGTGTAACTGTCGCTTTGTTGAGCTATGTGGGCAGCACACCCTGGCTTACCCAGTCAGCCCGTCAGTGCAGCTCAGTCATTGCTTCGCCTGGCATTAAGCTGCAGCAGTTCCTGGTCGCTCTGTGCACGTCATACAGAATGCAGCATGCTGGGATATGTAGTTTGCAGCACACGAGGATGCAGCATCGCTACACTGTATTCCTGTTTGTTGTTATACGAGTACTTTTCTTATATCTAAAAACCTATGTGACGAATGTTACATAATAAACTAAAATAGAAACGACATTCTGCAAAAATCATCAGCCTTTCAATTAATTAATTAATAAATCAATAAATTAATGACCATGTACTAGTTTATGGCTACAGGTGCAAGCACATGCATTGTGCAGGAGTTTATTCCCAGTGACTCACGTACTGTACACTGCTCTCCAACCCAACGTTTCCCACTATACTGTAGGTAAGTTTGCTGCCTTGGGAGATCAGTGACAGGTGCTGGATGCAGGCTAATGCTGCCGATACACTTGTGAGATATTGCATGCAATCATTCGATTTCAACCACATCTCTCCGATAAATCGAATGATTGTATACCCTTTTAAGGGACATTTTGACGCGATGCACGGCCACGCCATCGAATGTCACTTATATAGATCTTATGTGCGCCGCATAATTTCTATTGAATTGCAGGAGCAATCGCATGTGGTTTTTAACCACATGCGATGCTCGAATGCAATCCGTGGGTGGGAGCGGAGGGAATGCTTTCAGCAGCGTAGGGTTTGAGGAGAGGGGGCCGGAGGGACCACTGGCGGCGTTGGAGAGGGCGGGCAGAGGGTGGCATTGTAGCGCTAGCAGGGGGTCAGAGGTGGCGGCAGAATTGTTTAAATCACTGGGCAGTCCTCTGATTGGCTGAGCTATCTCAGTCAATCAGAGGGCTGCCCAGTGCTTTAAACACTTTTTCCGCCACAGCTGACCCCGCCGCCTGCTAGAGCTACTTCTAGCTCTATGCTACAATGACGCCCTCTTACAGCACCCATTGTGCCATCTCAAGATGGCATGCAACATCAGGTGCTGTAAGGGGGCACTTTTTGCACCACATGATGCGATCGGGTTCCATGGACATCGCACTTCGATGTCGCATGGAATCTGATCACATAAGTGCAGAATTGCCCACCTGACCCTCTCCTTCAGCGAGAAAATGCTCTGTTCCTGGACTTCCTTGGTAATGTATGATTGCCATCACCTGTGGTGAGCTAGTTAAGGGGCAGATGTATTAAGCTTTAACAAGAGATAAATCCAAGGGTGATAAGGAGAGATAAACGTCCAGCCAATCACCTGCTAACTGCCATGTCACAGACTGTGTTTGAAAAAAGTCAGTAAGGAGCTGATTGGCTGGACGTTTATCTCTCCTTATCACCCTTGGATTTATCTCTTGTTAAAGCTTAATACATCTGCCCCTTGGTAAGAAAAGAGTTTCATCACAGGTGATGGCAATCCTACATTACCAGGGAACCCCAGGAACAGAGCATTTTCTCTCTAATGGAGAGGGTCAGGTAGGCAACCCTGCATAAGTCTATGGGCAGCATAAGCTGACCAGGTTCAATGTGCACTGCTGTATAAGGGACTTGGAGAAAGTATATTCCCAGTACACCCCCACACAGTAGACTATTAAATGCACTCTGCCCCTGGATAACCGGACTTCACAATAAAACAATTCAGCATTGCAAACTAGAAAAACCTGGAAACACACCCTGTGCTCCACCTACCAGCAGTGTTATGTGTCACATACACCTGTCACACAGCCAATAAAGCACATTTGAATGATTTAGCAATTTTGAGATAAACAATCCTTTTAAGTGTTTGTGTTATGCACCCCATTAAGAAGGGCAGGTATGCATGTATTAAGGGAAGGACTTGTTTTGTGCAATTAATCTGTGTTGAGCAACTTTGTCATTTTCACAGGCTTATGATAGGCATAGATGTATTGCAATTTTTCGTTGAATTGCGCACTCGCTGGTATTGATATGGACCTCTTGTTTATGCTAAACAAAATGTATTGCAAAGGCTGTTTGTGATCAAATATTTATTGATACTTAAAATGGTGCATACACTCTAAATGGTGCGGGGTTAATTGGGGGTGGGTATGTCTCCCTGTTGTTGTTTTGTCACAGGGACCTCCAAAGCTGCGGATCTCAACTTAAGCGTCTTCTGCAGATTGGTTTGGGGTTATTCAGCCTGGCTGCGGGGTTTAGTCAGTTTTTCAGCAGACTTCCGTGGTTTGGCAATGCACGGAGTCTGTTGTTGGTGCTGATGTTGAGAGGAAGGGGTGGGGGGGGGGGGGTTGGGGAACTTGCAGGAGGCAAATCGGGGTTTGGATGGGCACTTGCAGACCTCTGGTGTCAGCGGGAGTCTCTTGCAGGGAAAAGAAAGTCTTGGAGGTCAAGGTAAGTGTAAGGTGGTACCGGGGGCTGGCGTCCCTAACCCTCCGGTGGTGCACCGCGCACTTACCCGATACCTGAACTTGCTGCCTGCAGGGGATGGGATCCGCGTCTTCTCCTTCGGTGTTCGCCGGCGTCCTCACTTCCACGCGATAGCCGGCAATGGGTCCACACCGTTGCTTCAGTTCCTCGCGGCACTTCCGGGTTCGGCTTGGCGGCGTCACCCGGAGTGTCGCGGGTCCCGTCGCGGTGTGCGCTCAACTCCTCCTGGAGGAGACTTGTGTGGTGGTGAGTATGTGCAGGACTGGTGTCCTAATGACCAACGCGTTTCGGCACGTTTGTGCCTTTGTCAAGGATGCAGTTTGATTTGCGGTGCTCCTGTATTTCTACCCGCCCTATTGTTCAGTTATTGGTTGGGGATTCACCTGTGGGCGGGGTTGTTCCCTGTCAGCTGTTATGCTGCTCGTCTGTACCATGAATTGGCCAGTTAAGTTCTGTTTAGCCTGTCACAACATTTCCATGAAACACACAATAGGGACCCCACAGGGATGACATTCACCGCCATCACCCAAGTCCCACACAACTGGAGAGGGGGGGACTACTTCAAAAAAATAAACAAAGAAGAATTGAGGTGGATATACAAATTGCAAACAATGAAACCCAAGGGACACAACATCGACTTTAATATTAGTGACGTGGTATAGGTCAAAACACACCACTATAATGATGAAACGACCTGACAGTGTACACACTTGTCAACATCCATCACACATTCACCGGTAACCCACACCGGTATACACGCATATGTATATATATGTATTTTTATATATATTTTGATTTTGTTTTGTTGTTTTTTATATTTTATGTATATATATATATATATATATATATATATATATATATACACATTTTTATCATGCATCTCTTTTAATAAAAATAAACAACTTTAGGATTCTACCATCAGGTATTACTGCCCATTTACTATTCATCTTGATTTAATCAATCAGTCTATCTCCATGCACCAAACGTATCAACTTCCCGTTCCTGAAGTTGACACGAACACCATATGTAGTCCTCAAAATGTAACCATGCCCACCTTCAATCAGTCATCAACCATCATCAATCGAATACCATTCCCCCCACCCATTTATTATATTGAGATTGCTGACTACAGCACTCCAACCCTAGCACTCTTGCCGCAGCCAATATTGAGACCTCAGCCCACTCCATTCACCGTATAAATAACAACATACGAACATGCAGATACCTTAAACACAAAACTGGTTAGATCCACTGCATGAGTCAACACAGTCGACATGCACGAGCGGGTCTACACAGCAAACCCCGCTAAACAGAACTTAACTGGCCAATTCATGGTACAGACGAGCAGCATAACAGCTGACAGGGAACAACCCCGCCCACAGGTGAATCCCCAACCAATAACTGAACAATAGGGCGGGTAGAAATACAGGAGTACCGCAAATCAAACTGCATCCTTGACAAAGGCACAAACGTGCCGAAACGCGTTGGTCATTAGGACACCAGTCCTGCACATACTCACCACCACACAAGTCTCCTCCAGGAGGAGTTGAGCGCACACCGCGACGGGACCCGCGACACCCCGGGTGACGCCGCCAAGCCGAACCCGGAAGTGCCGCGAGGAACCGAAGCAACGGTGTGGACCCATTGCCGGCTATCGCGTGGAAGTGAGGACGCCGGCGAACACCGAAGGAGAAGACGCGGATCCCATCCCCTGCAGGCAGCAAGTTCAGGTATCGGGTAAGTGCACGGTGCACCACCGGAGGGTTAGGGACGCCAGCCCCCGGTACCACCTTACACTTACCTTGACCTCCAAGACTTTCTTTTCCCTGCAAGAGACTCCCGCTGACACCAGAGGTCTGCAAGTGCCCATCCAAACCCCGATTTGCCTCCTGCAAGTTCCCCAACCCCCCCCCCCACCCCTTTCTCTCAACATCAGCACCAACAACAGACTCCGTGCATTGCCAAACCACGGAAGTCTGCTGAAAAACTGACTAAACCCCGCAGCCAGGCTGAATAACCCCAAACCAATCTGCAGAAGATGCTTAAGTTGAGATCTGCAGCTTTGGAGGTCCCTGTGACAAAACAACAACAGGGAGACATACCCACCCCCAATTAATCCCGCACCATTTAGAGTGTATGCACCATTTTAAGTATCAATAAATATTTGATCACAAACAGCCTTTGCAATACATTTTGTTTAGCATAAACAAGAGGTCCATATCAATACCAGCGAGTGCGCAATTCAACGAAAAATTGCAGTGCCTACCCCAGGGTTCAATAGGCGAAAGAACCCAGAATCTGCTGCACCGCAAAAACACAGTACAAATAGTGGAGCGCAATACCAACCCCCCAGAACCATAGGCATAGATGTATGCCAACATAGAGAAACTTTATCATCCTTACCATCCATTGGGCCTTATTTTGGTTCATTCTTTCTGACAAAATCCTTCTTAGATGGGCAAAACCATGTGCACTGCAGGTGGGGCAGGTGTTACTTGTGCAGAGAGAATTAGATTTGGGTGGGGTTTTACTTCAAAGTGAGATCTATATTGCAGTGTAAAAATAAAGCAGTCAGTATTTTCCCTGCACAGAAACAAAATTACTCACCCAAATCTAATTCTCTCTGCACATGTTACATCGGCCCCCCCTGCAGTGCACATGGTTTTGTCCATCTAAGAAGGATTTTGTCATAAAGAATGAACCAAAATAAGGCCCATTGTATGGCAGTAGAATACAAAACAGAAAAAGTTGACTTCTTCTCTGTCACTATTAAGGCGCCTATTGAATTATGTTGTTGTTAACTCATACCATTACTTAACTCTTATGCCTAGAAATAAATGACACAAACACCTTATCTAAAAATAACGACACTGACACCAACTGCGTAAGGTTAAAAAGGTCATAGTTGTTTATTTAAGTGGTATGACCCCTATTTGTATAAGGGATGGCAAAGAAAGCGCTTGAGACCAGCACCATAAACGCAGGTGTTGCCATGGTAGCGACCTCAGCGCCCCCCAATGGCCACACCCCTTCTTGTGGGTACAGCCTGCACTGTGACGGACATACCGCCCCCTTCTATTGCATGACGTGGACCTTCCATGAAGGCCAACGCCCCCAGCCGGAACTGGGAACTCGCCCGCCTTCTTGGCAAAGGGGGGGCAATACCGCACAGAGACTACCTGACACCCCACCTGCTTGCTGGTCGAGAGCGCCTTCTCGCCGATTGTTAACTAAAGCTATGGAAATAGAAAACCAAATTTGGTGTAAATGGCTTGATGCCAGGTAGCACAGAGAGAAGGGTAGGGAGGGTGGGGATCCAGGCTCAAAGAGGCTCACTTCCTGTCTCTGATCACTGATATAACCCTCTCTGGCTGCCGCCCCCCTGCTACCTGATTGGCAGAACTAACTGCCACTCCACTACTATTTCCATAGGGGTTTACACAGATGCTTCTGCTGTACATTGCTTGTGGACAACAAATTCACAGGCTCTTAAATTCCCTCCAGCCTATGCGGCCCTCGCTCTGTCTAAGGCGCCTATTGAATTATGTTGTTGTTAACTCATACCATTACTTAACTCTTATGCCTAGAAATAAATGACACAAACACCTTATCTAAAAATAATGACACTGACACCAACTGCGTAAGGTTAAAAAGGTCATAGTTGTTTATTTAAGTGGTATGACCCCTATTTGTATAAGGGATGGCAAAGAAAGCGCTTGAGACCAGCACCATAAACGCGGGTGTTGCCATGGTAGCGACCTCAGCGCCCGCCAATGGCCACACCCCTTCTTGTGGGTACAGCCTGCGCTGTGACGGACATACCGCCCCCTTCTATTGCATGACGTGGACCTTCCATGAAGGCCAACGCCCCCAGCCGGAACTAGGGACTCGCCCGCCTTCTTGGCAAAGGGGGGGCAATACCGCACAGAGACCACCTGACACCCCACCTGCTTGCTGGTCGAGAGCGCCTTCTCGCCACAGCCTGTGTTACAAAGACCCCGCAGGGTCACCACGCGTAACCAGGCCCCGCCATCCCAAACCAATAACAACCTACGCTAAACTAACCTAAACTAGAGAAAATGTCCTCCAAAAATACTGCCATGCCTGAGTCAGGAAGATGTACGCCATCTGGCCTGTACAAACCCACAGAGTCCTTAACAATAGTAGGATGTCTAACCACCGTGCCACAACATGCCTAGACACCGCATGGTTCAACTTCCTCATGGCCCTCTCGATTGCTGACACATTCCGGCAACCCCGCCAGTTAATGCGGGGAATTATGTCGGACCACACAATCCTCACACCGGGCCAGAGGTCCACCAGACGCACAAAGTCTGTCTTAATCTTGATGGTGAGCTCAATGTCCGTCCTCTTGACCAGGTCATTGCCACCTTAATGAATCACCAGAACATCGGGGCGGCCCCACTTACGGACTTTGGCGGATAACAGCTCCCATAGACTATCCCAAAGGAGACCCATGACTCCAAACCAGCTAACAGCGAGTGCCTTCTCCAGAACAGGAGCACTGGAGGCTAGTGGGTGCCTATTAGCCCAAAAAATAAAAGAGTGCCCTACGAACCAAACCCTACCCAGAGCCATATCGGAAGGGGGAGGGGCTGCAAAAAGAGAAAACCTAGTGGTTAACATCATGATATACTTTAACACAACAAAATGCATACTACGGCCCAAGTGAAGGTGAAAAACTTAAAAAAACCTTCTGTGAACTTTAGGGGACAGCCAATTGAATTAGTCCACAATGAAGGAAAAAGTAAAAAATTCCCTTCACACCGTTGATTCCGGAACGCTAGTCATTCCAGAACCGATTGTAAACAATCGTTTTTGAGCCGGCGCAACAGGCGCTTGAACTACAACTTATCTAACTTATCTATTCTTACATAACTCTTATAAGCGGAGGATTTCCACCTGCCAACTGCCTGAATGGCAGAAGGTGATAATCCTGCCGCTGCTGCGCAAGTAGCAGCCCCAATTCGAAACAAATGCGTTCCGAAATCCTGCTACCGCAGACCCAATTCTACCAAACATTGCTGAAACACAGCCGCAAACTGGAATCGGGTCAGCGGTAGCTATATTCCTTAGCTAAGGAAACCGGACACACGGCCGCTTCAGCCTGTGCATTAAGGGTAACCCAGTGGCCCCTGCCCATCTGATCCGTTTTGGACCGCTTAATCTCGCATAGCACTTGTCCTTCACGGAATACTACATCCTCCCCTAGGATGCCAGTGCGGGAGAGTTTGCTGGCTGCCACCAGCTCGCTGATGCGAAAAGCGCCATGAAACGCAAATGTAAATGCAACCTTAAACAGTGCAACTCTGTATTCGCTCTCAGCAACCTTAGCCAAACAACCCCCCAGGTCCCCCAGCATACTCATGTCTATGGGTTTGCGTGAATCCGGTGGAACCGGACGCATCCGTGTCCAACCCTTCATGGCTTTGGACAATACAAAAGACCTCGTGGGGTCGGGATCGCCGCGTAAGCGTGAATAGAAAGCGATGCCTGCCAACGCTGCCATAGCCGACTTTGACCTGCCCCGCCTATGGTGACCCCAAACAAAAGTACCCGGTCCTCGACCGACTTACCGCTAGCCTCGGGGGAGCCCTGAAACTCCACCCAGTCCTGCCATGCGGCCCCATAAGTTTTACGAGTGGAAGGGGCCAAGGACAGAAGAGCCAGGTCTGTCATGCCGGCTCTATGACCTGCCACACAAAAGGGGGACAATTAAGCCCAAGTGGCAAAGCCTCGGGGGCCAACTCGCGAAACCTCGCGAACTTAAACCTCGACAGGGCATCCGCTATGTTGTTATCCACCCCCGGGACATGCCTGGCCCTGAACTGTATGTTATGCTGTAAGCAGAGCAGAACTAAGTGCCGTAGCAGACGCAAAGCCTCGGGGGAAGCCGCCCTCTGATTATTAATGGCATGCACCACCCCAAGGTTATCACACCAGAACACTATGTTCTGGTTAGCTAGCTGGGAGCACCTTTTTCAGCTCTGCAGAAACTATAATCGGGAAAATCTCAAGAAGCAGCAGGTTGACCGTGAAACCACGATCAACCCACGACTGAGGGCTGTTTCACACAGTACGGTTCCTGCCGCACGGTGAAATCCCGTACGGTCAGGGAGCCGCGCCGCACTCAGAATTTTATAATGGCAGGGATGGCCACAGCCCGGCAGCCGTCCCTTCCAGTGGGGGGATCCGGCTGCAGCCGTGCGGCCGGGCCGTGGCCGTCCCGTGTGAATGGACACAATAGTGTCCATTCACAACTGCTGAGTGCGGCACGGCTCCCTGGCCGTACGGGATTTCACCGTGCGGCAGGAACCGTACTGTGTGAAACAGCCCTGAGGCCACTTCGAGGCGCACCACTCCCCATGGAAGTACGCCCCGAAACCCGTGGATCCCGCCGCGTCAGTGAGCAGCTGCAGTTCAACGTTGGAGGCGGGGTCAGAAGGCCAGATGAGCTCCCTATTGAACTGCTCGAGAAAAACTGACCAAACTAAAAGGTCGACCCGCATCTCCCGACATAGTCTGACTGTGTGATGAGGGTGCCTAACACCCGCCGTGGACCTTTCTAGCTTACGGCAAAACACCCTACCCATCGGGATAATGCGACATGCAAAATTGAAAGAGCCCAGTAAAGATTGTATGAGCTGCAACCTGACTCTCTTCTTTTCCCTGCATTCAGTAATGAGAGCCTGCAGCTTGCAAACCTTGTCCTCAGGGAGCCGGCAGCAACCTGCTGCAGTGTCTATCTCAATGCCCAGATAAGACAGAACCGTGGCAGGGCCCTCCGTCTTATCTGCGGCAATGGGGACCCCTAAAAACGCCGGGACATTGATGGCGGATGCCAGGATGTTTGCACACGTGCCCTGCCCGCCTGGCCCCACAAAGAGAAAATCATCCAAATAATGCGCCACGCCACTACAGCCTGTGACGTCATGAATGTACCAGTGCAGAAAGGAACTGAATTTCTCAAAGTAGGAGCAGGATACCGAGAACCCCATGGGCAAACACTTGTCAATAAATATACCCCCGTCTCAATGGAAACCCATGAACCTGAAGGACTCTGGGTGTAGGGGGAGGAGCCTGAAAGCCGACTCTATGTCTGATTTAGCCACTAGGGCCCCACTGCCAAAACCCAGGACCATGCCTAGAACCTCATCGAACAATTGGTAGTGGATGCTACATTGTTGCTCGGGGATGGCGTCATTGATGGACGCCCCGTGCGGTTAAGAAAGGTGCTGAATCAGTCTATATTTGCCCGGGGTTTTCTTCGGGACCACCCCCAGAGGGGAGAAACAAATCCCAATCAGTGGGTCAGACTGGGAAAGGCCCCGCCATACTGCCCCATTAGATTCCCGCCAGCACCTTTTGTCTCGCCACCTCGGACTGCCAGTGCCGACCCCGCCCTGATCTGCATTGCTTGTGGCAGGTCTATAAAAATTTTGGGGTGACCTGCCCCACATAAACTACATTTTGCCCCTTGGTCACACTTGCCGTCATGAAAGGCAAAGCACTTCTCTTTGCTGCCGGATCTCACCCCGGGTTTCCCCCTTGTAAAGGGCTTCTTGCCTGGAGGCTACACCGAAGGCAGGCCCCTACCTATGATCTCAGCTGAATGTCAACGTGTTTGCACCCTTTAAGATGGGTTTGGACCCCTCGTGAGTATGACAACACTTTACATTGTCATCACGCCATGCGCTGTCCTTGTCATTATGAACGTGACGTTAACAACAAGTAACAAGTAACGTAGTATGTTCACGAGTTCATCGGGCCTGGTGCTGAGGTAACACGAAGCCAATTGCTAAAACCCTGGCAAGCGAACTCACCCTTGGCTGAGGACCGTCTGGCCTTGCAAAGTCCATTCCCGCATATGTGGTTAGTGTGAAAAGGTCTACAAAAAACTGGCCTCTCCTAATCATGTATTTTGACCCCCCTTAACCTGATGGGGCCTTCCCACTCTGGGTGCACTTGGACCCCCAACCTGCTTAGCTACAGCGCGCGCCACCAACCTCGCAAATTCGTGCGGGCACTAGGGGGACCCAAATTCCCCGCTGCTAGCGGAAGAGTGTAAAGGGGATGCTGCACACACAGAAAATTCAGTGTTCTCACCACCGATGGAGGAGCCTCCGTGCTCGTCAGCAGACGTAGCCGAGATTTCTGATTCGGCTGAAGGTAAAGGAACCGGCATGCCGGATCCACGCTCTGCGAGGTCGGCACCCTCAGCCGCCGGGTGAGTCAGGGATGTCCCCTTGCTTGACATGGCCGCTGTGGGGAGTGGCCACAGCTGCAGGGATGCTGCTGCTGCATGCGAGGTGTCAAGCACACTTCTCCGTGATGATCTTCTGAATCTCCCATCTGACCCCAGTCCTGCCACCGGCTCTGTGGAAACAGAAATGGAATAACCCGCTGGGTGTAAATTTAACAAACACCCACCCCGTCCCTAGCCCCGTGCTGACCGCCAGAGGGATCCGGCGTGACCGGGACCTGCAGCAACATTGGAGAAGGGTTAGCTGCTGAAACTTATGTAGGGTGGGGGGTAAGCCCCCTAGTGTACGCGTGCGCCTGGGAGTGCGGCGGATGCCCACCATGCTGCAGGGAATGCCGGCCCGAGCTGGGAACCCGGGGACTGTGCAAAACGGGGCAAAATGGACCCCTGCCCGCTGGTACCCCCAATGCAGCTATGGAGCATTATACCCCTGGAAGCTAGGAGGGTGGCGGAAAACCATTGGGGTTGTGGCTGGTGAAATTAGGGAGGCTGCACCAATGCTTGACAAAATCCGGCCCCCCAGAAGGGGGAGGGAAAACCTTGTGGCCCTGACTGCATGGCAGGGGGCCGGGCCACTTGGGAGAGGCTCCCGTGTTCCTTTATAGCTGCAATAAACCTGGGGAGGCCGGGGGCCCCACATGCCACGACCCGGAGATAGCCCCCGAAGCGGGGGACCCTGTTGCACCCGCGGTGGGCAGTATGAACCCTGTGCCGGCCTGTGTAGTGGCCCTGAGGGCCCAGACGGGGCATATGGCCCAAAACCGGGCCCCTCCTGCAACAACCCCGAAAGGAGTTACCCCCTGGTCTTACTGGGGTTCTAACCTTGGGGGACACCCCGGCCGTCCCAAACCAAGAAACCACCGCCCCCCCACTGCCCGCAGTGTGTGTGGGGAGAGGAGAGGCAGCCGGCGATACCGCATGTGCAGCTGCACGCTGCGGCGGATCGCTTGGCACCCCCCCATTGGAGGGTGCGCCGCTGCTGTGCCCAGCCGTGCTACTCGCGGCTGGGATCAAAAGGGAAGCCGCCGCGCCCGTCATAAGGACGGCGCCCGGCACAGAAATGACACAATGCAGGAGCCATCAGGCCCCTGTGCTGGACGGGAGCCTGGAGAGACATGATGGCGCACAGCGTGCGCCTCCTGCCCCCTCCCCATACAGTAACACTCACACTGTACCAAAGGAGGTGGAGGAGCGGACCTGCATGGAAGGGCAGACATGGTAGCCACAGAAAAAACAAGCAGTAGCCCGAGGGGATAGGAAAACGGAACGCACAGGTAAGAGAGTGGGGGGAGGGGGGGTGGTTTAGTAGTGAAATTGCAGCAAAATAGAAAGAGGTGGAAAGAGATGGTGAAAAAAGAAAACTGAGAAAACCACTTACAGTAGCTCTGCTTGTCACTGCAGGCACAGCCTAGATCCAGACTCAAAGAGGCTCACCTCACTTCCTGTCTCTGATCACTGATATAACCCTCTCTGGCTGCAGCCCCCCTGCTACCTGATTGGCAGAACTAACTGCCACTCCACTACTATTTCCATAGGGGTTTACACAGATGCTTCTGCTGTACATTGCTTGTGGACAACAAATTCACAGGCTCTTAAATTCCCTCCAGCCTATGCGGCCCTCGCTCTGTCTAAACAACATGTAATCCCTACCAGATCAGTCATTTTGAATATACATGGGCTCTTTAAACCTTTTTATTTTTTTTTACCATGATCACTCCGGCTAATTCAATTATATGTGATGTAACATTCTGTGAAGTAAAGGTGATGTGTGTGGTACACATGTTACAGAAGAATAACACTACACGTTTTGCTGTGCATTCCCTAGGGATTTGCTGTTGAGGTCTGTTGTGACATTGTTAACATTGCTCACACAGCATTTAAAAGAACATCACTGTCATTTTTCAATTACAACATGGAATTGAATCGTCTTCTTTGTCTTTCCAATGCGAGAAACTTCAGTTTTTTAAATTTATGTAGATACAGTACCTGCCGCAGTAAATGGGCTAGAGCAGGCCAAGCCAACCTGCAGCCCTCCAGCTGTTGTGAGACTACACATCCCATCATGCCCTGCCACAGTTTAAGCATTTTTTTGTAACAGCAATAGTGTGGCAGGGCATGCTGGGATTTGAAGTTTCACAACAGCTGGAGGGCCACAGGTTGGACAGGCTTGGGCTAGAGAATGAAAAGATTGCATAACCATAACCATTTGCATGCATATGAATATAAAAAAAAATTGTAACTGTCAGGACACCCACTAAACATTCTATTGTCCAATCAGTATGAGTCATTGGGGCATACTTGCCTACCTGACCCTCTCCATTAGGGACAAAATGCTCTGTACCTGGACTTCCCTGGTAATGTAGGATTGCCATCACCTGTGGTGAAAAACCTTGGTACTTATGTAGTATCTGGGCGTCCAATTTAGAAATCGGGTCGGATCGGTAGCATCGCATCGCATGCGACCAAATCGTATGTGATGCGATGCGATGGTCCCGATTTTTCCATAGGATTTAATGTTAAAATGGTCTGAGTCCATTTTAACATAGAATTCAATGGGAAAAAGGGGTCCTTTTCCTTTCCCCACTATCCAAGTGGGCATGGAGCTGGATATAAACCTGTGGCGAGCGTAGCGAGCCACCGAGCCCGAAGCGTGGCGAGCGGACACAGAATACTTTTTAAGAAATCTGTGTTCGCTCGCCACAGGTTTATATCCAACGCCATGCCCACTTGGATAGTGGGGAAATGAACAGGACCATGTTAACATTGAATCCTATGCAAAATCGCATCACATGCGATATCAGAAAATCGGCAGCCCTGATACTACATAAGTACCAAAACCTTTCTTATCAATTAACTAGCTCATCACAGGTGATGGCAATCATACAGTACCAGGGGAGTCCGGGAACAGTGCATTTTCTCCCTCATGGAGAGGGTCAGGTAGGCAAGTATGCATAGGGGTCGATTCTATTCAAAATGATGACGATATAAACAGCGCGAAGAGGGAGCTCCTGTCGCTATCCTAATCAGTGCGCTGCCACCGCCGACTTGTAGATTTCTGCTTGCACATGTGCTGGGGTGCTAGCATTTACACATTATATTACATGTATATGGTGTATGCCTGTATACATTACATATTGGGGGAAATTTACTAAAGGTAATAATTTGTAAAAAAAAATAGGTGGGTACTTGTTTCCTAGAACGGCCACACCGATTTTGATCAGGTCGGTCGCATCGATCGCATCGCATGCGATGCGACCGACGCGATGGCCCCGATTTTTACATTGATTGAAATGTGAATAGGGTCCCTGGGACCCTATTTTACATTGGATTCAATGTAAAATTCTCCCCAGACCCCAATTTTAACCCCCTCAACGGCACCCCACGATTGACGCCAACCCGAAGCGTGGCGAGCGTAGCGAGCCCGCAAGGGGCGGCGGTACGTGTCCTCCGACCTTTTCATACCCCTACTATCCACGTCGGTGTGGAGTTGAGAATATAAAGTGTGGCGAGTGCAGGGAACCACCGAGCCCAAAGCGTGGCGAGCGGACGCGTATAACTTCACAGATATATGCGTCCCCTCGCGGGGCTCGCTGCGCTCGCTACGCTTCGGGCTCGGTGGCTCGCTGTGCTCGCCACACTTTATATTCTCAACTCCACGCCGACGTGGATAGTAGGGGTATGAAAAGGTCGGAGGCCGCGTACCGCCGCCCCTCGCGGGCTCGCTACGCTCGCCACGCTTCGGGTTGGCGTCAATCGTGGGGTGACGTTTACAATGGGGGGGGGGCAATATACAATGAGAAATGGCCCATATTGGCCCATTTCCCATTTTTTTCCCGATTACAATGTTAAAAATATTTTAACATTGAACCCTATGGCAAAATCGGGTCCATCGCGTCGGTCGCGTCGCGTGCCATGTTAATGCACCCGACCGACGCGATGGACCCGATTTTGCCTTTGCCGGCAAAATGGACCTGATTTCAAAGGAAATCGGGTCCATCGGGGGTAATCGTGTACTTTAAGTTAAGGTACACGATTACCCCCGATTGTGGCCGTTCTAGAAAACAAGTACCAATAGATGTATTTGTATCCAGAAATACACTTATTTTTGACATTTACTATCCCGAAAATACGGCAATTCGTAGTCGTATTGATGTGCTATCAATACGACTACGAATTGCCGTATTTTCGGGATAGTAAATGTCAAAAATAAGTGTATTTCTGGATACAAATACACCTATTCTTTACAAATTTCCTTTAGTAAATTTCCCCCATTATATCACACACCATATTGCTCATTACATATTATGCCACACACCATAATGCCCATTACATATTATGCCATATAAGTGTGCTTACCTACATGCTCGTTTTCAGGAGTTATATGTCCTATGCCAGGGGTTACATGCTCCTTGACATGGGGGGTGCATGCTCATTGCCACATTGACTACATGCTTATTGCCACAAGGACTACATGCTCGTTGCCAGTGGTAGTTAAATGTTCATTGCCAGGAGGGATTACATGCTTGTTGCCAAGGGGATTACATGCTCGTTGCCCGGGGGATTACATGCTCATTTTCTGGAAGGATTGCATGCTCGTTGTCCACATATAATGCCCCCTTAGTTCTACATACATAATGCCCGTAGTGTTAAATGCATAATGTCACCCATAGTGCTACACGCATAATGCCCCCCATAGTGCCACACACATAATGCTGACCCTTTAGTGCCAAACACATAGGCGTGCACCAGGGGCGGATTAGCCCACTGGTACACTGGGCCATTTACCGGTGGGCCAGTCTAAAACCCTCCTCCGTCGGGCCATTTAACATCCTTCCGGGCTGTACCATCCTGTGCCGGGTAAAGTGCATTGGTCACGCCCCCTCTGCCAGAGGACCTCGGGAGTACATGTCACATAACACACAGGCCTTTGGCAGCTGCTGCAAGAACAAAGCGCTGCAGACAGTACAGCACCTTCCTGGACTGCAGCCCCCACATATACATATAGTACTTCTGTACTCAGCGTACATTCCATGTGGCAAGGGGCAGGGGGGTTTTGGGGGGGAGGTGCCTGAGAATCGAGGGGGGGGGGGGTGCCTGAGAATCGAGGGGGGGGGTATACTCGGTATTCCACAAATTTTTTCTCTTTCTCTGTAATAAAGAATTGGGCATGTGGAGAGAATGAATCAGGGATTATTTCTCTCTCTGCAATTCCCCCCCCCCCTCTTTGAGATCCCAATCTCTCTCTCTGCGTTCTGAGTTCCCTCTCACTCTTTGCGATCCCTCTCTCTCTCTGTTCCCTCTCTGCGCGTTCCCTCTCTCTCTCTCTCTCTGCGTTCTCTCTCTGTGTTCCCCCTCTCTCTCTCTCTGCGTTCCCTCTTTCTCTGCACGTTCCCTCTTTCTCTGCACGGTCCCTCTTTCTCTGCACGGTCCCTCTCTCTTTGCGTGTTCCCTCTCGCTCTCTCTTTGTGCGTTCTTCCCTCTCTCTCTGCTTTCCCCCTCTATCTGCGTTCCCCCTCTCTCTCTCTCTCTCTGTCTGCATTCCCTCTCTCTGTCTGCATTCTCTCTCTCTCTCTGTTCCCTCTCTCTGCGCGTTCCCTCTTTCTCTGCGTGTTCCCTCTCTCTCTCTTTGCATGTTCCCTCTCTCTCTGCTTTCCCCCTCTATCTGCGTTCCCTTTCTCTCTCTCTGTCTGCGTTCCCTCTCTCTCTCTGTCTGCGTTCCCTCTCTCTCTGCGTCCCCTCACTCTCTGCTTTCCCCCTCTCTCTCTCTGCGTTCCATCTCGCTCTCTCTCTGCGTTCCCTCTCTCTCTGCGTTCAGTCTCTCTCTCTCTGCGTTCCCTCTCTCTCTCTCTGTCTGCGTTCCCTCTCTCTCTCTCTGTCTGCGTTCCCTCTCTCTCTCTGCGTTCCCTCTATCTCTCTGTCTGTGTTCCCTCTATCTCTCTGTCTGCGTTCCCTCTATCTCTCTCTCTCTCTGCATTCCCTCTCTCTGTCTGCGTTCCCTCTCTCTGTGTCACGCTAGCAGTAGCACCAGCTGGAGTGTAACGGAGGCTAGGTGCCTTGATGTAAGGTTTTTGCATAGACGACAGAAGGGAGGGATGCAATTGGATAAAAGAAAACCAGTTTTAATAGAGATACTGCGATACAGAAGATGAACTGTGGCACAAAGGTAATACTGAAGATATGAAATAACCAGAGTCAATGATATATAAAACTTAATGTACAGTTTGTAGTGGATGGATAACGAGGTTGAAAACTGAAGATGACTTGAAGTGTAGATTTGAAGAATAAACGTAAACTTGAATAGTTGATTTGAAGGATTTACTTGAAGAGATGATTGAATTGAAGATTGAATGAAAGATTGGATGATTGAATGGTTGGACGGTTGGACGATTGGATGGTTGATAGGATGAATCCGGGAAGTATTGCAGCAGGCCTGAGTAGCTGTGACCAGGGAGAGTTGCAGTGGAAGTAACCGTCAGGTGAGGAAATGGTGATCCCCTTTGGGGGGCTAACCTTGTCCGGACCGTAGAGGCGGCAGCAGGGTTCTGCAGGTGGATGGTCTTCCCAGCAGGCGAGCAGGAGTGGATTCAGTCTGGAGATAGCTGACAGGCAGCAGCGCTTTCAGCAGGAGTGGGAGTCAGATACCTAGGGAAAGGACATCATTGTACTGACTGACTGTTTGGCCCAGCTGGTCAGTATTTAAAAGGAGAGCTGCACTGTAATTGGCTGAAGGTAATTGGTAGTGCAGCCTGGTTGGAGAAACCAACAAGATGGGCGCCGCCAGGGAAGGCAACAGGTTTCAGAACCAGGAAGTGTGTGCAGTACACTCCAGGCAGCGTGTAAAGCAAGGCCCAGGCAGAGTTCACAGCATCATGGCGCCTCAGTGTGGGAGGCATGGGTGGCAGACATGGTGGTCGTGACACTCTGTCTGCGTTCCCTCTCTCTGTCTGCATTTCCTCTCTCTGTCTGCGTTTCCTCTCTCTGTCTGCGTTTCCTCTCTCTCTGCATTCCCCCTCACTCTGCTTCCCCTCTCCCTCTCTGCGTCCCCTCTCTCTGCATCCCCCCTCTCTCTCTCTGCGTCCCCTCTCTCACCTGCGTCCCCTCTCTCTCTCTCTCTCTCTGCATCCCCTCTTTCACCTGCGTCCTCTCTCTCTCCATTCCCCCTTTCTCTCTCTCTCATGCCTGCACCTGTTTCACCACTCTCATGGCCCTCAAGACTCCACACCATTTATTGTATACACCCGTTTTGTAGGGCTGCTTTCCCAGATTTCCCGGGCTGGTTTTCCATCCCAATCTGCCTCTGGCATTTGCACTGGGGGTACCGGGGGTGTAATGGGCATTACAGCGTGTGGCATAATGTGTAATAGTCAATTTGGTGTCGCGTAATATATAATGGGCATTATGTTGTGAGGTGTAATGGGCATCACAGTGTGAGGCGCAACGTGTAATAGGCATTACGGTGTGTGTCATTATGTGTGATGGGCATTATGGTGTGTGGCATTACTGTATGTGGAATATGCATTATGTGTGATGGGCATTGCTGTGCATGGCATTATGGAGCTTATTCTGATCGGAGCGGCCAAACGTGCGTACGTTCGCCATTACCGCACGCTAGCCGTACGCGGCCGTTAGGGTTAAGTCCACCCACAAATCAGCCGCTTACGTACGGGCAGAAATACCGTAGAAGGGGAGTGGCGTACAAATGAGCGTACGGCAACGTACGCGGACGGCCCAGCCCTTACACTCTGACAACTGGCGTACAACTGAGCGTACGGCGCCGTTTACGGACGTCTTTCGTCCGTCTTCCCAACGACTTCTTGCGGAGATCTGAGCGTACGCCAGCTTGCACGGACGGGTCCCTATTGTTTTCAATGGAAAACTCAGCTTATGTCACCGCTCGTGAGAGTGAGCGTACGTCCGTGTACGCTGGCATACCCTTCACATATATGGACCTGCAAATCTTGCCTTTCAACTATAATTATGAAAATTAATTAATTGATTGAATTAATTAATGTGCAAAATAGTGGTCATGGGCTTAAAACATTGCTGAAACATCCTTTGTAGGTGTTAGATGTGGTTTATGTTATTGTATCCTAAATACAAAACCTATGTTAGTATTAGAGTGAACACGTTGACACATGTCGACTTGTGTAGATTGAGTGTGCTACTGCGTAAAGTCTATGAAAGCACGTAGTGAATGTGTCTAACTGTTTAGCAAATACCTACCTTAGCGTATAAAAAGATTCTTACCTTAAATTAAACAAACCTTTAAATGTGGAGAAGTATAGAAACATAAGCTTCCAATGTGTTTGCGTGCTGTATGTGTGGCTTGCAGGTAGTGAAATCATGGTTTGGACTTAATAGACTGCAGCATTGCTTATTACATTCAGGTGTATGTGTTTGAGTAGTAATCAGCGTTAATTAGCCAACTCAGGCGCACGCTGGCATGCGGTATCTGTAGGGGTGGTTTGAGCTGGCGGTTGGCGGCCGCCTGTTTGGTGTCCGAAATGAACGGTGCCTTAGTCGATCGTGCGGTAGTAGCACCGCTCATTTTTGGTGCACACCCCCGTGTACGCCCATATTTACGCCCATTTTCCCTCATTATTCCGGCCGCTCCCATCAACACGCCCCTATGCCGCCCCATTACCCGTACACTCGCGTACAGGTTTTTTCGCACGTTGAGAGCCCGGCCGTAAGCGTTGTGGATTGTTCGCGCCGGCGCATTAGCGTATCTGCACATGCGCAGATCATGAAAAACCCCGGGACGTACGCGTACGGCCGGGCCGCTCCAACCAGAATAAGGGCCTATGTGTAATGGGCATTACAGTGTGTGGCATTATGTGTAATGGGCATTAGAGTTTATATTTTTGCAGCTTTTGCACTGTCCCTGTTTCTAGTGTGTGTGTGTGTGTGTGTGTGTGTGTGTGTGTGTGGAGGGGGGGGATTCATTAGTGAAGTGGGTACTTGTGTATTATCACTGTGCCCACTAAGCTATTTGCTTAGTGGGCTATTCTGCGTAGGGAAATCGCATTGCATCGCATCGCATGGGCCATTGTAAGGGCCTTGCGATGCGATCCGATTTTCCTATGTAATGTATTCAGTGCTCCTTTTATTTATATTGTATAGGGTGTACAATGGCATTAGGTATACAATAATGACATACAATGAGGTTTTAGGCACGAGGCGTGGCGAGCGCATCGGAACGTGTCCTCCGACCTTTTCATACCCCTACAATCCACATCGGCGTTGAGTTGATTTTATATAGTGTGGCGAGCGCAGAAAGCCACCGAGCCCGAAGCGTGGGGTGGCGTTGATAGTGGGGTGGTGCCTAAAACCTCATTGTATGTCATACAATGATATAATTGTATAGGCAATGTAATGGCATCATACACCCTATATATGCGGGAGGTGCGATGCGATCCCCCGTGGCTAAAAGAGCAGTGAATAAATTACATAGGAAAATCGGATCGCATCGCACGGCCGTTAAAATGGCCCATGCGATGCGATTTTCCTACGGTGCCGTACGTAAGAAACTTGGGCGCCGTGATAATACTCAAGTACCGTGAAGTGCATATACATAAATAATTCACCTTCTATTTAGTTTGCATTTATGCCCAATAGGTGGTGATGGACACGCCTAGTAGGCAGTGATGGATACGCCCCTTCAATGGTGCACCCCCTAAGAAAATGGACTGCGCATGCCTATGGCCACACACAATGCCCCAATAGTGCCACATACATAGTGTCCCCCATAGTGTTGCATACATAATGCCCCTGTAGTGCCACACACATAATGTCCCATATTTCCACACATATAATGCCCCCATAAAGCTATATACACAGTGGTGTGTACTGTATATGGTATGGAGCTGCCTGGAGCCTGTGGAGGGGAGAGCTACTGTAGCTGCCACTGCCACGGGGTGTGGGGACAGAGCTGCCGCTGTCAGACAAGGGAGAGAAGGAGGCGCCGGGCGGAGGAGGGACGGAGCTCCTGTTGACAAACAGAGTGGGAAACGCTGCCGGGTGGATGGAGGTGCACAGCGGAGGGGGGCGGTGCTTCCATTGCCGAGCGGAGGGGAGAAGGAACTTATGCTGGGCAGAGAAGGGACAAATTTGCAGCAAGGGGGCGTCAGAGACATTTCTGCGCTTGTACGAACGCCTCGCATGTCCAAACACGGTGTGAATTCCATGAGGAAAAAGGATTGTACGGACCCATCTGAGCAGGGGGTGGAGAGGGGCGTGAAGGGCTGTTTAGGCTCATTACCATATGCATACGCCCCACGTTTCATGGGTGTTCCCATGAAAACGCTGGGCGTACGTATGGTAATCCGGCTGTGACACACGTGTGGGGGCGGACAGCTGACATCCAGCTGTCAGCTGGCCGCCCATATCCCTGCTTTCATACGGAAAAATGTCCGAGTGGTCTGGAGTACTCGGGGCTGCCTGACCGCTCAGTCCATCATTCGATAGTCGGCGACCATCGGAGGATGGAGGAGGTGTTCACATGAAACATCCATTCACGGTCCATTCGCTTGGCGTCTTACCGCATTCGGACGGTTTGTGCGATCCATACGGTAGGCGGTCCGAAATACGCAACCATCCGAGTCAACTAGAATAAGGGCCTATGTCTCACATGTTTGCTGCTGAAAGCACACTGCAGTGAATAACTGTCACTGGCAGAGAGGGCTGCTTCCTTCCTTCACATTCCTAATTATAGCACTCATTCTGCCAGCGGGAAATATGCAGTAGTGCAAGTTTAGAGCATCACTCAAACCCCAAAGTGATAGTGGAAGGGGTGTATAAAGTGAGTCACATTTGCGAGAAAAAAAAAATACACTGTGAATTATACCAGGCATTAAGTTTAGGTGATACAAATAAAAGGAGTGTGCTACAATGAAGGAATGTGATGGAAAGCAGAATCTTCTAAAGGATAAAATAGCATTGAGCATGATTCCGACCTGATTGCAGAGCTGCAAATCTTTGGAGCCCAGTGATTAGGTAAATGCTGCCCCACCAAAGATACCCCAGGGCAATCTAAACAGCATTATGGGCCCACAGGCAAAGCAGTGCAGTGGGGCCCATATATATCAGAGTTGCCTACCCTCCTGAAATGGTCGGGAGGCTCCTGAAAATCGGGTCCCCTCCCGCCCCCCCCCCCCCCCCCCCCCGGAAAGGTGGGCAACCCTCCCGGATTCTGGGGGACACCTACTCCTCCCCCAGATCGCGGTGCCTTCCCCCCGGCTTCGGCATTTAAATGCCACAATCCGCGGGTCTCAGATGAGGGGGCGGAGCTAAAATGACACAATCACGTCATTTTAGTCCCGCCCCCTCAACGGTGATCTGTGAATTAGGTTATTTTACCCCATGGGGCGGGACTTAATGTCACGTCCAAGCCCCGCCCAATAAACCGCTGCTGAAAGTCTCTCCGGGTAAAGTCGGCAACCCTGATATATATATTATGCATGTATATGTCTTACCTCAACTAGATGGATGGAGCTGCATGTCACGGTATCTGCACATTGCTTCCTTTAGTGCGCATTGGTGGGGGATGCGGTCATTTGGTCTACAGCATTAGGTCGACACTATTAGGTCAACATGGGTCTAGGTCGACATGGGAAATGGTCGGCATGGTTCTAGGTAGAAAGGTCATTAGTTCGACATGTCGTTAGTTCGACAGATCATTAGTTCGATATTGTCTAGGTCGACAGTCAAAAGGTCGACATGGGTTTTTTCAGTTTTTTGAGCCGACATGTGCCGTCAGACGGTATTTCATGCCCTACCATCCACTAGGGCGTGGCGGGAGAATAAAATAGTGTGCCCGACGCATTGCGAGCGGATGTGGTGCACTTTAGACTGTGTCCATGTCGACTGTGTTGACATTTAGGTAAAAAAAAATGGTGAAAAACACCATGTCGAGCTTTTGACTGTCGACCTACACAATGTCGAACTAATAACCTGTCGAACTAATGACACTTTGACCTGGAACCATGTTGACATTTTCACATGTCGACCTAGACCCATGTCAACCTTTTCCCATGTCGATCTAATGGTGCCGATGTAATGACTGTCGACCATAATGCTGTAGACCAAATGATCCCAAACCATTGGTGGCAGGGCAGTGCTTCTGGCATTAATGCCTAGCTGTAGCCTTTCACTGCGCCGCTGGCGTAGTTGATGTCGGTAGTGTTTAATCTGCTATGCTACTGGAGGGGGTTAAGGGGGAATCCTGCCAGAGCTCGGTGGGGTAGGCGGCTGGAGCTTGCAGGGGGGATCGATGCGGCCGTAGCTGGAGGAGGGGATGCGGCTTCCCACCTACCGTGTCCCCTCCCACACTAGTCCCAGTAATGTTCTGCAGAGTGGGTGTCGGCATCAACTGTATCAGGGGGTATGTGCCATGGTGCGGTGACTGGGGGACTTCATGACAGGTAAGTTGTGTGTGGGGGTACATGCTGAGATCAGAGGGGCCCAGGCCTTGCCGATGGGGGAGGCAGGCTTTGGGCCTCAAGCATTTTGGCAACTGCCCTTCAAGAACATATGTTAAGATGGCCCTGAACACTGTTAAGGCCCCCATACATTACTACTTCTCAGTGGGGAGAAGTTGCAGCCGATCCCCTTAAACCTCCCTGCAGCTTCCTAGGGGGCAGGCGGCCCTTCATTCAAGTGGAGACTGGGTAACAAAAAGTTGCAGTCTTGCAATCAGGTCTGTATCGGACCCAATCTGAAGGACCACAGGGGAACAGTATGAGGTGCCGCAGGCGGGGAGTTAAATAGCGTGAGGGACTACAGGGGACAGTGGGAGAGACTGCAGGGGAGAGGCGGACAGTGGGAGAGACTGCAGGGGAGAGGCGGACAGTGGGTGAGACTGCAGGGGAGAGGCAGACAGTGGGTAATAGAGTGTGATAAACCATCAGTCAATCAACTGCTGTCATGTTACAGGCTGTGTTTGAAAAATGACAGTTATGAGCTGGTAGACTGATGGTTTATCACTCTCCATTTTATCACTTTTTAAAGCTTAGTACATCTCCCCAGGGTGGGATGCACTAAAGCGATAATGCGGTAAAAGACCATGAAAATGCGCTTTTAACGCATTTTAAAAAGGGCTCGACAAACTCCGGGAGCCAGGTCGCCACGGCAACCAGATTCTGCTTCCTGGCAACCAGATTTTTTTGGGGGGAGGAATCAGAATCTGGTCAGAGCGGTAGACTACCCAGAGCAGCTGCTGTATAGTGTCGTGTGGCCTCTTATCTGCAGGGACCCAGGTGACGGATAGAAGCAGAGTTGGTAACACTGCTGTACTTACACATTGGTACCATCAGCTGGGAGACCCGGATTACTGTGGTCCTGAGGGGTCTGTAACACCAAGCAAGGTGCAGAATCCGTATTGCCGTGACTTGCTGTATGATCCCTGTAACTGGAGGCAGAAATATAACCGGATCCTCCTATCCCCTCCGGTGTATGTGGGACACTGCGGCCGGCCAGTGATACGAGTGGATAAGGTAGGGTCGAAACGCGTAGGGGAGCAGAGAAGGAGGACAGCACTTGGATCCAGATTGGAGATTACGGCCCAAAGTCAGACATACCTGGGATGCGAGTACGGACACCACTCCAGGTTGTAGACTTTGTTTTTCAACATCTGCCTATCTCAACACGTCTGGAATCTTTGTGTAGTCCTCACTACCTTTTTATTGTTTGTTTTTTGGTGTATCCTGTTGTTGGAGGATCCATGTAAATAAAGTGTCCTGTGGAAATTCCATCGTTTTGGTCTCCTTAAAGATACCTTGATGGGGATGTACCTACATCTTGCTGAGTGAGTTGGGGTATGCACCTCATTCCTGTCATCTGATCTGTATAGATATCATCTGGGAACAATCCTATATAAAGATACCTTGATAGGTGTTTTTTACCACCATTCATGTGAGTCGGGTACGAAACCCTTACATACTGGTGAAGGGTCAATCAGCACAAGCCCTGTAGGCCTAATTACACGGGTGAAGAATAGATCAAGATTCTGTACTTGTCATCTTTGATTTGGGACATTCCTCACTATTGTTCTTTTTTATGTATTCCTTTCTCATATCCAAATACGAGAATTCGTCAATATGAGAATTCATCTATAAAGAATTGGATCTAAAACATCAGAGAACCCATTCTTAAAAAAATACCCACCCAAAGGGAAGTACTAGTTTATATAAGCGCCAGGATATCTCTGTTTGAAAAATTTGATTTCTACCCAGAGCAGGTCCGCCGCGGCTATATCAAAACTGGAGCCGGCGTTGCGAACCGGCACTTCATCCGCAGCAGCCCGGCCTCAAGCGCAAACAGCCCCGGCGGCCAGCCCTCCCCCCCTCCCTCCCCCCAGCTTCGCCAGCCAGGCCATCCAGCAGCAGGCACCCAGGCCAGCTGAGCCACCCCTGCTCACGGCCGCGACAGCCAGCCAAGCCCGGCCACCCCCGTGGCAGACAGCCTGGCCACCCCCGCTCATGGCCGTGACAGCCAGCCCGGCCACCCCTGTGGCAGACAGCCCAGCCTGGGCACCCCCACTCACGGATGCGGCAGATAGCACAGCTCGGCCACCCCCGCTAATGGTCGTAGCAGCCCAGCCACCCCCCGCAGCTCCGGCTGGGAGGCCACCATGTACCCAGCAGCTGCTGTCGGAGCAGGGAGACTTTCTTCCCCTGGTGACCAGCAGCTGCTTAGCCAGAGCCCTTGGTCCTGGAGGAAAGGACCAGAGCACGCCCATAACGCACCTCTGGCCTTATCAGCTTAACTACGAGCCCAGCCCCGTGTCGCTAGCCCCCTGGGAACCGGAGATATCGCCAGACAAAGCTAGAACAGTTTCCCCGTAGGATAACATGGGACCCGATAATTCTGACCCTCATCTGGTTCCGACAGCTGCCATTTCACCCCGCGGCATCACAGACTTATTCGAACCCAAATCTCTGGGCCTCCAATTTGATACCAGGCAGATACAAATGTGTCAATTGTTTCCGGAGATATTGTGGGTAAACAACAGTTTATTATTTCTAAAATGTAATTTCATTGCTGTTCATGTTCTTTGAGGGCAGATTACTCTGGAACCAAGCACCCCAGTTTCATGGGACCAAAATCATTTGAAGCCCACTTAAAAGTTCTTCAATATGATACTGGTAATACTCATGTAAATGGGTCAGTTGGTTCCAAAGATATAGCCGGTTAAACGAGATAGTCGGTTAAAGGGAGGGAAGGGGGTAGTTTTCTCTCCCTCTCACACCAGAAAATGCAGGGACTAGGCTAGTGTAAAAGGGGCCACCTGGGAATGTCCCTGCATGATCCTAGGACAATATTCCCTGGTAAATCCCTGCATTTTCTGGTGTGAAAGGGGTATTATTTCAAATAGCCAGGACCTGCAGTGCTCTGAATACAGCCGGGCAGCCCCCTGCTCTCTGCCTGGCTGTCAATGGCTGTCACTTCTGCCTGGCGGTGGCTGTCCCCCAGTTACCGCAAGCATGTATTCCCTCTTGGCAATGATCATGTAATCCCACGTGGCAACAAGCATGGAACCCCTGCTTACCTGGCAATGAGCATGGAACCCTTGGCAATGAGCATGGAACCCCTGGCAATGAGCATGGTACCCTTGGCAATGAGCATGTAGGTAAGCAGCACTTATGTAGCATAATTTTTAATAGGCATTATGGTGTTTGGCATAATACATAATGGACATTATGCTGTGTGACTTAACATGTAATGGGCATTATGGTGTAAACTTTATGAAGCATATTGTGAATTTTGATTTAATCTCTGTGGCATTATGTGAATTTAGGCTCCATTCGTGTGACATTATGTGAATTTTGGCACAATCCATGTAACATTATATGAATTTTGTCTCAATCCATGTGGCATTATGTGAATGTTGGCTCATTCCATTTGGCATCATGTGTAAGGGGCAAGTATAATGGGGTCTAGTATTTTGTTGCATAATGTGTAGAAGTTGTATATGGTGTGGTACACTACACTCATGGACACACACCCTTTTGAGTGGCCACACCCCCTTTTCCAGAGCGCACCTTCGGCGCGCGCACAACTACATTCTTCACTTTTGTCGCCAAGGTGGGCCTGTGTACTTTAAATGTAAAATCTATCTCCTAATATAAGAAGGGCTTGTTTTGGGGCTTTTTAGAAATAGGGCCCTTATTCTGGTTGGTGCGGTAATATCCGCGTGCGGTCGGTCCGCCGATGTTTTGTGTCTGCGCATGTGCAGAGGCGTCTCTGCGCATGTGCGAATGGGACGCACGTCCAAATTCCGCATGAAATGTGTACACTACGAACAGGGGGTGGAGAGGGGCGTGAAGGGCTGTTTGGGCTCATTACCATATGTTTACACCCCGCGTTTCATGGGCGTTCCCATGAAAACGCTGGGCGTACGTATGGTAATGCGGTCGTGACGCACGTGTAGGGGGCGGACATATGACATTGCCGGATGTCAGCTGCCCACCCAGATCCCTGCTTTTGCACGGAGAAATGCCCGTGTGGTCTGAGGTTGCGGGAGCTGCCTGACCACTCGGTCCTGCATCATTCGATGGTCTGCGACCATCGAATGATGGGGGAGGTTCCCTGAGATGGAGGAGGTGTATTCATGAGAAATACACTTGCGGTCCGTTCAGACAGCTTCTTACCGCATTCGGACGGAGTGAGCGATCCGTACGAAAGGCGGGGTTTAGGACGCACGGTCCTAGCCGCATATTCGGCTCCGTCCGCACAGACCAGAATAAGGCCCTAGGTTGGGCTTGTTTTTCGGACATCAGGTGCTTTTTTTACGTTTGCCCTCAGCTCATACATGCCCACTTTTAAAAAAGCATTTCAGGGAGATTGTGAAAGTTAGTGAAATGTAGACTGCTACAGCTGGGAAGTGTCATAAAAATGACTTGCATCCAAACGTAAATGAGTCTAAATTAATAAAAACTACTTGTTCAGTAAAAAGGGTACGAGTAATAGTACATTGTGTGTAATATATATATATGTATATATATATATATATATATATATAATACAAACAAAAAGTGGTCAGGAATTGCGCTAGGGATGGTTTTTCAACCAGCTGCACCTCTGGAACGTCTCTCCTGTTAGTAAGAGACAAAAGTAAGATACACACAAGGAGGGGTGACCAGAGTGCGCTTGAGAGATACCACTTAGCCACAGAGCTAGACTCAAAGTCCAAATAAATGTGATCCTGGGGTCACTTGTATTCAAACGGAAATGTTCATAGACTTCACAAAATAAGACCGAAGACCTCGAATGTAAAAACCAATTCTTTTATTGGAAGCCCAACGCGTTTCGTCTACACGACTTCATCAGGGGCAAGGCTAAAACGTGGTAAAAAGAGGGGGTTGGTTGGCATATTTCTTGTACAAAATTGGATACAAATACATTTTATAACATAGAAAATTTGTACATACCAAAGCCTAATACAGGCTGGGAATCCGGAACAAAGGGGCAATATTTGAACAATTTCCAGTTAAAATCTGCAATAATGCGTTTAAACAACCAATCACTTACAATTTTTCACAATTTCATATAATACATTAAACAAAGGGTAAGGAGCAAGCAAATGGACACAAAAATCAAAAAACGTACCCAAATAGGCAGAAGCGGATGATAAACGTAATCAGAGATGACAATCCAAATAGATATTTCTCAAGACCCTTCCTTCTAAGGTCTATATAGAAAGAGCTTTGTGTAGCCTATAAATGGTGGACAATAATCTATCAGTCTTAAAAGAGACTATAAAAAGTTTCATTTATAAATAAAGTCTGGGAATGGCCGTACATACCCAATAAATGAAATCCAGAGATTGGGGTCAAACAACCTATAGGTTTGGAGGTCAACCTTTCCGTTCTCAAATAGTTAAAAGCAGTGGTAAAGTCCTACAAATCAAAATATTGCGCAGTATTAAATTATATTAATGTTCCCCATCATTTATCAAAGAAAATTAATGGAGGAATGGAGCTAAGGATCACAGGGATCAGAGCTTCAGGTGTGGGGAATAAACTGACAAATGTCCCACTACAAGTGTTTAACCATAGCTTAGTATATTCCATACAGCAAAAATCATTATTAGACAGAAAATTCAATACAGTCCGCTAGCAAAGTACTTGCACATTTACATGGAGTATAAGTCCTTCCAAGATACAGCAAATAAACATATATGCACCCAAAACGTTTTGGTACTTACCACAATGGAGCAGTGTAGATGCTTACTCCACTATAGCCAGAGTGTAATGAAGGGGCTGACATTGCCTCCTTATATGGGGGAAGGGTAATTAACCTATATCCGGTTCATAAAAACGAACGCTGGTGTAAACTTAAAGAAGGGGCATTTAAATCCAATAAGAGTAACTTAAAAACCTACAGTAGGTTCAACCCGGTAAATAGAAATAAACTATACCTATAGAAGAAGCCAGAACGGTGATTTTCGGTGGTGGAACGCAAGCCATGCGTTCCACCTACGTAGATCCGGAAGCGGAAGTGTGTGTGGTGGCATAATAGACTCCATACCTGTCGTGCTTAACGTGAGACGTAATGGCGTATACGGAACGCAGGCTTCTGCGTTCCGTATACGCCATTACGTCTCACGTTAAGCACGACAGGTATGGAGTCTATTATGCCACCACACACACTTCCGCTTCCGGATCTACGTAGGTGGAACGCATGGCTTGCGTTCCACCACCGAAAATCACCGTTCTGGCTTCTTCTATAGGTATAGTTTATTTCTATTTACCGGGTTGAACCTACTGTAGGTTTTTAAGTTACTCTTATTGGATTTAAATGCCCCTTCTTTAAGTTTACACCAGCGTTCGTTTTTATGAACCGGATATAGGTTAATTACCCTTCCCCCATATAAGGAGGCAATGTCAGCCCCTTCATTACACTCTGGCTATAGTGGAGTAAGCATCTACACTGCTCCATTGTGGTAAGTACCAAAACGTTTTGGGTGCATATATGTTTATTTGCTGTATCTTGGAAGGACTTATACTCCATGTAAATGTGCAAGTACTTTGCTAGCGGACTGTATTGAATTTTCTGTCTAATAATGATTTTTGCTATATGGAATATACTAAGCTATGGTTAAACACTTGTAGTGGGACATTTGTCAGTTTATTCCCCACACCTGAAGCTCTGATCCCTGTGATCCTTAGCTCCATTCCTCCATTAATTTTCTTTGATAAATGATGGGGAACATTAATATAATTTAATACTGCGCAATATTTTGATTTGTAGGACTTTACCACTGCTTTTAACTATTTGAGAACGGAAAGGTTGACCTCCAAACCTATAGGTTGTTTGACCCCAATCTCTGGATTTCATTTATTGGGTATGTACGGCCATTCCCAGACTTTATTTATAAATGAAACTTTTTATAGTCTCTTTTAAGACTGATAGATTATTGTCCACCATTTATAGGCTACACAAAGCTCTTTCTATATAGACCTTAGAAGGAAGGGTCTTGAGAAATATCTATTTGGATTGTCATCTCTGATTACGTTTATCATCCGCTTCTGCCTATTTGGGTACGTTTTTTGATTTTTGTGTCCATTTGCTTGCTCCTTACCCTTTGTTTAATGTATTATATGAAATTGTGAAAAATTGTAAGTGATTGGTTGTTTAAACGCATTATTGCAGATTTTAACTGGAAATTGTTCAAATATTGCCCCTTTGTTCCGGATTCCCAGCCTGTATTAGGCTTTGGTATGTACAAATTTTCTATGTTATAAAATGTATTTGTATCCAATTTTGTACAAGAAATATGCCAACCAACCCCCTCTTTTTACCACGTTTTAGCCTTGCCCCTGATGAAGTCGTGTAGACGAAACGCGTTGGGCTTCCAATAAAAGAATTGGTTTTTACATTCGAGGTCTTCGGTCTTATTTTGTGAAGTCTATGAACATTTCCGTTTGAATACAAGTGACCCCAGGATCACATTTATTTGGACTTTGAGTCTAGCTCTGTGGCTAAGTGGTATCTCTCAAGCGCACTCTGGTCACCCCCCCTTTTGTATATATATACATACCTCCCAACTTTTCTTTTGAAGAAATAGGGACACTCGCGCGGCGAAGCCGCGCGAGCGTCCGAAAAGGGGGCGTGGCGTATGCAAATGAGGGCGCGGCTTATGCTAATTAGCCGCGACCTCATTTTCATACGAGAATAGACGCTGTGCGCATGCGCACAGCGTCTATTCTACTACATTGGGGGGTCTCCCAACTGCCACCCCCCCGCAGCGGGACAATGCCTGCCGCGGGTGGGACGTCGGGACAGGACCCGAAAATCGGGACTGTCCCGACGGAATCGTGACAGTTGGGAGGTATGTATATATATATATATATAATATATATATAATATATATATATACATACTGTACACACACACACACACACACACAGTATATCATTTGGCATCTGTATGTGGTCTCTGTATATACTCTAGTCTAGTAAGAAGTTTGTTTACTTTGTACATCTGGGTTTTGTAAAATGACAAATGTGCCCATGTATTTGGCAGCTGGGGCGTGTGTGTTATTACCTATGTGTGTTAGGCATGTCTGTCATTCCTGGTTGAGGCATGTGTGTTATTCCTAGTGCCTTCTCTGTGTGCGTGTGAGGCATGTCTATAATTCCAGGTTGTGTGTGATTCCTGGTGCCTACCCTGTATGTGTGTATGTGTGAGAGGCATGTGTGTTATTCCCGGTGCCCTGGGTGTGTGTGTGAGAGAGAGCCATAGACGTCAGGTGTCACACCGTCTTCTGCCTCCGCCTCCCAGTATCTTGTCCTTGTCCAGTTTCTCGTCTCCTCCCCGCTCCGGTCTCCGCCTCATTACAAGATGGCGGCCCCTGCAGCAGGCTCAGGCCCGGGCGGCTCCTCGGATGTACCCCCCGGAGCCCTGGGACCGAGCACCAGCAGCAGCAGTGTGAACCCATTTCTTAGCGACTCTGAGGAGGACGCGGAAGAAGAGGAAGAGGAGGACGAGGAGGAGGATAACGAGGAAGATGTGTCCCCATTAGACGCCCGCCCCGGTCCCCAGTTCGCCGCCCGCTACCTATCGGAAGACGGCGAGAATCAGCTGCTGCAGCCAGCCGGGCACCGGCCGTGCGCCCCGACGGCGGGGGAACTGGGCCGGGTACCGCTGGATGCAGTGGCGGCGCAGCTGCTGCGGGATCAGCTGCTGCTCACTGCCCTGGAGCTGCATACCGAACTGCTGGAGACCGGCAGGGAGCTGCCCCGGCTCCGGGATTACTTCTCTAACCCCGGCAACTTCGAGAGACCAGCGGCTGGGGCTCCTCCCGCACCCGGCATTCCCAACCCCGGCACCGGCGGCGGACAGCTGAGTGAGTGAGGGCGGGGGGCGCGGCGCTGTGCAGTTTGCAAATGACAAGTCAGCTGCTCATTCATTTACACCCTGTCACCATGCCTTGTGCTGTCAGTAGTTCCCCGGTACAAGCGCTGCTGCCGCCCTTCCCATTGTGTGCTGTACTGACATGCTGGGGACCGGTGTGTGTGGGGGGGGGGTGCAGAGCAGCAGCGCTGTTGGTTATAGCCATCTTGTTGCTGTCAGTGTGTGTTTATTGTTTTTTCATTTCCATTTTCCGGTTGTGTTTCTGGCTTTGGTGATCTGTCCAACTGCTGATCTCAGCAAGTGCACAGCATATGTAACCTTCAGTATGTGCTGCAGCATTTTAGCCATCTATTCTGCAGCCACTATGTATTTGGTATTTTAAGGAGAAAGCAATACAGGTATATAAATAACTGACATGTTCATGAAGATGCTGATGCGCATACTGTATATGGTAGCACACAGCCTGTAAACAGGCATGAGATATCTATCTTCTTCCTGCATAGCCGCTGGCACAAGCTTGCTGTGATGTCATAACTTGTGTTTTGTTTATAGTCATTTTTATGTGTTCTCATTTTTGCAGCCACCGCTACACCAGTAACGTTAGCCGCTACAAAATCCTGGGTCCACGCCACCCTCCTGTGTCCATGTCACCATCTATTACCTTTAGTAAAGTTTGGTGAGCGAGACACTGAGCCCAAAGCGTGCCCACGAGGGGATGATGCTTAGCAGCACTAGGTAAGTTCTGTAGTGTAAGCGGTGGCCGCAAAGATGAGGAAGTAGCGTTACTCCTTTATTTTTATGTTGTGAGCAATGTATGACGCCAGCGACTCATACTATGTCTTGAATCAGCTGTGACCAGCTCAGCAATCCTAGCTAGGGAATATTCCATATAAATTCTTACAAGTTTTGTGTTACATGTATAAGATAATTATTTGTATATGAAACTAATATACTGTTACAACATATACCACTTTCCCACCAGAAAATGCAGTGACCCACCCGAATCATGCTGGGGCATTTCAGGGTTGGCCCCTTTCACACCAGAAACGTTTCCCGGGATATTGGCCTGGGAACCTTTTACACCAGCGCTAGTTGCTATCAGGGAATTTAGGCTGGTGTGAAAGGGGTATTAGGGTTACTCATGGGCATTTAGAAGTTTTCTGTGGAATCCTATTGAAATGAATAAAGAGGTATTTTTTTAACTTATCTGAGGCATTAGAACTGCTCTCAATATCATTACAATTTTGCCACAAAAATTGATTATATTAGCTGTAATGTTTTCATTCCTCGCTTCTTTACAATAATTGCATTGTCTAGCTTGTATGGGATTTTCACATTACACGCTCTCTATCACCATGTGACACTGTCATGCCTCAGACATGCTGGCGTTTCCAAAAAAACACTTCAAAAGTTAGTGGCATAGGCTCAATTGTATACTTACCTTCCACACCCCATAGGCAGTAGACGCCCCCCATAGATCCCATTAACAGCACCAATATCTCCTACCCACATTGCACAAATGTACTCAGTAGTAATAAAAATAGAAAAAAAACCCACTCATAACCCCATACCACTATTTTTTCTGTATAAACCACCTCCTCACCTCTGAGCAGTGTTTTTCTTTTTAATCATTATTTTATAGCCTTCTCCCGCTTTTGTCCACAGTGTATCTGCTCTAGAAAGCTGTTTGCACTGCATTCTTGGGTACAATTTGGGCAGTGATGTTGGTGGATATGGATCACATCATCACTGCCTGGGGGCTGAGAGGAGATCAGATCTCCACATATTAAGCCTGGGTTTCCTCTTTTAAAGCTGGAAGCTGCAGGAAGGTGTGGTTTGGGGGAGAGCATGTTTGTGACATTTAAGGCCAAGCTGTCTCTGGTCGCATCCAGTAGCAGATTTATAATGGGTGTGTGTGCAATGCACACAGGCCCAGGAGAGCCCACATCGCACATGCTGCACCCATTTTTTTAAATATTTACCCCTCTGAAGTCCCACGATGACCACAGCAGTGGATATCGCCAGGAATATGGCCACCACACCATTTTCCCTGAGATCTGCACAGGCGCATTAGACTCTGAGCCCTCTAGGGTACAGACGCTAGTGTTCATTCTAGCACTCGCTGTCTTTGGAAACCATGCAATTCCTCTTCCCTGCCTAGGGTGTCGCTGTCTTCTGTAGTGCTTCTAACACAGTGTGGTCTGTATATCAGCACTGATATGCAAACCGGACCTTTGCTAGAAACACCACAGCAGACAGCGACACCTCAGGCAGGGAACAGGAACTGCATGGGTTTTCAAATATGGCGTTTGCTAGAATGAACACTAGACTCTATAGTGCTGTTGGCAGAGAGAAGGGCACATGGGCCGCCACCTCTCTTTAAACTCCCCTGGTTGCACTTAAAGCCTGACATATATTCGAAAGCAGCAAACACATATATATATTTCATCAAAAACTCTGCCATTTGGTTAGTAATCCCTATGGAGCTGCTCCAGTGCCATCATAAACCTCTCAGTCCATACATGTATTCCACAACAAGAAGGACATGACGACGGGCATGTGTGCCCAAAACATATGTCGGATTAAACATCCTGTTATTATACTGCATTAAAGTCTCCTGAGTGCCTTCTCATTGTAGGATGTGTGTATAGGTATATACTAGGAAGCCTGCTTGAAGCAAAAGCTAGTCTGCTACCTTCTGTGTTTGTGCTTTTTGTTTGCTGTAAACTGCACATCCAGTTATGTTTTTTGCATGACCTGGAGAAAAGCCCGCAATGGTCTATGATCGTTATACCACTTTGATACTATGCACCAAATACAGTTTGTCTTTTAAAAAAAGCACGGCAAGTGCCGCCTATCAATCCCGGGTGTGGTATAGGGTTTCCGACAGTCGGGATTCCGACAGTCATTAGCCCGACGTCGGGATCCCGACTGGCTGGACTCAGAAAGCATGGCGATCGCAACAAAGCCCCTTGCGGGCTCGCCACACTGCGGGCGCGGTGGCTCGCTACGCTCGCCACCTATTCTTTTCTCCCTCTATGGGGGTCGTGGACCCCCACTATGGAGAATAGCCGGTGGCCGTCCGGAACTAGTCTGTCTGTGTTTTAACAGTCGGAATCCCGACGTTGGGTAAATGACTGTCGGGATCCTGAAAGTCAGGACCACGTCCGGTACCCATCAATCCCATCAGCGTTTATTTAAACATCAGTGGGAGCGTGTATATGTGTGTAAAATATAAATTTATATATATATATATCTTTTTTTTTTTTTACACCAGACTTCTGAGTGCTGGACACCTGGACCAATTTTTGTATGACATGAGTCTTTTGCGTGATTTTTTTTCATTTAGGTAACTTGTTATTACTTTACAATTCACTTGGTCTACAATTGGAAACGGAAAGTGTTCCAAGCGGAGAGCGGCACTATGGGGAGCCACAGGTTACACTAATTGGTGGTTCATGTTGACAAATGTCAACATAGACACTAAGGGGGTATGCAATTTGGGATCACGGCTGTCGATCCCCGCCGACAGCCGTGATCTTGGCCCATTTGCGGTCAGATTGACCACATAATGACAGACGGGATTCAATTTCCTGGCTGCAGATGGGCGCAAACGGGGTGTGGCCATGAAAGCAACCGTGGATTGTCGATCTGCAGCCCGGATAACGACAATCCATGGCTGTTATCGGCAGAATGGGCCCAACAGCTTCTAAAGTCGGGCACGTTCTGCCGTGATCCCGCATCAATACTGTCATTAACGACAGCATTGAATAGGGAGCCGCCGCTATTTCCCACGTCGGAAATAGCGGAGGCACAATGCATCCCCCTAAAAACCTGTGAAAAACTCATGTTCAAATTTTCCTATCGCCCATTTCCATGTCGAATTTCTGTTAATGTGGATCTAGTGCATGTCTACGTTTTTCATGGTGGACCTAGTGGTCCACACCCGAGTTGATTGGTTGATACTTTAGGGCTCTCCATGGTTTGGTAAATCCCTGCCTCATCCTTACAGCACAATAGTAGGCCCATGAGAGCATAGCTAGTCTTTTTAAGGACAAACATGTTGTATTTGCAAGGGTGTGTGACAAGACAGGGTGCATCATGTATAGATGCCTTAAAATAACAATTAGGGCACAATGTGCTTGAGCTTTACTCAGGCCATAAAATACACACCTTACTTCCTTTCATGAGCCATAGGAAGGAAAAACTGGTATGGGACTTATGCCAACTTGTCATTTTTATTGGAAGATTATCACTGTGACTGAAGGATTGTGGGTGGTAAGATAAAGGAAAATACTAGCACACCTAATCAAACTATTGTCAGTTTTCTACATCTGCACCACATTTATTATGTGTCTTACAGTGGTATAGATATGCCACATTTAGGTCTGTAAACATAAAATATATATATATATATAATTAAAGAGTAAACATTAAAAAAAAAAATATATATATATATAATTAAAGACTATATAAGCATGTAATTAGATATAAAAGCATATATGTACTTGGAACCTCAAATGGAAAAGTAGCGATCCACTAGATCACAGGTTCTCAAACTCAGTCCTCAGGACCCCACACAGTGCATGTTTTGCAGGCCTCCTCGCAGAATCACAAGTTAAATAATTAGCTCCACCTGTGATCTTTTAATATGTGTCAATGATTAAAGAAAGCACCTGCCGGGTGACCTGGAAAGTATGAACTGTGGGGTCCTGAGGACCGAGTTTGAGAACCACTGTACTAGATTTCAAGTCTGTTGTGCTGAAAAATAGACCGTACAAATGAATGACTGCTAGAGTACTACGCTGCAAGTTTACTAGGGTCCAGCCTTATACAAAGAGTAAATGACTGGCATAGATATAAGATTTTTTTTTCCACTGAATCTGTATCTAGAAAATGCTGCTGTCTTCTGGCTCTACCCTGCATGCAGAGTTTGATGCGAGCTCACAAGTGACTTACCAGAGCAGCTGCTGCGGGCAATGCATCTGTTTGCTAGTCTGGTTACACAAATGACAGGACTAGAAAATAGATACTGATCAGTGGGATTTGACAGTGATTTCTTACATCTTCGGATATGTCTGATTTTTATAAATAATTATGGGGTAGATGTATTAAGCTTGGTGAAGTGATAAAGTGTCTGTTTTTTTTATCACCGGCCAATCAGATCCAACCTGTCATTTTTCAAACCAAGCCTGTAACTTCACAGTTAGGAGCTGATTGGCCGGTGATAAAAACCAAGCATTTTATCACTTCACCAAGCTTAATAAATCTGCCCCTATATTCTCATTATGTGCTAATAGTTATGTATTCATTCTCAATTAGTGTATTAGTGTATTCTATATAGATTAAGTGTTATGTTAGAACAATAAAAATGTATTTTTAAAGTTTTTTTTTTCAGAAACCATGTTGGCTGATTACATTTTTATCCTAGGTATATGTTTTAGGTTAATGTTGATGTTTGTTTTTGCTGTTTAGAATTAGGGAGGTTTCCAAATACTTACTTGTATCTACCGAATTTGCCTGAAATTAGCCCTGAAAACCCAGTGTGAGACGCTGATTTTGTTTCACCTGCTCCCGCCTATAACTGCAAAACCGTGCGGTTTACTGAAATCAGGGAAAAAATAGCAAATAACATCAATTTTTTTCATAGATAATTGGATACCTCCCTAGTGGTAAATTAAGTAAGCCCTGGTAATTACTGCAGGGTAACTGATCCCTCAGGGCTATTGAGGCATATTTAGACCTCGTGGAGTCCTAAGCAAGACAACGTTTTGGTGCTCTCATTCTCAAACAATCCCCCCACCTCCAGTCAATCAGTGTATACAAAGCGCCCCCTCTTCCTTATGTCAGTATATACCACCTTCCCCCTGCTTGTAGCAGGCATGATGGAGCTACAGTGTGCCACAGCCTGGCCAACCAACCCTACATTTAACTCAGTCTGGGAATCGCCACCAGAGAATTATGGGTACCCCAGCACATGCTGAATGCTAAAACTCTGATCACTGCCACCAGCAAAAGGTTAAACTCAATCAAAAAAATAAAAAATATGGATATCAGATAACCTTTTGCATATATATATATATATTATATTCTGTGGCACCACATGGCCTCAATGAGGAGCTCACGCTTAATTGTTTTCTCTAATAATGATGGTGGTCGACATGGTATTTCTTAGTATTGATTTATGATATTACTGACCTGATTCTTTGTATTTCTGATTGTATTTTTTGATTATATTTTCTTTTTATCTTTCAGTGTTTTGTTATTATGTGTGTTTTATACCCAGCTTGTACTGTGTGTATGGTCTTGGATATTCTTATCCTTACAGGCACACATGGGATGCATCATGAGCGCCTCTTGGTTTGTTTACATTTTTGATGTTTAGCTCGATTCCCCAGTATGCCGTCAGTGATCTGGCTTTTAGTTATTTGCGGTTGCCATGGTGACGATCATACGCCTTGTCGTCACGTGACCCGGCATCAGCCGATGCGGGCCGTGTCTTCCGGCGTGATCGCGTCATGACGCCGCTACCGGATGTGCGTCACTGCACTTCCGTTTTGTGTTTGCTTCCGTCTTTTTTGCCGCCAGACTCGTTTGGATATTTTTTCTTGAGCCTATCACAGCGGTCCTTGTTGGGTATAAATTACCTCTGTGTATCATTGGTCAGTAGCACATGATTAAGGTGCATACCAGCACCGAAACGGCCGTCGTGCATGACCTGCTTGTGGGGGAGAACCATGTCCGCTAAGTATCTTTATACCATTGGATAAATTACCTTTTTTGGTCTCCTCTTGTTTTTGTCACTTCTGCACTTTAAAAATGCCATAAAAATATTTTTACTTGTTTACATAAATCTGATGCTGCTGGTCTTATTTTCTCCATATATATATATGTCACCAGGCTAACCAATTGCAAAACTCACTTAAGTAGCGTTTGGCCTCATACGATCATATATTTGTGAAGGATACCGAGAATATACTCTCATTAATTATTTTTTCTCTTTCAACCTATCCTGGTGACACAGCTCAACCTTGGGATGTAGGAGGGGTCCGGAGGAGCCAGGCACCTATGCTAAAGGTTTGAGAGGCAGGCTTCTCCCTTCCTCATCCCAGGATTCCCCAGTTACGTTCAGGTGCCCACAGCAGTGGGTGCTATACTGAAGGGCTTCTACAAAGCAGCCAGAAGAGAGTTAGCTAGGGTGTTTTTTTTATTTTATTAATTTTACACTTTAGTTAGGGCAGGCATAGTGGAGGATTATTTGAGAATCCTCACACTGGCAGTGCAGCAGGGGCTGACAGAAGCGCGTCCTGTCAGCGCCCTGTGTACAGAGAGACACTGTCTGGTCTCTCTGTACAGCTCTTAAATCCTCCTCACTAAAGGAGGTTTCCTGGGCCCTGGGGGATCCCGGAGCCGGCTCCCCGCATAGGGGGGGATTGTAGGGGATGGGTGCCCCCGCAATGGTGACCGCCATCTTGGATTGAGGGTTTACAAGCTGGACTCCCCGGAGGGCGCAGCTTGTTACAGGAGCCCACAAGCTGGGCAACTCCAAGTGATCCCCATCCAAGGGGAGGCACTAGGAGAAGCTACTATAGGAGCGGTTGCAGGGGGCAGAAGGCGAAACAAGCCTCAGGCCACGTTCTAGCAGGGACTTTGGGTCTCTTCCTGCACTCTGTTTTGGCGCCATTGATCCTGGGCTGTCAGATGGAGGAGAGATTGAAACAGAGTGTTTGCTTTTCTCATGAGGCCACGCTACCCCGCCGAACAAGGCTATAGGTTTGAATACAGACCAGGGTCTATCCAGTTAAGATGTGGATATACCCTCCTCAAGTCAGCCAGTAGGGTTCCCAATCCATTTTCGAGGTGGGGTCGCCTATTACAGTATTGGATCACTTGAGCCTTGTTAGGCCAGGATACTTGGGTCATAAATGTGGTATCCCAGGGTTACAGGTTGAATCTAAAGGGGGTTCCTCCAAAGAGGTTACTACCTACTCCGTTTCCCAGAGAAGGCTTGAATCTCACAGCCCTTTTAGGGGCGGCGAAGTCTCTCCTGGAATAGGGTGTGGTGATCCTGGCACCGCGACAAGAATTAAAGAAGGGATTTTACTTTGTTCTCTTCTTAGCACCAAAACCAGACAACTGATTCAGACCAGTTCTGAATTTGAAGTCCCCAGTGTCTACACTTGTAGGTAGATCTTTTCAGAATGAAATCCTGCAAGATCTCTCTCCTGCGATAATGCTTCCATGAGTACAAACAGTTTATAAGCCCAAACAGCAAAAAGCAAAGCTATACAGAGTTTGCTATATAGGGGTCAAGGTGTAGTCTGGATTATGATAATCAGGGCTATTGTATGCAGTTGTATAATTTGACTTCTGTATGAGATTTCTGTGAATTTCCTGCATTCCGCTGCTACTACAGGTTGAGTATCCCGTATCCAAAATGCTCGGGACCAGGAGAATTTTGGATAACGGATTATTCCGTATTTCGGAATATTATAATATTTCAATGATGTATTTTGAAGTATCTTGCATTTATGCTGTATAAACACATAATATACACACAAATATATTTTATTACCACATAAAATACACACAAACATATTTTAATTGTTCAAAAAACAAGGTTTCAAAACGTGAAACAAAATGTGTGTACTATCTCAGCACTGAATTTGAATGCCAAGCAATCATTGTCTTGCACATATATAGTGCCAGTTACATATCATGTCCCCAGTGATGCTGTTACATATGTCCCCAGTGAGTTTTTAGCAAAAAAAAAATTTTTTTTCACTTTCTGGAATGTCCGTATTTCGGAATAATTCGGATAACGGATATTCGGATACGGGATACTCGACCTGTATTACTACATAGCAATGATTTTTTTTTTTTTTACATAATTTCAGGAAAAAAACTTGATAAATAGCACCATGAACCTGAAGAATGTCTGCAAAACGTTGTAATCAGAATAAGTATCTAAAAAACCACAATACAAAATTGAAAACCATGACTGTTTGGGCTACATTTGCAAAATTTCATGTAGGTGCAAAACTTGCATTTAACTATAGCAATAAAGCGGACAGCTAATTGCTTTCTGGTCACTGGGGTTGAGACAGTCCTTGCACTTAAACTGCCATGTTTTTTCAGAAGTGGGTTTCCTTAATGCGTACCCAACTCACTTGAAAAAATAGCTTTATACACTTATCAAGGTATCTTTAGAGTTGGGTGGCATACCTGTACTCACGGTGACGTCAGCCGTGGAACACCTAAAAAGGTATCTTTTCCAATGGTTTGAAGTCAAACGGTTTTTATTTAACAATAAAAGATAAAACCCAGGATGCGGGCAGTGTCGATATTGGAGTCAACACCCAGGTATCCAAGGGTCCGGACCTGGAACCTGTGCGGGCTTCCAACCTCACACTTACCTACTTCTCTGGGGGTGATAGCACTAGTCCAGGAACAACATGTTTCGAGACATGTGTCTCTTCCTCAGGCTCCTGACTAGTGTGATGTTCCCCTTCCGTTTTATACCCTATCTGTCCAGAGCTTCCGCTTCCGGGTCCCCGTTTATTTCTTCAACATGTCAGAAGAGTTATATTGAAAAACATCACCATACTCCGACGTTTCGGTCCGTAAAACATTGGACCTTTATCAAGGAGCCTGAATAAGTACAAAAACAATGTAGGAATGCCCATCAGTGCATATACATGGTTAAGTACTTCAAAGTGGTGTAAACATAAAAAAACTTACATGTTAAGGTGAGTTAAAAGGGTTCAACAAAGCCATAAGTGTACTGCGTGCAAACCAGCCAGGTGCAGGAGTGGACACACTCTAAGAAACTGCCCTGACCTGGTTTAAATACCCTGATGCCGGAAGTCACGAGGGCGCCGGGTCCCGCAGTTTGTCCGAATGACGTCACATCCTGTGTGACGTACATCGGAGCAAGCGGCCTACGTGGACCGCATGTGAAGCACAAGCCGGTACCGGAAGTCCGAAACCGGAAGTGTCATCTCAGTATGTTGGAGCGCAGTGTCGCCATGAACATGCTCCGCGTCAACTGGGAAACAGGAACTGTGTAACCGATATGCCTGGGTGCGCCACTCCCGGGGGCGGAGTGCAGCGCATCAGGCTTCTGCAAAGTGGGCAATACCGTATAGGCTGTTGGAACGCAACACTTCCGGGAATCGGAGGGTTATGCGTGTCAGCCAGGCTAAGGGATAGATGAGCAATGAAGGGAAAAGGTGACATACACAGCAGGTTGATTTGATTTGGCTGACCTACCCACCTTTGGTATATGTGTTTTGACCCTGACGACCTGGTTTTATTCCTAGTGCCGGATATATACCAGCCTAAAAGGTCCAGATCGCTCCAGGATACCCTTCTTGTAGCTGCCTGTAACCTGCTGTGTATGTCACCTTTTCCCTTCATTGCTCATCTATCCCTTAGCCTGGCTGACACGCATAACCTTCCGATTCCCGGAAGTACCAGTGGTTCTTATCTGCCGTCAAATTCTATGTTTCTAAGAACTGTAGAAAATATAGCATAGCATATACATGCATATCCTGTGCAATTTCAGGTAGCATATGTAAAGTCTGGAACTGCTGGGCCTCAGGCAGTGGGGCCCACCAGGGGTTTCCCCTGTACAACTGTGGGCGAGCCAACCCTGCTCTTAAAACACATGCTAACCTAACCTTTAATTTGAAAAATTTCTGTGTGGATTACTATTGCGTGACAGATCCTACAGATTTGTGTGCTCCGATAGTCTCCCTTTACTCTTATTAAGAGTTACCAAATGGCAGGATGTCCTGCTTTCTGTTTTTAGATGAATGAAATAGTGCACATTTATTTAAATAAATTTGCTTAACTGATTTCCTGATGAAGAATAACTATTGTGTTCTGAAATGTTTATGCATTGTCTCGTGTCCTTACATTGTTGAGTAAAAGTCTTTTTCCAAATATTGGGTTACAAGACTGGCATTAGTGTATCCCTAGCATGCCAGTAATCGTAAATCTTTAAAAAAAATTAAAAGGAATGGATTTTTAATCCGTAGGACACATAGTACAGAATCAAAACTATTTTTATGTTGTTGTATTTCATGTTTTATTGTAATATGTCAGCACTAAAAAAAAGATATATTTGAGGCACAGCAAATAGATTGAATGCAACTCTGTTTGTAGCTTCTGAAACTCTTCGAAAATAACTAAGGAGCTAGGTTGTGTGCGTGTGTGTGTGTGCATAAGAATTAAATACCTAAAAATAATAGCTTAATAAATGATCAGCTGCAAAAAAATAAACATATGCTAGTGGAGGCGTGTATAGATATCTAAAAAGAAAAAACCAACATAAAATGCTACAAGTTTTTGCGGTAATGATCTTGAGAAGTAGGGCCACTACACATACGCAAATATGATAAACAATTTACATTTCTGATAAATTTATTGACAATATGATTATTCTTCAGTCAAGTGCATCGAGCAGCGTTCCCCAAGAATGACAAAGTGTTTCGCTGATTAGTGCAGTCCACCAGCAGGTACTCAATATCTGTATAGATGGGTTTATCACCACAATGCCACATCCATTAGCCTGGGATAGGTAACTATGCTTTAGAGTTTTATTCCTGGACACAAGGAGAACCTGGAGCAGCTGTGCACATACTGTATATCATTACCAGAGGACTTAACCAGTTTGCCTCATCTGCAATAATCAGACCAAGGAGACTTATTTTTATGGTTTCACCTGTATACTGTACATGTTTTTTTTCTAATGCATCAATGCTAGATTTTTATGTTTTATTTTTTTGCCTTTTTTACCAATCCACTTCTAAGATACATATTGTTATTTCTTATTTTCTTATTATATATGTTTTATGTTTCTTTACTGTTTTTATTTTTAATGTGTTGGTTATAAATGATTGTGATAATATATTCTAAAAGTGCCCATACACAATACAATTGTTGGGTGTGATGAGATGCATGCTCCCGCACACATCTTATCGCTCATGCCGCACATACTTTTTGTACTGGATTGCATCTCATTGCATTGCAAAACATATGCGATGCGATCTAGTCCAAATTGCATACAATAATTGTACCGTGTATGGGCAGTGCACCTTTAGATTTATGGCTGAAGGATAATCATATTGTCAATAAATTTACTAGAAATGTAAGTAATTGTTCATATTTGTGTATGTGCATAGTGACCCTGCTTCCTAATATCATTACAGCAAGAACTTGTAGTGATTCTGTAAATATAGTGCAAAACTGTGGATTATTTGGCAATAACATAAATTAGTTTCATTTTTAAATGTTTATGCTTTCAGCAGTTATGCGCAAACTATATTTAAACATGACAATTTTTTAAAGTGAGATAAAAATATATAAGAAATCTCTACAATTTTTCATATTAGAATCCGCTTCCAGTCAGTTAACTAATTGCATTTGTGTATATTGTGTACACCACGGTAACCACATGTCAAATGTAAACATGTTTAGCTTGTACTTGTCATTTGCATTTGGGAGGTAATTGAAGGTTTTTCCATATATTTCAAGTGTTTCATCTTTGTTAATAGCACTGAATGACAGAGTAGCACAAACCCTCAGCAGAACTAAACAATGGCTTCTCTTCATAACCAGTTACAGTATGTGCATCATGCTGGTGGTAACATGATAGTACAGTATGGATTTGACACTAGTGTGTTCATGGTCATTGCATGTCACTTTATTACAGTAGGTTACAAAGTACAGAGAATAAATAAAGGCTTGGGCACCAACAAAAGGTGATTGTGAAAGTGAGCAACATTTACACAACAAACACAAACTGTAATCCAGTATGGCAACCTACGTTGGAAACACCTTTCTGAAATTGTGTAGTCTGAAATCGCAGAGGCAATGTCTAGTACTATTCACACTAAAGGAGGAAGGGGGACGCTAATGATGTATGGGAGCTCGCATTGTTAACTATCTTGAGTGTACACACTGGGTGATATTGTTCACAATATCACCTAGTGCTAGTGTATATGGGGCTTTCATATAAGGTAGATGTCCCAATATAGAAAATCTTCCAAAACATGTAAAAAAACACACATCTATCTATCTATCTATATCTCAAGTCAGGCATAAATATTAGACCTATATTTATGCATATAACAAATACCCCAAATAGGCTTTAGTGTTTTTTTTTGTATTGTTCATGGGGTTTCCTGTACTATCATTTTATTTCTATGGAGGAAGCAGAATCTGGTCGTGGCAGCCCGGCCTTCCCCATACACAGCCCACCGCAGCAGCCCGGCCTTCCCCATACACAGCCCACCGCAGCAGCCCGGCCTCCCCCGCACACAAACCCCAGCAGGCAGCAGCCCGGCCACCCCCGCACGGCCCGCACACAAGTCTAGTGTTCGCCGCGCCTGTTTTTTAAGTTTCTAATGTTCCCTCCCCGGACCGCTGACACGCCGCCTCTGTTCAACAGAGACCTCAGTGGTGTTTCACTCAGTGGAGGAATTGCTGACAGCTGCTCTCAGCAGAGGGAGAGGTGGTGTGTCAGCATGGTTAACAGCGACTGTTAGCGCTTACAGGTGCTCCCTGCTGTGCTGACATGCCGCTGATCACCTCTGCTGAGAGTGGCTCACTAGGGCTGGACAGGCATCGGCTCTAGCTGACCGTAGGGTGCCCCTTCCTCTGGGGCGCGGGGGACGCACAGCCGGCTTATGGGCTGGCACCGTATTTTAAATGGCAGTTGGGGTCCATTGGAGGGAGAAGCTTGAGCTCTGCTTCTCCCCTCATATAAGAAGAGGCCAGCAGGGCAGTGAGTATTATTTGGGCGTTATATCCATGGCACTGCTGGGGGGCATTATATCCATGGCACTGCTGGGGGGCATTATATCCATGGCACTGCTGGGGGGGCAATCTATCCATGGCACTGCTGGGGGGCATTATATCCATGGGACTGCTGGGGGGCATTATATCCATGGCACTGCTAAGGACATTATATCCATGGCACTGCTGGGGGCATTATATCTGACACTACTGAGGGCGTTATATCTGTGGAACTACTGGCAGCATGGCTTGCTGGGGGGCATTTATCTATGACACTACTGGGGGCATTTATCTATGGCACTGCTGGGGGCATTTTGTCTGTATCACTATTGGCGGCATGGCATTACTGGGGGCATTATATCTGTGGCACTACTGGCAGCATGGCACTACTGAGGGCATTATATCTGTGGCACTACTGGGGGCATTTTTTCTATGGCACTCCTGGGGGGGGGGGGGGGGATTGTAAACGTGTTGCCAGTTCAAATGCCCTTCCAATTGGAAAAAATGTGCCCTGCTTAGTGATTAGCACCCTGCCCTAAAAAAAATCCTATAGTGAACACTACAAGCCCCAGCAGGCGGCCACCCTTGCACACAGCCCCAGCAGGTAGCATCTCAGCCTCCAGTGCACATAGCCGCAGCAGCCCGGTTACCCCCACACAGAGCCGCAGCAGGTCCAGCTCCTCCTTCCACTGCGAAGCCACCATTTACCCGGCTGCTGCTACCACTAACCCCCAGCCGCTGTTGGCGCAGGGAGACTTCCTTCCCCTGGTGACCAGCAGCTGCTCAGTCAAAGCCCCGTGGGCTGGAGGGAAAGACCTGACCACTCCAATAGCACACCTCCGGCCTTAACTACAGCCTACTACAGGCCTGCCTCAGGGAAGGCGAGGCTGGGGGGCTCCCACAGTGGCACCCATAGCAACAAGAATTTACCCCTGGCAGAGCATGTTAACCCATGGCATCAAGCATTAAACTCATTTCAATGAGCATGTAGGTAAGCGGAACTTATGTGGCATAATATGTAATTACGGCATATGATATTATACGTAATCGCCATGAGCATTAGGATGTTTGGTATAAATGTGTAATGGACATTACGACGTGTGGTATATGTAATGGCCATTATGGCATGTATAAATGTAATGGGCATTATGGCGTGTGTACATGTAATGTAATGGGCATTATGGCATGTGTGCATGTAATGTAATGGACATTATGGCGTGTGCAAATTTTTTTGGGTGCACGGCTTTGGCGCGCATTGTCCCTGTTATTAGTATATCTGGCTCCTACATTTTCATCCTGGCTCCTAGATTTTATAGAAATTTGTTGAGCCCTGATTTATAGCATACTATACTAACAGTACTAAGTACAAGCTTCTCTAATACGGCCTACACACATGCCGATATTAAGGCATTTTCTAAGCGATTTTGCTTAGTTTGGCAAAGTCGCTTAGAAAATGCCCTCACCTCGGTGTGTGTGTGTGTGTGTGTGGGGGCTATATCGGCAGCAATGCGCTTCCCCGCGTGTCTTTATCGCTGGCCGAGATTGATGGACAGTGTCCATCAATCTCGGCAATGGCAGGGTTCTCCCACCGGAGAACACTGGCGCTGTCTGCTCGCTTAGCACACAGAGCTGACAGCTCGCTCTGTGTGTGGGCTGTCAGCTCTGTGTGCTATGCGATAGCGGCGCAGCACAGCCCGTCCTAGCATAGCTAGGTCGCCCTACACACATCGCTATGTGTGTAGGGCCCTTTAGTAACTGACATGTTTAGTTTTTTCTCCCATCTTTATTTAGTTTTTTCTCCCATCTTTATTCTGTTAACTGTTGGTAGAATGTCTTTATATGGAACCTTGAACCGTGCCTGAACAGCTTAGCTGCTATATTGGCAAATATGTTACTAATCAGTGTAGCTTTATACGTAGCCCACAAATACTAGATGGCTTTATATTTACACTGTAATGTAGATTTGTGTTTAAATGCACCCCACCCAAATATTAGGGTTACATTTACTAAAAATGTCCCAAAGCATCCAAAATTGAATAGGTGTGTCCAGCTAGCCCAAAAAACAGACATCATTGAATATCTCTCTAAAGGCCCATACACACTTGACGATTTTCAGCTGAAAATCGGTCAAAACAGCCGTTTTGAGTGATTTTCAGCTGAAAATCGCCTAGTGTGTATGCCCAAGAGATTGCCGACTAGCGATGATGCGCGCTCCCGCATCATCGCTAGCAAAGTGGGCAGTCTGCTGGTTTTACCAGCACATCTAGCGATGATGGCTGGTTTTTCAGCCATCATCGCTAGGTGTGTACGGCCGCCGGGCTGAAAGATAAGAGACTTTCAGCCCAGCTGACCGCCCTGCACACTCCCTCCCTCCCCCTGCTCCATACCCAACGCCGCTCACCAGCGCCGCCCCGCTCGTCCGCACCGCCCCGCTCCCTCCCTCTGCCAATACTCACCCGGCCCCGCTCCAACGCTGTCTGCTGTGGCTCACACTGCTGCACGGAGAGCAGGCATCTGACAGGACGTCCTGGACATGGCACACATCTGACAGGTTGCCCCGCCCCCCGGCTGACTGGCCGCTCCCTCCTCCTCCCTGCTGAGTATAGACACAGCCACTGCCCACCAATGTTTTTTAAGGCAGTAATATATACATTGCTGGCACATGCCAGCATTGTATATATTACTGAAACAACGTTATTAATAAGCCACTGCCCACCAATGTAATGTATATGCCAGTAATGTATACATTGCTGGCACATGCCAGCAATGTATATATAACTGGCACCACTGCCCACCAATGTATATTTTGTTTCTACCTATGTGCACAGCAGCAAATTAAATCGCAGCCGTGCAGGTGGGTGGGATTTCACTCTGGCGGTGCGGCATGGGGTGGAGTTTACCCAGGGCTGTGCCATACACCGCAGCGCCCCAGGTGGGGGAGAGGTGGCCTCGCTGCTCACCGGGGGAGGGGGGAGAGGTGATGCGGTGGCCGCCGCCGAGTCCGGGGGAGGGGGGGGGGGGGGGGGAACAGAAATGCACTGAATAAAATGGACCCTGCTCCCACCCTTGGAATTCAAACCTCGCCTATTATGTAAATAGCCTTATAATGAAAGATTTTCAGCAAAGTCTTTTGCCTCCTGAAAATCTTTTGCTCTTTGGGAAAAATAGCTCAGTGTGTACGCACTACTTTGGTGAAAGATATATGTATCAGAGATTTTGGCAAAGTCTTTTGAAATTAAAATCTACAAGTGTGTATGGGCCTTAAATCTCTACAAATGTTACATCTGCCTCAACTGCAGTGCAACATACTTTTGCCCAGTCACTTGCTATTTTGCTTTACTTACAGACATTAATCGGGACCACATTTTCACAGTATAGTGTAGCTACAGATATTTATACTCGCATGTATAGATATAGAGATATCCTATCTATCTATCTCTATGAAATGATTTTAATTATAAGGCTTAGATATATTTTTATAAATATAAAAAATGGAATGTAATACTTTTGTTTACCACCGCCCTTTTAATTACTTGCTGCTGGTGTATCAGATAATAATTATTATTAAAGCAGTTTTTATTGGCTTAGTCTCTTTGAAATCATATCTGTCTGTATAAGTTAAGGCAATGTAATTCATAGGGGGAATTCGATTCAGGCAACACACTTGGGCATTAGGTGTTTCTGGATAGCTTAAAGATTAATTGGACTTGGACTGAAGCTAAGGAACACTTTCTTGCCACCAGTTTAAGTATCAGAGTTTCTATTGTAAGTTGTTGTGGCCAGAACAGTAATAAATATATATATATATAAATTGTAGAAAGAATACGATGGCTCTCCAGGGTCTTTGAAGTGGGGGAAAAAACGTGTATTTCACAGCAGAATAAATAGCCAACGTTTCGGGGGCAACGGCGCCCCTTTGTCAAGTGGTAAAAATGCTCCTGCCGGGTGGCGACACCCCGCATGGCCAAAAGCCGTGCCGCACACCGTAGTTAGTAATGGACACAAATGTTTATATAGCTGAAGCCTGCACGGATCAATCCGTGCAAGCTTCTCTGTATTAAAAAAAAAAAAAACAACAACAGTAAAAAATTGCATGTGGCCCCACCGCTCCGATATAACCAGCCCCGGGCTCATTAAACTTGTCCTGCTTACAGAGATACGGGGGGGGTGTCTGTGCGACGGATTTCACCGGCTGCCCGTGCGATGCAATGCGCACAGTAACGCGCATTAAATCGTACTTCCTGTCATGTACATGCAATCTGGGCACTGTACATGCGATTTATCACTTAAGGCGCATGTTATTTGCCCTAATTGCATGTACATCACCCTAGTGTAAGGGGCCCTTTTAGTCTTCCTCACTTGGACACTATGGCCCTTATTCTGATCGGTGCGGCCGGATCCGATTATGCAGCCAGGACCGTGCGTGCGAAACCCCGCCTTCCATACGGATCGCCAACTCCGTCCGTACGCGGTAAGAAGCTGGCCGAACGGACCGCACGTGTATTTTTCACGGAATACGCCTCTTCCATCTAAGGGAACCTCCCCCATCATTCGATGGTCGCAGACCATCGAATGCAGGACCGAGTGCTCCACCAGCTCCCGCAACCTCAGACCACACGGACATTTTTCCGTGCAAAAGCCGGGATCTGGGCGGGCAGCTGACATCCGGCAATGTCATATGTCCGCCCCCTACACGTGCGTCACGGCCGCATTACCATACGTACGCCCAGCGTTTGCATGGGAACGCCCATGAAACGCGGGGCGTATGCATATGGTAATGAGCCCAAATAGCCCTTCACGCCCCTCTCCACCCCCTGTTCGGAGTGTTCACATATCATGCGGGATTTGGCCGTACGCCCCGCTCGCACATGCGCAGAGACGCCTCTGCACATGCGCAGACACAAAACATCGGCGGGCCGAACGCACGCGGATATATCCGCACCGACCAGAATAAGGGCCTATGACATGAAACAAATCTACAACACCAGTATTCTTTGAACAAAGCTCCAGGGACAGAACACGTGGATACACTGATCGTCCCAGGTTTTAGCTAGTGCATGCTTTCCCTTCAGTTTCTCTCATAAGGCCTTATTCAGTGTACAAATTTGTTTGGAAAATGGGCAAAACCATGTGCACTGCAGGTGGAGCAGATGTAACCTGTGCAAAGAAAGTTACATTTGGGTGGGGTGTCTTGAAACGGAAATCTAAATTGCAGTGTAAAAGTAATGCAGTCAGTATTTACCCTGCACAGAAACAAAATAACTCACCCAAATCGAACTCTCTATACAAGCTACATCTGCTCCACCTGCAGTGCACATGGTTTTGCCCATTTCCAAAAAATTTGTACTGAGCTCAGATCTGAATAACGCCCATACTGTAGTTCAAATTGAAGAAATGTAATTGACAAACAAAAAACCTAAAGATGACAGCAAAAATTCATTTTTGGCCTTGAAGTCTGTGATTGCTCCTGAAGCATCTCACATGCTAAAGGGAAAGATAGCCTCTTTGTCTGAGTTTATAGTACAACAGTTTTTCTCCAAGCTTCTTTTTGAAAGGCATGTATGGGGACTCTGAGATAAAGGAGTCCGTAATTAGCACACTTGCAGGCAGAAGAGGATACTTTTATGCTGGGTACACACCAAAACGATTTGGGCACAATCCCATCAATCTGGATCCAATTCAGACTGATTGGATACAGATTGGGTCAAAATCGTTTGATTGGATCCGATTCCGATCCTACCTGCTGCAGGTAGGATCTGTATAAGATCCATTCATCTGAATACAGATGGGATGGGATTGGATTGGATCCTATGCAAATCGGATCGCACGATTTGCATACGATTTTCATCCAATCCAAATCGCTTTGGTGTGTACCCAGCATAAGTGTAGTGTACTCTAGAATTTGGAGGAGATTTATTGTAGTATCAATAAACATAACCAACCAAACCATCTAGTCTGCATGTCCTTCTACAGGATGGATTCAGTGAAGGTCTTGCCCTTTCTGTGTTCCAAGTATAAACGTTGAATACCTTATTGGACCTTTTAAATGTTGCATATATAGTACCGTAATCTTGCCACTTCCTGCAAAACGCACATGCTGTTCTGTTTGGCCTCTTGTGTTTTGAAGAGTAATAGGCTGATGCAGCAAGACTATTTTTTAAAAATAAAACACAAAGCTATACCCAAACACAGTGGTTCTAAACTCTTTCTTCAAAGCATGCTTGCAAGTCTAAATTTCAAGGCTCTTCGCAAAGGATGTTCAAGTTTAGGAACCACTGGCTGAATGTCTTTTTGGGAATGGTGTGGTACAGACTAAAACTCTGCCACTATATTACAGTTAAAACTTGAAATTTCCAGTTCATGTTCAAAAAACAATTAACTAGTTCTGTAAGGAATGGGGAAATAGATTTTCACAGCCCTGTGAGTGAATGATCAATAATTTCAGTGAATGACTAGTGGTGCAACCAAATAAGGAGTTCAAAAATATAGGGCCTTATTCTAGTTCACTCTTAAAGGGAAATTCCTTCTCAGATGGACAAAACCATGTGCACTGCAAGGGGGCAGATGTAACAAGTGCAGATAGAATTAGATTTGGTGAGTTATTTTTTTTTCAGTGCAGGGATACTAACTGAATGCTTTATTTCTACCCTGCAATATAGATCTCACTTTGAAGAAAAACCCCACCCAAACCTAATTCTGTCTGCACATTATATACGTTATATCTGCCCCACCTGCAGTGCACATGGTTTTGTCCATTTGAGAAGGAATTTGCCACTAAAAGTGAACTAGAATAAGGCCCATAGTTTTAGAATGAAATCTATTATTTGAGACCTGCTAGAATTCACTACATTCAAACTTTCTAGTAATGTAGAAAATCAGGAGGTAAACACATTTTCATGGCACTTTTAGGAGTATTAACTTGACCTAAGATCCATTTTGTTATTTTTAGAAAAAAAGCCTCCGGTATTAACAACAGTAGTTCAATTTAAATGAACAAAATGAGTGCTCTGGAACAGTCTTTCATGAAAAGCATAGCCACACCAAGTATGTACAGTATGTAGATTCCTATTGTATGAAGGCATGTTAGAGGTGAAAACAAATACTTTATCTTGGGCAAACACAGCTTTGATTAAACCAAAGGATTTAAAGGTGAACGATCACCTTGTGGAAAAGTACTTGTGATTATGAAAATGTTTAACACTTAATTGTTACAGATCTTTAATGAACACATTATTACCCAGAAGGTTCTACCTATACAATCCAGCTGATTCTCAGGTTTTGCAGGCTTCCGGTTCCATTAAAAAAAAAAAGGTACTTATTTCCTAGCACAGCGCTTGCGATCAAGATTGTATCCATCAGGTCCAAAAAAATTGCGTTCATCGCATGCAACCAAATCGCATACGATGCGATCAACACGATTTTTACATTGGAATCAATGTGAAATTGTCCCTGAGACCCGATTTTACATTGGCCCCAATGTTAAATGGCCCCCAGACCCCAATTTTTATTGTTTCCCAACCCTGATGGGTCAAATGCCCCCCATTGTTAACGCGACCCCACAATCAACGCCAACCCGAAGCGTGGCGAGCGCTACGCGTCCTCCGACCTTTTCATACCCCCACCATCCACGTCGGTGTGGAGTTGATGTTAAATAGTGTGGCGAGCGCAGCGAGCCACCGAGCCCGAAGCGTGGCGAGGGGAGGCGCATTACTTCACAGGTATTAAGTTAAGGTATGCGATCACCTGCGACGGGCGCCGTGCTAGGAAATAAGTACCAAAAAATATATATATATACAGATGGAGCGGGTCTCTTCTTTGCAGGGGATGGCGACGGCAGCCGCCATCCCCCGCCACCCACCATCTGTATCTGCGAAAGGGGACGCGCGCTCACGAGATGCACGCGCGTCCCCTTCCGACGGCTTCCCCCCGTGTCCCCACCGCCTACCCGCATACCCCCCCCCCCCCGTAACCCTGTCCGTCTCCCTGAAGCGGACACAGGGTTCCCATTAATTCTCTATTGCCTTTTTTGGAATATCAGGCTGTTTTGGGATCTTCTGTGTATTTCCTAATGTTATTCCCATTTTTCCGACTGACAGAAACATTCCAAAAGTCGAATTAAGATGTAAATATGCAAATCCACCATGTCGAGAATGGTCTTTAATTCAACAATATAGTGCCGGTTTCCGACAATGCAGATTTGACTTTAAACAGTCGAATCTGCAGCAGCTGAAAATGCGCTGGATTCAATAGGTCTTGGACGATATTTCTATCATAAATATCAGGCAGGATCAAATACCCTCCTATAAGATTCTGTCCAATCTGTCTTGTTGGAACAAAATCTGGTAATGTATAGGCGCAAATGTCAATTGACCATTTGCTCCCAAGGATTCGGTATGAAATGCTGGGGGTCGCAATACCGACGCCGGAATCAACAAGGTGGGGGGGGGGGGGGCGTGGATCGCCCCACCCTTGCAATCTCGCTGCACTCGCCATGCAGTGGGCCCGGTGCCTCGCTACGCTTGACACACTATTTTATTCTCAGTCTATGGGTGTCGTGGACAAAGTGCCGGCATTGCGGCGGTTGGGATTCTGGCGGTGGTATTTCGTCCGTTGAGATTCCGGCCGCCGGCATATTGACCACATCCCACTCCCAAATACTGGAAAACAGATAAGAATGAATGTATGTACTGTTTTAACCAATTTATCCAAATGACCATTTTCAGCTTGACCAGATTTGTCACTCTGTGAGTGTGTGTGTATAACGCAGGGTGAAGTCATGGGCGGAGTCATAGGCTAATAGCCTATCAGCGCCTCTTTGACTCTGCCCACACACACTCACAGAGTGACAGAGAGGCACCATAGTACTGACAAGACTCCATAGATTACAACGAATTGTAAAAGCAGCAGAAAAAATCATCAGTTCGGATCTCCTTGCGATGGAGGACATATACAGGTCTAGGGTTACGAAGCGAGCTGGAAGGATTATAAGTGACCACTCCCACCCAGCTCATGACTTGTTCAGAAGGCTGCCCTCTGGGAGGAGGTTCGGCTCTCGACTGACGAGGACAGCCAGACTCAGGAACAGGTTTTTTTTCCCCAAGCAATTTCCCTAATAAACTCAATGGAAAGTCATCCCACCCTATCTGCAACTAAAAAAAAATTGACACATGTACCCAGCAACCAAAATGCCCTCCCCCACATTTATTGGTCCTGATAGTCTGGTCAATGCCAGCCACTACAAGCCTCAAAATGCCCACTGCCAGCCACTTCAAGCTCCAGCATGCCCACTGTCATCCACTACAAGCCCCACCATGCCAACCACTACAAGCCTTAATGTGCCCAATGCCAACCTCTACAACCCCCAGCATGCCCACTGCTAGCCACTTCAAGCCCCATCATGTTTATTGATGACTACTATAAGCTCCAGCATATTCTGAAAGCCACCACATACCCCAGCATGCCCACCGACACTGGAAGCGGTACATCTATCAGAACAGACTTAGGTCTACAGTCATTAGGTCGACATGGGTCAAGGTCGACATGGTCCAATGTCGACATGGGTTTAGGTCGACAGTCATTAGGTCGACACGAGTTTTTCACTGTTTTTTTTTACCCGAATGTCGACACAGTCGACATGGACACAGTTGGAGTTGAACCGCAGCCCCTCGCATCGCTCGCTTCACTCGCAATGCTTCGGGCACGGTGCCTCGCTACGCTCGGCACACTATTCTCTTCTCCCGCCACGCCCTAGAGGATGGTAGGGCATGAAATACCGCCTGTCGGCACATGTCGGCTCAAAAAACAGTGAAAAACTCATGTCGACCTAATGACTGTCGACCTAAACCCATGTCGTCATAAACCCATGTCGACCTTGGGCCATGTCGACCTTGGGCCATGTCGACCTTGGGCCATGTCGACCTTGGACCATGTCGACCCTGGACCACGTCGACATTGACCCACGTCGACCTTTAACCCTGTCGACCTTGGGGCCAGTCGACCTTCCAGGGTCAACCTAATGACTGATCTGACAGATGACCGTTTCACCTGAAACCGCAACTGCCCATCACCCACCCGCAGTACCCACGCACCCATACCTCCCCCACCACACCACCATCAGGCCCGTACTCACAGACACCCCGCAACTGCCTCTCTCAACCAGTGCTCACCACCAATCCACACTGGCTTCCCCCGCACCTGCAACACCCCCACCCACACCACACCCAATCAACCTCCCCCACCCATGGCACCCTCGCACCTGAACCTCGCCACCGCCACTCCTGCCACTGCACCACGCACAGCACCACCACATCCACCTTGGGAAATACCACACCTGCCCCTCCCGCACCCGCAGTATTTCCCCACCCGCTTCTCCTGCACAAACCATATTTCACGCAATAAAGGCGCGATGAATCATCTAATGTTACATAATTCACCAAACGTAATGTATTTTTTTTAAATACTTTCATTAAGTGGTTAAAGCCACCTGAGTCTTCATGGGGCATGAGCATAATCTTGTGCCGGTAGACATATTTTCACATGCACAGTTTTTGTTACTTTTATTTAATACATTTTATGGTACTTGTTTCCTAGCAGGGCGCCCAGATTTCTTACGTACGCAAACGTAGTGAAATCACATCTCATCGCATCGCATCGTGTGTTTGGACCATGCGATGTGTGCGATGCGATATTTCATTGTACAAGCACCCATGCCATGAGATGTGATGGGTGCCTACAATGAGATGTGATGTGTGCATGATGGGTGCTTACAATTGTAAGCACCTACGCCATTGTTTACCGTCAACCCTAGTATCCACGCCACCATGAAGCGTGGCGAGCGCAGTGGAACGCGTCCTCCGACCTTTTCATACCCGCACTATCCACGTCGGCGTGGAGTTGATTTTAAATAGTGTGGTGAGCGCAGCGAGGCGAGCGGACGCAGAATAAATGTAAAGTTATCCACGTCCCCTCGCGGGGCTAGCCACTCTTCAGGCTCGCCACACTATCTGAAATCAACTCCACGCCGACGTGTATAGTGGGGGTATGAAAAGGTCGGAGGGTGCGTTCCGCCGCCCCTCGCGGGGCTCGCTGCACTCGCCATGCTTCGGGGTGGCGTGGATGCTGGGGTTGATGCTAAACAATGGCGCAGGTGCTTTTAATTGTAAGCACCCCTCACATCACATACTATGCACACATCACATAGCATCACATCTCATTGTAAGCACCCCTCACATCACATACTATGCACACATCACATCATATAGCATCACATCTCATTGTAAGCACCCATCACATCACATTGAAAGCACCCATCACATTTCATGGCATGGGTGCTTGTACAATGTAAGAACTATTTGTTTTTGCTTAATTACATCACTAGCATTTTTATTAGCTGTGCTTTTAAATTGGAATTCTAAAATGATTAAGGACCATAAATATTATTGGCTGATATCCAATTACCCATGATCACAGATTGCTTTTTTTTTTTATGAAAATGTGGCCATGGTGGTGGAACACACAGGTCTCATTGAATCTGTGTGGTTTTGTGAGAAAATTAGCTTTTTATTGGGTTTATTGCCTGGTCTCAGACAGCGTGGCCAGCGCAACAAAGCCCCTTGCGGGCTCGCTGCGCTCACCACACTGCGGGCACGGTGGCGAGCTACGCTAGTCACCTATTCTATTCTCACTCTATGGGGGTCGTGGACCCCCACGAGGGAAAATAGCCGACGGCTGTCGGGAACCCGGTCATCTGTGTTTTAACAGTCAGGATCCCGACGTCGAGTTAATGACTGTCGGGACCCCGTCCGGCACCCATGCATGTACGCTAAAACTGGAAACAAAAAAACTAGTCACAGAGTACGGAACGTTTCTAGAAATGCTGTCAAAGATAACCTGCACATAAATAGAATGAAAAAGGTGCCTAGTGTGTAACATAGAAAGCTGTGAACACCCTTGTTTGAAAGAGTGGAAGGCCCGTTTTCAAATTACAATGTGTGTTCCCATAGAAATGTATGTCTGTATAGATCAGGCATGTCCAAACTATGGCCCTCCAGCTGTTGTGAAACTACATATCCCAGCATGCTTTGCAACCATTTTAGCATTCCCTAATAGCAAAACTGTGGCATGGCATGATGGGACTTGCAGTTTCACAACAGCTGGAGGGCCATAGTTTGGACATGCTTGGTATAGATCAAATGTATTCACCTAGTCCAGGTGGGAAGGTCTCTCCTCAAACTGACATCTATAAAATCAAAAGGATGCGTCGACAGGTCGGCAATAAAATATTTTGACACATGAAAAAGGTAATCATGCCTGAGGTTGACATGGTCAAATTTTGTTTGGACAACTTATAAGTGTACCACTTTGCTCACTATGCTTCCGGCACGGAATAGTAAAGTATGAAAAAGCACCTGTTTTGGTTAAAAAAAAATGTGAAAAAAACTCACATCAACCTTGTTCACATCGAACTAAGGCATGTTGACCTTTTTCGTATGTCGACATATGGCCTGTCAACCTTCTTATTGTTGACCTTATGACCCATACCAAAACAAAGTGCACACATATTAAAAATAGTGGTACCCCTTTTTTTAAATTGAGTGGCCCCTATTGTCAGGTTATTTCCGGACATTTTTACCCTGTGCTATGGAAAACAGCATGGCTAGTTGTGTAGTACTTGCCGATGGTACTGCTGCTGCTGTGTTCCCAGCTGTAAGCATTAGCACTGGCATTAAACCTTTTGAATAAAAACACAATTTTTTTTAGTATAATAAGCTTTTTTTTATTATCTTAATAAGTGATGTTGCCATGGTAAACTAAATTTTTTTTTTTTTTCCGTACAGTATAATGTTTTTATTGAAAATTTTAGAATAAACAATATTTTTTTTTTTGTTGTCTAAACATTTAACACTGCTAGCGATGCCATACGGTTGAATGTTTGTATACACATGCTGGGTACACATGTCTAATGTGTACCCAGCATTAAAGTAGGCAACAAAGACTTAAATAGTATCTTCTTATAAAAAAAAAAAAAGTATAGTTTTTGTGGTTACTGTATAAAAATATGATGATATTTGACTATGAACAGTCCTGATATCAAAATTTTTAGTTTAGTATACTTATACCCCCTTTATATCCAAATCCCTGATCCGAACCGGCATTTGGAACACGGATCCAAGCCAGGTCGGATCCGGGATTTGCACCATATACACTGCTGTGCCTACCCGCAGTGTAAATGGAGGCGGTGCTTGGAGATGACATCCAAGCGCCAGCAATCACGCCGCTGGGGGAAAACCCAGCACGAAGGTAAGCTGCTGGGCTGCCTCCATCCACGAGGTGAATGGATGCCACAAAAAGGCATCCATTCACCTCCTCCCTGCCTTCGCTGCTGTCTGCAAAGTACAGCAGTCAAGCATTCTTTTGTCAACCTAATGATCCATACCAATTGGAATTCATTTTTATCTTTACAGTGAGGTTCTGAAGTTGCTGCCTTTTTATTGCGCTGAGGAAAAGATACTTTTATATGTTTATACAAACATTATTGAACATGAGGAGTGGTATGCCTTCTACCATATAAACTAAAACACCTTCTTACATCTACTGTATATGGTGATGGAGAACAAACATCCTTTATACACCTTCTTCCAATTTTTTATCTGTGAGTGCGGGTACGCCTGTAGAAAAGATACCTTGATGTGCACATCTACATAGGCTTTGTTGTGAGTTTGGGTATGCAAGAGAATCCTATTTCAATGAGGAAGTCATTACTGTATGTCCTTTTCTACTTACAAGGGTGAAGGTCCATCTATCACCACATCCTTTCTTTCCATCTTAGAAAACACCTGGGTACTCTTTCATCAGGATTGTTGTATAATTTACTACACATAAGTTTATATTTTATTGTTTTTCATGTTTGACATCTTGAATCAATACTAATAAGAGTGACCCCAATCCTGTGAATTTTCTGCCATCAGGGAAGTAAACTTTACATGTTAGTGCTTCTTTTGGTTCATCGCTACCTTCTTTCTCTGTAATATTACCCTCCTTCTAAGTGCCTCTGCTAGATTTTTAAATTGTCATGGCACCAGTACCCCACAGGGCAAAAGAACACATATTGTCCCCCACAGTATAATTAAACCCACACATGCATTGGCCTCCACAGGAAAAACATACCTGTAAACCGGCTTCCACAAAAAAATAAAATAAAACTACGTTGCTTCCCATAGTTACATAGTTACATAGTAGGTAAGGCTGAAAAAAGACTTACGTCCATCTAGTTCAACCTGGTATAGATATCCATTGCTGATTTGGTAGGTTCTGGTATTTTACAGACAAATTATATTTTTTTATTTGTACCCATGGATGGTTTTTCTCCAGTAAATGTTTGTCCAACCCATAAAAAATACAATCCTGGTTCTCCCCACTCTGGCTCCGCAGCACATAAAACCGGTTGCAGCACACTAGTGTGCTGCTTCACGCTGGTTAAAAAAGCCCAGTCTTGGTGGTTTATTTAGTAAATGGAGATTGTATTTTTGTTTTTAAAGTAGGTGGTGTTTGCCTTCAGAATTTAAATCCACAATGCTTATTACAATTTACCTGGTCAATATTGTTCCCAAAAAGGTCACCAACATTGTACTGTACATTGTAGATTTTTCTAAAAATCTAAATCTGTAAGTACTTTTTTAAACCTTATTCCGTATAATTGTCATAATAAATGTGCAGAGTAGGACAGGGTGTTAACTTTTACTTTAATATCAGTCATCATGGAGGAAAAGCCAGCAAAAGAGGTTAGGCATTCCGGTACTTATGTAATATCTGGGCTCCCGTTTTTCTTATGAGACCGCGTCCCCTCGCGGGGCTCGCTGCGCTCGCCACGCTTCGGGCGCGGTGGCTCGCTGCGCTCGCCACACTATATAAAATCAACTCCATGCTTAGTTGGATAGTAGGGGTATGAAAAAATGGGGTGCATTTAACATGGGAGCCCAGATAATACATAAGTACCGGCATTCCCAATCATCACCCATTAAAATTGGACTTTCAAAGATACCCCCCCCCCCCTCCCCACTGTAGTTTTTAATGTGCCACATTTCCTATGTGTTAGAGCGATGTCGTTTTTACATTTACTTGCAATTTATTTAATGTATATGCAAAAGTAATGTGACTGTGGTACACTCATGCCAGGGTATAGCTGAATATACTGTACTTGTGCAATGCACACACAGTTGCCTGAGAAATATAGCAGAGGGGAGAGACTTGGCTACCATGGAAACTGACAGCCTAGAACCAGAATGCTTAAATTGCATGAGCATTTGTTTTACTGGAGGCTCGATATTTTTCTTTTGTACCCTGTATAGAGTAGCTGTTTTTCTGTCAGTAATGTAATATACACATCTCTATGAAGCAGTTCAAACCTCTATCTTTACATTGTTTTAGTTAGCTTTTCTGAGCACACATTTGGAAAGAGTTGTGGTTAATATGCCTTATAGTGAATCATAGGGCCGAAATGACTTTTTCACATTTTTTTGGTGACACTTTACCGTTCCCAGTCATAGTCCATGTGGATAATAAAGTACACGTTTTCATTTTTTTTTTTTTTTTTTTATCCTAAAAAAAAATCATGCCAACCTTTTGGTTGTGTTGAATTGTGTACCTAATATATGTTGACCCATATTCTCGAGCCGCATAGGAGTACATTTCAGTGGTAAAGCTTATATTTTGGTCTTCATTACTTCTTAATGTACAGCAGCTCTTCATGTGGAATGTGTAAGTCACAGCCATTTACTTATGTGGCTACATATACATACCCTCCAACATGACCCATTCCATTAGGTACAAAATGCTCTGTTCCTGGACTTCCCTGCCAGTGGCAGTTACAGAGGTTGGACTCCAGTTCAGTCCAAAATTTAAAGAGGGGGTCACATCAACTGCCAGTGAGTCCAGGACAGTGATGTTTGGAGTGGCATTAGGTGTGGCTCCCCTCTTTGAATATAGGACTGTGCTGCAGGCTCACATCAGCAACTGCCACTGGCAGGGAAGTCCAGGAACAGAGCATTTTGTACCTAATGGAAAGGGTCATGTTGGAGTGTATACATATATAGTAATTATTTGGGATCTCTTGCTGTTTTTTCTTTTTATTTAAAGGGAAAACGATGAGCTAAATATTTAATATTTTTTGTATACATGCCAAAAATGTTGTCATAACTTTACTTTTTGTTACTGAAGGTTATGCTATTTTACAATTTAAGGATAGTTTGTGACGATTCACTTGCTAAATGTTTTAATTTCTTTCACCAGATACGTAGTTTGAGACCATAACAAAAATAATATTGGTTATCTGTGTTTTGACCTATCAGGAAGGTATCTTTCAAAACTATTATGTTTGCATTGAAGTCATTGCCTTTCATTTTAAAGTAAGTAGGATAAGAATGTAAGGTGGTAATTCATTTCCGGGTGAAGAGCGCGAACTGCTGTTTAGACACCCCCCTCGACATTCTGTAGACTTGCATTTAATGCAAGGTAACCCATAAAGTAGCTCCTAGGTTGAATGTCCGGAGCTTTGGAGTTATCCTGCACAGAAAAACCGTAAGCTCCATTAACCACACAAAAGCATTATAGGATATATGCAACGGTTTTGACTGTATAGCCAACAACCCGCGTGTTCAGCTGATCATGGTGACGTCACTGAACAATATAGTTTACCGTTATTGTACACTCAATTTGACCACCCTAAATTTGCCAGGTTCGTCTAGTGTGTATGGGGCTTTAGATGTGCAATAAGCCCTGCAGTTTATTGAATCTGCTCCTAAAGGAGCCCATACATGTTCCGTTCTGTGCGTCCCTTCTGTACTTTTAAAGTACACATCGCATCGCATGCATTGTGCATGCAATGCGATACGATGTAAAGCTAGTACAAAAAGTATGTGCAGCACATACTTTTTGTACTGTACTATGAGATGCGCGGGAGCGCGCATCTCATAGTACAGAACGGACGGAGCACAGAACGGAGTGTGTATGGGCTCCTTAAATGTGATATAATAGTAACATCCCTCGCTGCCCTGCAGCCAGTGGTAGCAGAATTGTAAAACAAATACCATATATACTCGAGTATAAGCCTACTTTTTCAGAACATTTTTTATGCTGAAAAATCCCCCCTCGGCTTATACTCGAGTGAGGGTCCCACTTGAGTCAATACGTTTTCCTAGTTTTTTAGTTGTAAAATTAGGTGCCTCGGCTTATATTTGGGTCGACTTATACTCGAGTATATACGGTATGTGGCAGATGCTTAAAGATACAGGAGTTCCAGTCACTGCTGAAAACAGTGAAAATATGTTTAAAATAAGTAATATTTTGTGTTTCTGTGTACATATTATAATTTTTCTGTGTTTATAGAGGTAAACTTTAATAGTTATTGTGAAAGTGTGATGAAGCAGGTGTTGATGTGTACTGTATGTAAGGGACAATAGAGGCATTATTTCACTTTCATTCATTATGGGGTACTGAGGTCTTATAACCTTGGCGAATAGAGGGTATCCGACAGGAGACAGGCGCATAACATTTTATTCAACCAGGGTGTGCTGGCTCCTCCCCTCTACTTCCCCCTACCAGCCAGTTTTAGAAAATGTGCCCTCAGGAGAGGATGCACACTCCTGGAGCTCCAGAGAGTTTTTCTTCAATTTCAGTCCCTTCAATTTTCGGGTTGCTGTTTGGGCTTAACAGCTTCCCTGCGACGAGGGAAGCCGGAAGAAGGGACTGCTGCAGGCATTTTCAAGGAACCGAGCTGATCCCTGCTGCAGGTCCACTGACCTGAGAGGGTGCTGTTACCGCGGGCATTGCGCTGCAGCGAGCACACCCCCAGCTGCCGCACACCCCTGGCTCAGCCTGAAAACGTCGGTGGTGAGTAATAACCGGGTCCCCTCAGTGGGGACGCCGGTTTTATGTGCGGCATAATGGCGATGGCGGTGCGATGGCCCTGCACAGGGATCGCGCGCAGCTGTTTTAACACTGCAGCCACGCCGACAGACTGGATGCCAGGCATTGCCACTGGACCACCAGGGCATATACCGCTATGTGGGTCAATCCTTATTAAAGGGTTACCAGGCGCCAGTATAAATATTAGCATAGCCCGGGCGCCATTACAAGGGGCGGGGCTTAGCTCAGAGCGGGACCTGAGCGCGACTGTACACTGCTTCCTGCTTCTTCTCATGCTGTGGGCACCATTACAGCAGAGCAGAGATCACTCCTCAGCGCAGCCTTGAAGGGAGAGAGATCAGTCAGCAGAGACAGCAAGTATAGCGCTTGATAGCGCTTCTAGTGTGCTAAAAGCCACTGATAGCAGTACACAGTATTGATAATATTGGTGTCTGTGCATAAAAGCCGGTCTATCTAATCGATAGACCAGGTTACAGGGTGCTGGTGTCCCCCATATTCCTCTAAATCCCCCACTGCTAGTTAAGCAATTTTACACTGTCATTTATATATGTGATACTGCACATAGTGTGTTTAGATACATATATACTACTGTACATTCACTGTGTGTGTGTGTTCAGCGTGACTGCAGTGTGTTTAATGGGGTATTATTTTCTCCAACATGGTGAGAAAAATAACTTGCATGATTTGCAGCAACAAGTTTGCTCCTAGCTCCACATCACAGGTTCCATGTGAGCAATGTATGTCACCATAGCTCAGTAGCATGTCTCCGCAGCGCAGTAGCTCGCAGGCTGACTCCCAGGAACCTTCATGGGCTACTGGTAGGAAAGCCATGTTAGAGACTGTCTCATCACAGCTGGCGACAAATAATTTGCAGACTAAGCAAGTCCAACAGGATTTAAAGGTCCTGTCAGCAAGGGTGGATATTCTTACACCCATGCCAGGGATGTCCCGTAAAAGGGCACTTGATGCCGTGGCACCTGACTCCGATATGGATGATGGTGATGGTGACGCAGATGATATTGTAGATTCACAGGCGTCAGTCTTGCATTCAAGGTACTGAAAACCTTGTCCTTGCTGTTAGAGAAGTACTAGATTTACCTCTAGCCACACCGGTTGAGGGTGACCCATTTTTTGTGTCACACAGAAGGCAAGACATAGTCTTTCCTGAACAGTCTGATTTAGAAGAGGTGTTCAAAGCTGCCTGGAAAAATCCAGAGAAACTCTTCACATTGTCCAAGCGTTTTAAATCTACCTTCCCTTTTGACCCCACGGGCAGGAAGGTGTGGGAGGAGCCCCCTATAGTGGATGCTTCGGTGTCCCGCCTTTCAAAAAAGGTGGTGCTCCCAGTCCCAGGTACCTCTACCTTAAAGGACGCGGTTGATAGGAAACTAGATGGCACAGTAAAGGCTATGTATACAGCCAGTGGGGCATCTCAACGCCCGGTGCTTGCTAGTTGCTGGATGGCAAAAGCCATCTTCACATGGGCAGGCCAGATACAAGAAGGCCTGTTGGGTGACATGGATGTACCTACGGTAGCTGAAAAGCTACGTCACATCCAGGACACAGCAAAGATGATGTGCGAAGCACAAAAAGAGTTAGGTGCAATTAATGCCCGCAACTCGGCCATGGCTGTGTCGGCCCGCAGGGCCCTGTGGTTGCAGCAGTGGGTCGCTGATGCGGACTTCAAACGCAGCGTAAAGAGTCTCCCCTTCACAGGGGATAGGCTCTTTGGGAGTGAACTGGATTTTTTTATATCAAAAGCTACGGCTGGTAAGTCCACATTCCTCCCGTCAGCCTCCACCCCGGTAAGACGCCCTTTCACAGGGGATTCACAGCAGTCCTTTCGGACCTCTAAATTCACAAGGCCAGAGGAGGCTCCACCGCCAACAGAGGTGCCAGAGGTAAGCCTAGGAAGGCAGCGGCTGCTGCTACAAGAGACCGTACCACAAGTGCAGCTACCCCTAAGCCCGCCGCATGACAGGCCACTCCCACCTCGGGATATTCCCGCGGTGGGGGAAAGACTGAGGTTCTTCAGTCACGTGTGGGATGCATCCGCCCTCGACCCTTGGGTCAGGGCCATTATTTCACACGGTTACAGGCTGGAGTTCGAAAGACCACCCCCCCCCCCCCCACCCCCCCAGAGATATCTCAGGTCGGGACTCCCTGCAGCAGCGGAGGATCGCAGTATCCTCAGACAAGCTGTACAAAAGCTGATCCTAGCACAGGTCATTATACCAGTGCCAGCTGCAGAAAGGAACAAGGGTTACTTTTCAAACCTATTTGTGGTTCCAAAACCAGATGGGTCGGTTCGACCCATCTTAAATCTAAAGTCCCTGAACCCCTACTTGAGGGTGTTCAAATTCCAAATGGAATCCCTGAGGGCAGTGATTGCAGGTCTGGAGGAGGGAGAATATCTAGCGTCCATTGATGTGAAGGACGCGTACCTCCACATACCGGTGTGGGCCCCACACCAGGCCTTCCTGAGATTTGCAATCCTGGAGGAACAATTCCAGTTCCAAGCCCTACCGTTTGGACTTTCAACGGCCCCACGAGTCTTCACCAAAGTGATGGCGGAGATGATGTCCTTATTAAGGGCTCAGGGGATAAACATCATCCCATACTTGTTGCTGAAAGCGGAGTCAGTGCTGGGGGCCATAGAGACAACAAGACCTCTCCTGTCTCAGCACGGATGGATCCTGAATATACCAAAATCTTCACTGATTCCGTCCCAACGTCTCCAGTTCTTGGGGATGATTTTGGACACAGTGGAGAGAAGGGTGTTTCTCCCAGGGGAGAAGATTGCAGCAATACAACAGCTGTTGAGGGAGGTGCTAGCCCCAGAAAGAGTCTCGGTCTACTGTACCTCTGCATCAGACTGATGGGAACTATGGTGGCCTCATTCGAGGTGCTGCGGTTCGGGAGATTCCACTCAAGAATTTTCCAGTGGGACCTATTAAGCAAGTGGTCGGGCTCACACATCCACATGCACAGGTTGATTCGCTTGTCTGTGAAGGCAAGACAGTCCCTGCAGTGGTGGCTACATACGCCAAATCTCCTGGCAGGGAGACGATTCGGGATCCAGGACTGGATCTTGCTGACCACAGATGCCAGCCTTCACGGCTGGGGGGCAGTTGCACAGGGGATGCGATTCCAGGGCTGGTGGTCATACATGGAAACTCAGCTCCACATAAACATCTTGGAACTGAGAGCTGTACACTATGCTCTTCTGGAGGCTCACTTCCTCCTGGAACAGCACGAAGAGCAGAGCGTGCATGAGAGAAGTCTTCAAGATTCTGACCTGGGCAGAGACACATGCTGTGGCGATATCTGCCATCTTCATACCCGGGGTGGACAACTGGGAGGCGGACTTCCTGAGTCGTCACAACCTCCACCCCGGGGAATGGAGTCTGCATCCTCAGGTGTTCGGAAGCATCGTAGATCTGTGGGGGCTCCCACAGATAGACTTAATGGACTCAAGGACCAACCACAAGGTGGAAAGGTATTGCTCAAGGACAAGAGATCCTCAAGCAGAGTCAACAGATGCTCTGACCGCGGACTGGTCATACGACCTAGTATACCTGTTGCCGCCCCTCCCCCTCTTGGGGAGAGTGTTACAGAGGATCAGACATCAGACATCAGAGGGTGCAGGCAATCCTAATAGCACCGGATTGGCCCAGGAGAGCATGGTACGCAAGTCTGCAAAACATGCTGATAGAAGAACCATGGCGGCTGCCTCTAAGAAGAGATCTTCTAGTACAAGGCCCCTTCGTCTACCAGGACTTTGGGCGTCTTCGTTTAACGGCCTGGAGTTTGAGCGGAACATCCTAGCTCTGAAGGGATTTCATTCCTCGGTCATAAACACCATGACCTGGGCCAGGAAGGCAGTGACGGCCTCGCACTACCATAAGATCTGGCGGAGATATGTGTCTTGGTGCGAGCACATGAGTTTTCCGCCAGCAGATTTTAAATTAGACCGTTTCCTGCATTTCTTGCAGGTGGGCCTTGATAAGGGACTCCGGCTGGGGTCTTTAAAAGTTCAAATATCGGCCTTTCTGTCTTTTTTCAGAAAAAGTTAGCGGTCTATACTGAAGTCCAAACCTTTTTGCAAGGAGTCTTGAGAATACAGCCTCCATTTGTGGCGCCAACGGCACCTTGGGACGTAGATGTTGTCCTGGAGTACCTTCAGTCAGCCTGGTTTGAACCAGTGGACACCATTGACTTGAAATACCTCACCTGGAAGACGGTGACGCTACTGGCTCTGGCCTCGGCCAGAAGAGTTTCTGAGCTTGGTGCTCTCTCTTGTAAGAGTCCATACTTGATTTTTCATCAAGACAGGGTGGAACTTCGGACAAGACAGCAGTTCCTGCCTAAAGTGGTCTCGGCGTTCCATATGAACCAGCCGATTGTGGTTCCTTCTTGTTCAGGACATAAGGATATTCCTGAGTCACTTGATGTGGTTAGAATCTTGCAGATCTACGTTAGGAGAACATCAAGGATCCGTAAGACGGAGTGTCTTTTTGTGTTGTATGACGCACAAAAGAAAGGATGCCCGGCATCGAAACAATCGATTGCTAGGTGGATTCGTTCCACTGTACAGCAAGCATATGTGGCAGCCCATTTTGACTATTCCGGCCTCAGTGAGAGCTCACTCCACTAGAGCCGTAGGAGCATCCTGGGCGGCTGCTTGGGGTGTGTCAGCATTGCAGCTATGTAGA